>NC_056735.1:1339273249-1339582527 GCF_019279795.1 Protopterus annectens | reverse complement strand
GTGCACCCACCAAAACTTATATAACCAACTCTAAAATAGCACTTACCATGGGGTAGGTGCAGCTTGTGACACAGAAGTCCCACAAATGCCGTTATCTCCTTTAGTGTGTTTCAGTGTTGTCCTGATGCTGTAGTCGTGGACTGCAACCAAAGACTCCAGCAGAGTAAATACAACATCCAGCCCTCCAAAAACTTAGATTTGTCTTTTTACTCAGTATAAGGGGGAAATTACTTATTTGTTCAGTTGTCATAATCATGCACTGTTCAAAATGGTAACAAGTTTAATGTCTCTCTTCTGCTTGACCAGTACTTAGTGGTATGCTTTTTAGTTGTTTTACAGAACTAGAATCAAAAGTGGCATCCACTGCCCCTTAATTTTTCCATTCGCTCTCTAATTAATGAGCTACTCATTACTCTTGCTGGCAGCTTACACTTTAATTGCTCTTTCCAGTTATTGCTTTTGTGAATCTCACTGTTTGCATGTGCAGGCAGTTCTTTGTTGCTTTGCTTTTTCCCTTTTCCATGCCCTGAAGTTTCACTGATAACTACTTGCTGGATTATTGTTATAACTTTCTACCATTATTGTTTTTAGGCTACTACTTTTAATAATACACAGTCTAAGATTTACTTTTGCATTTACACTAGTAAGCACCCTTAGTTACATGAATGTAAACTGTAGCACTTATAAGTCAGATTGTTTTTGCCCATGTACTGGCATTAAGGGGCTGGAACCCACTCTGTTTGCCCTTGCCTAGCCCAGGCTCACTTTTGCTCCCTTCCCCCAATTCCACCCACCCCCACTACAACTGCCTTTGTTTCCCTAAGCCTACCCACTCCATATCTACAACCAGTCATACGTATTACAGACACCCTGTTTGCTCTTCCTTTTATACATAGCTGTATTACATCACACTTTCTTTTTTTTGGTCCTTCCCTCTTCACTCTACTTTTTCTCCAGTCCTACTAGTCTATCCACCCAACTTAAACAGTGATACTTTAAATTATTCTACTGATAACACTTTAGTAAATTCTTCAAACTTACTTTACATTATACTGGTCTTTCACTTACTTTCACTTACTAACTCTACTTCTACTATCTTTTCTTGCCAGTGTCACATCTTATTACACTACTTTGTTACCAAACCTCACTGTCACCTCCAAAACACTACACCATAATTCTAAATCCTCCCACATCACCCTGCTATAGCACCCAGCCTATACTCTACCCCATCCTATATTTTAATTACAAATACACCAAAGAAGCCACACTATTCTGTAACGCAATCAAGAGTATTACACTCAGGCCACACATCTACTCCTTCGCCAACTACCACCACCAAGTCAGTCCCTATAGCTATCCAATTCAACATATATTTCATGCACACTGTTCTCACCCTACTTAACATACCGCCCAACAACCTCACTATCCCAAATAGTACTAATCACCACAAAAATTCTTTCCCCTTCCAACCAGTATCTATCTCTTCTAGCAAAAAACACCACCTAAAACTAAAATATTCCATACCAGCTGCTAACAGCCTACCACCAGAATATCTCAGAATCACTGCAGATGCTATAGCATACCCTGTATCTTTAGTAATAATCCAGTCAGTTACAGAAAACTACATCCTTGCAATCTGGAAAAAATCCATCATACCTGAACATAAAGGAAAAACATCCAGCGACCTCACCAGTTGCCATCCTATAGCGATTCTCCCTCCTCTGTTCAAAATATTAGAGAAACGCATTCATTTCCAACTCCTTCTCCATCTTCACAATAACAATCTCCTCTCCAACACTGAATGTGGTTCCCGATGCCACCACAGCACCACTGCTGCTTTGCTCAGTTTTACTGAAATCATAACCTCTAACAGAAACATTGGCAACCTAGTATCCTCCCTCTTCGACATATAAGAAGCATTTGATAGTTTCACAACACCACCTGCTCTATGAACTACTCTCCCTAGGAATCTGACATTCATCCATTTGCTGCTTCCACTGCTATCTCACCAAAAGACTGCAGGCTGTAAAATGGAAATGAGATTCCTCCCCTTTTCTGTCTCTGTCTTGGTGTACCACAGGAATCTATTCTATGCCTTTTACTATTTAACATACTCAGTAATAATCTTCACCAAGGTATTAAAGGAGCCTCTGTAGTACAATCCACAGATGATGCCATGCTCATATGCACTGTATTAAGTCTACTGCTGCTGCACAAGATGACCCAGGACTCCTTTTCCTCAGTTGAGGCCTGAGTAGATGACTACTTTTAAATGCTTACAAAAATTAATGCTTTTTTACCCAAATCTCTTTTGGCACAGAAACAGTCCTTCAACATCACTTCAACAAATAATACCTCAACTGAAACAGTTTCCAGCACAAAGCTTTTTGGTGTCTTAATTGATGATATAAAATATGATCATCACATCATTCAAGCCGTCAAGAAAACTCACCAAAAGTTGGTCTTCCTTTGTAGAAACAAGCCCTTTCTCACCTACTACTCTAGGAATTATTTTGCAACATCTTATCTTCTCCCTTCACTTCTCGGTGCAGCACCCATCCTGACTAACCTTCAATCCACCTTAAAAAATAAACTAGAGGTTTGCTACATTAGAATAGCTAAGTTTGCATTCAACTTACCGAACAGTTCACACAATTGCCTAGCACTGGAGCACCTATACTGGCTCAAACTACCTAATTACTTAACTTTCTCTCAACTGCTTGATGCCCGCAAAATAATACACATACCATTCACCTGCCCATCACTACAAAACATCCTCAAACACTACTTCCCTCCTAGGAACCTTTGCTCACAGAACAAGCATCTCCAGACCTGGGACCAAGTCTCATAACAGTGTAGGCGACTCACTATACTCAGCCTATGTTACTAAGCACAAGAACTCCATCCCTCCCACCCCAAAACAAGACATTACCACATGTTTCAAACACAACCTAAAACAACTCCTAACTTCCTTGTGGCAATGCTAATGCTCCCATTCTGACTAAACCCATCTTTATGTTGCTCTTCCATTGTCAGTCTCTTTATCAATCACCCTGGCTCTTTCACTTTTATTATCCCTGTCTCCTTCATCCCATCTACTGCTCCTCCAACTAACCTATATTCTTAATCTTTTCCTACCCCCTCCTTACCCACTCTTGCCACCATCAAAAACTTTCTGCTTATGCTTTTCTTGATCATTTCTGTTTATACCCTTCCTCCTCCTCCTCTATTTTCTAATCCTGCTCTAGTGACATCCTACCTCATTATTGTCAATAATACATACAGTGAACCCATGCACAGTGTTTTTTTCTTGTATTTATTTCATGTTAATGTGTCTTTGACTTGTGTACAATAATGTAACCTCTAAAGTATATGACAAATGTCTTTACTATTTGTCTCATTACTGCCTGCAAAGTAATGCTTAAAATGTTTAATTTTTACTGTTTGTTGTAAGTATGTGTTTTATGTGGAGCTTTCCTCCCCAGGACTCTGCTGCAAATGGGACTTGTGCCAATTTAGACTCTCCCAGTAAATAAAAAAACAAAGCGTAAATAAATATAAACACCAGTCTCACGTAACCATCACAAAGCCCACACTCAACCTCCATACACTATGCATGAAAAGCACATCACATTCCTTTACTTGTACACACTTAGTAGAAAATCTACTTACAATGCAAGCCTTAAGTACTACTACCTTTACACCACACGCAACCAACAATCCTGCATACAACAAACTTCCAAATACACAATCTAGCGCAGGCCATTCACTTCCTGTCTACCATGCATACCCAGACTTAATCCTAGGTCATCTTCTACAAACTTGCACACACAGCTTTCCAAACAAAGACATAACAAACCCTGATCACTCATTACTTTTCCCTTATGCAAACATATACTCACTACTGCAGATCAGGCAGCCACACACCACAAGGATTAGATCATACACAGTGCAAGCCTGCATACAAATCCCTATCATTTGAACACTCTTACAGACAAAACCCCTACACACACCACAACCACTGCACTCCATTTACTTGTAATAGAATACACTGCTCAAGTCCCAAACCATGCATCCAAACCCACTTGTGAACACACACCCATACATACAAAGTCTTCAGAAGCAATTACTGTTATAAGAGAGGTGTTACATCTACATGTGCTAATGTGCACCCTTGAATGTGGATACTTGACCAATATATATATATATATATATATATATATATATATATATATATATATATATATATATATATATATTCTCTAAGAGTATACTTTCATTGAGTGGCACCCAATGAGCCAGCATTCAGCCATTACTGACCCTGTTAAGGAGATATAACCACTTTGATCTGTTGCTGTACTTTTATTTCAAGAAGAGAAGGGTAATACTGGCAACACACCGCCAGTCTCATATAGACCTAATAAACCAACACCAGCAAGTAACACACATGAATACATGAAAACATACTCGGAGGCTCTAAATAAAAATCTACAAAAGCAACAGAGACCTCCAAAGCAGACATCCAAGCAACCTCCACACCCCATCACCAACCATGAAACACATACTTCACATAATCAGTGTGCCACACAATCAGCCCTTAACGCAAAATAACATACCCATTACACTAGTAATAGGCGACTCTATAGTCAGACACACTGATGTCCCACTAACTAGGCTGGACAAGGAGAAGGTTACAGTTAGCTGCCTGTCGGGTGCCAGGATCCGCCAAATAACACAATCTCTCAGGTCACTCCAGAACATGTACAAATACAACTCTGTCATTGTCCATGTTGGTGTGAATGACCTGAGATGTACCTCCCTGGACTACATGAAAAGAGACATGGAAGAGCTCTCTAATTATGTAGCCCAGGCCGGTATGACCCTTACCCTGAGCAGCATCCTGCCCTCACCAAGAATGATGCCACAGTATAAAGAAAAAATGATCAATTTCAACAATTGGCTATGTTTCTGGTGTCATTCAAAGGGGATCCAGTATCTGTCTGCCTGGGATGACATGCTCGACAAGCCACGTTGCTTCGCAAGAGATGGCTTGCACCTGTCACCCTTAGGGGTAATGCTACTCAATACCAGAAGTCTAAACCTCAAAATGCATGCATTCGAGGCACTCCTCAGTATGGAGAACATCAACATCTGTGCAGTAACAGAAACCTGGTTTAAGGCTCCTGAGGGCACCCCGGCACTACTAGGCTATAACTCATACCATACCTTTCGGCCACAGAACCAGGACCGAAACACAAAAGGCAGGGGTGTATCCATATTCATCAAGGATATCCATGCCTCCAGGTTAGTGGTGCAGCACAATGCATCAGAGGTCATCCATGTGCAACTAACAATGGGCAAAATTGCAATCCAGATTGTAGCTTGCTACAGATCACTCACCATGGCCCAGGACCCACGTTCTGCATTTCTGGAGACAATGGGAAATATGAAGGTCCTAACAAAAACCCTAATACTGGGTGATTTCAATTACCCAAACATAAACTGAGAGAACTACTCAAGTACTAATTCCCTTGCTCAACGCTTCCCAGAATTTATAAACTCGAATGCCATGGATCAACTGGTCAACACCCCCACCAGAGGGAACAACACATTGGACCTGGTCATCACCAACATGTGCGACCGGTGTTCCACACCAGAGGTCAACCCCTCGCTGGTTAGATCAGACCATAGACTAATCACTCTGGATATCCACATTCCGCCCCCACCTCCAATCAAGGAAACCACCATGAAAAACTTTTCCAAAGCAAACTTCACATTACTTAAGACCGAGGTGGAAAGGTACACAGCCCCCATGCTAAAGGACAATGCTGTCCAAGCTGCTGAAACCTTTACAAAGGAACTCTATGAGCATCTGCAGGAATGCATGGATCATGCTATCCCAAGTAAAACCAAGACTCACTCCTCCAAGAAAAGGAAACCAGTTTGGTGGACCCCTGCCATAAACAATCTATACAATAGAAGGAGGAAACTAGTACAGAAAAAAGTAAAATCCCAAGAAGGAGAGACATCCCTGATCAGTATCAGCAAGAAACTACGATCCCTCATTAAATCATCCAAGGCTAGTTTCGAAAGATAACACAAAGCGTTCTTTAGCTATGTCAAAAACCTAAGTGGAAACTCTCAGATCTGCTCTGAGTTAGTGCAGAATGGCACAAAATACACTGAACCGACTGATATTGCCAACATTCTGGAAGACAGGTTTAGTGCAAACTTCACCCCCTCTCACCCCCTAAAGGACGCATAACCATACCAGAAGAATGTAGGGACCCGTCAATCACCGACACACAGGTTAAAACAGCCCTGTCCAAAGCCAAAAACACAGCTTCAGTGGGACCAGATGGAGTCCCAGGCTGTGTCTTACAAGAGCTCCAAAAGGAACTAACCCCTCACCTAAACAGACTGTTCAAACAGTCTCTCTACAGGCTACATACCCACAGAGTGGCACACAGCAACAGTTATCCCCCTCCACAAAGGTGGAGCCACAATGGACCCCGGGAACTATTGCCCTATAAGCTTGACTAGTCTGGTCTGCAAGGCTATGGAATGCATCATCATGGAACTCATTAACAGAGACATTGGGACCTCCAAACCTTGGAACCTACCCAGTTTGGCTTTGTTAAGGGCAGATCATGCATCCTAAACCTGGTGGACTTCTTTGAGATGGTTACCAAGGCATTAGATGAGGGAAAGGA
The DNA here is from genome assembly GCF_019279795.1 of Protopterus annectens. Taxonomy (NCBI): domain Eukaryota; kingdom Metazoa; phylum Chordata; order Ceratodontiformes; family Protopteridae; genus Protopterus; species Protopterus annectens. The sequence continues at coordinate 1,339,575,814 of NC_056735.1, read as the reverse complement.
GGTACACACAGCCTACCTATACCTTGCAAAGGCTTTCAACACCATTCCCCATTCTAGTATTATAGACAAGCTCACTAGCTCGAACATAAACCCCTACTTCACGAGATGGGTTGTCAACTGGCTCATGGATAGAATCCACATGGTGAGAGTTGCAGGCTCTATGTCTTGACTCTAAACCGGTTACAAGTGGCATGTCCCAGGGCTCAGTCCTAGGACCCCTCCTGTTCGGTATATAATTCTCAGAGGTACAGGCAAGCATAGCAGGACTATGGATGACCAAGTTCACAGACGACCGCAAACTAGGGGCCATAATTGATTATCGGGCTGATACAGACACCCTCCAGATGGGTCTCACTGAGATGGATACCTGGTGTCAAAATCATGGCCTCAAGCTAAATGCCAAAAAGTGCATAGTCATCCCCTTTGGAAAAAACAAAGTACCCATGAACTACCACATAGGTGGTAGTCCCCTAAATACAGAAAATGTAATAAGGGATCTGGGGACACAAGTAGATAGTAATTTCTCCTTTGATAATCATATTGCCAAGTGGTTAGAAAATCCTTCTATGTGGCCCACCTAATCACAAAAGGGTTTGCATCTAGAAAAAAAGAGGTTATTGTGCCTCTCCTCGTCACTCATTAAACCCATTATACAATACAATGTCCCATTTGGGATGTACCTTACAAGGTACCTGCAACAGCTGGAAAGACCACAAAAGTACCTCACCAAGAGGATTACTGGCCTAAAACAGATGCCCTATGCAGCCCAACTCAAGAAACTCCAGCTGTAGTCTGTTGCATACCGCTTACTCAGAGGTGATCTCTGCCTGACATACAAGGCCATGTCCAACCCAGAATTGATGGACATGCTCCACCTAAAAAAAACAAATCCCGGAGAGCCACATGCTCTAGAGATATAAACCTCACCACAATGATAAATAGGACATGCTGGATGGATAGATTCCTATCCCAGAGACTCCCCATGCTTTGGAACAAGATTCCAATATACATCAGGCAGAGCCCCTCACTAATACTCTTCAAGAGAAACTTTGACGGGTGGATTGGAAACAGAAAATTTACCCCGGGGATCACTGCAGTGGCTCTGATGGACAGTGGCACAGGGAACTAATGACTCTGCTGGACAGAGGCACAGGGAACTAATCTAAGTGGGTGGTGAAAGACAACACATTCTGGCTAGGCTTATAAATGCCCTTGGGCAGATAGCCTAATACTTGCCTATGAACCTATTTCTGTCTCAATGGCATGAAAGCTGTCTTCATTTCACAGTGGCCATTACTTGTTCCAAAATCATCATCCTCTGTTACACAGTTCAGTAGCATTTCTCACAAATATTACTTTTTGCACTTTCAGAGTGACTGGTACTCCACTTCGAAGCATTCTTATCTGTTTTTAGTTGCATTCTTCTATTTTACCCAAGTCCTTGACATTTTAAAATTTTCTTTATTTCCTTTCATCCTACGTTTCTGATCCCATTCCATTTACTTTAACAGATTGTTTTCTCCCTGTCTGTAGCTGTACAGTACACTTAATATGTAGTAATGTGCCATTTGCTTTTCGTATGGCATACTGACTTTGTCATATCATTGCATCTTTTTTGTAAGAGTTCTACAAAGTAAACTAGTTGATTTTTCATGTAGGTATTTTGGCAGCATACAGGGATAGTTTTAATTGGGAAAGTGTTTCTCCAGTGTAGTGAGCCTAATGAGTAATAATAAAAAAGCACCCAGCATGGATGCTGTATTTATCTAGGATATGAGTTAAGCAAAGTATGGCCATTAATATGGAATTATACACCTGTCATTGATCTGCAGTCTTTTTTTTAATCAAATGATTTAACTATAGATTCCCTTTACTAAAGAGTTGCAGTGCAAAATAAATAAATACATTTAAAAATGCTGCTTCCGCCTTCTAGAAGGTAAATGACTTCAGACAACTTGTGTTTTGATGATAGGCCCTTAACCATATAAGTAACATGCTTTTTAACTGACAAAACTAAACTTGTTTATTTTCTTGTTGCAGCCTCCAGACGAGTACAACCTTATGTGGATAACATCAGATGTCATATCATTTACTTTAATAGTAGGAATTTTTATATTGCAGAAGTAAGTATGTACATTGAGTGTTTGTTTTTTTTGTTGACTTCACATCTGTCTTGAAATAGGTCAGTTTTCCGTGTTATTAATTGATTAGCTAAATGGAAATTGCTTTGTACAGAGTTTTATATTTACTTTTATGTGTCAATATGAGCCCTTTTTAGAAATTAAACAGTTGTATTTGTCTTTCCTGAAGAAAATCTGTCACACAGGTGAAATGTGTGTGTGTGTGTGTGTGTGTGTTGGGGGTACAGCTGTGCACAGTTTTTGCATTTAGTGAAATGTTCACACAGTAGACACCTTTGGATGTGGCTTATCAGATAAGAACAATGTGTTCTATTCCCCCCCACAAGATATTCTGACATTAGATATTAAGTAATAAAGGTAACCAAACACAGTTTTCTGATAATTATTTTAAGCAGCTTGACAATTATTTTCTGTTTTCATGGCGTGTCCATCTTTGGAGGATCAGGAACATTGCTTCCTGCTCAGGCAGGGAGGATGGGCATGCCCTCCTTTTGGGGGAGCAGGAACATTGGTTCCTGCTCAGGTTGGGAAGATGGGAATGCCCCTCCTTTGGGGGAGGAGGAACCAACTCTCCTGCTCAGGCAGGAAAGATGATTAAATGATTAAGATGGCCATGTGTCTCCTTGGGGGAGCAGGAATGTTGGGCATGCTAATCCTTGAGGGAGCAGGAATGTTGGTTGTTGCCTATCTTGTCCCACTCTTCTAATGACAGGGCCTCTGTCTGAGAGTGGAGACCTGTTGAGATGCATGGAGTTTGTGCCAGGAAGACAAGGACATGACGGCTTGATGATGGTGGCCTTTGTCGCCACGTGTGGGGGAGCATGCATGCATGGCTGTAGAGTCATAAGAAACTCATGAGAGACTTAAGGATTGGGTATGCCATAAAAATGAAACAATCTGTCATTGCACAGAGAGTGGCGAGTGCACAAAGCACTCATAGATACCCGAGTAGTGCCCCCATACTGTGTTAATGTTTTCTTATAGAGAGGCATAATGGTTGACAGTCACAGGGGAAAATTGAAAAAAATGTTTTAACTTTATGTACCTTTATTCTAACGTTTTATTGATAGAAAATGAAAGAATCAGTTCTATGACAAATTTTGCAAACGTTATTGCAGAATGGCTCTCACATTAGAAGAGAAATTGAACTTTGGTGATTTATTGTTGTTGGTGCATTGGCAAGCACGTCTCGGAAAAGGCTGTTTTTCACTATTAGTAAAATTTGTATGTGCAGCTCCATGCATAAATAGACAGTGATAAAGCTTTTGACCTTAAGGAAAAATGTCAGTGGTAGATGTTAAGCATTTATTTTCCAGGTTTTCTGAATGCCTGTTTTGAAAGCTATTCAACAGTTAAAAAAGGTGCTAGGGAGGGCCACTACTGCAGGATCAGATGATCACATTGCTGAAGCATGAGTAACAATTAAAACTTCAAAATAAACCCAGTTTTTCTTATTTTAAAAGTCTGTTGTACATTTGAGAAAAGTGTGTGTGGGACCTGACAGTATCCCTGGCTGTGTTCTACATGAACTACAAAGTGAGCTGGCACCTCACCTGTGTGCCCTGTTCTGTCACAGCCTCACCTCAGGCTTTGTCCCTACCGAATGGCGCACTGCTACAGTCATTATTTTCCACAAAGGAGAAGCGACTATAGACCCTGGGAACTATTGCCCCATTAGCCTAATGAGTCTGATATGCAAAGCTGTGGAACGTATCATCATGGACCTAATAAACAAGGATATAGAAAATCTCCAGACTCTGGAGCCCACACAGTTTGGTTTTGTGAAGGGTAGATCATGCCTGTTCAACTTGGTCGATGACTTTTAGTCAGTCACCAGAGTTGTGGATGAAGGCAAGGTGGTTCACAGAGCCTACCTTGATCTGGCCAAGGCCTTTGATACCATTCCCCACTCAGGAATCATTGAAAAACGCAGTAAACTAGGCATCAACCCCTATATCACTAGGTGGGTTGCAAGCTGGCTCACAGATAGAACCCACATTGTGAAAGTAGTTGACTCCAAGTCAGACTGCCTACCAGTCATAAGTGGAGTCCCACAGGGTTCTTTCCTGGGTCCTCTCCTGTTTGGTAGATACTTCTCTGAAGTCCAGGCCAACATGAAGGGACTCTGCCTGACAAAGTTCGCAAACGATTGCAAGTTGGGAGCTATTATTAACTCCCCAAGTGATGTTGACATCCTACAGAAAGGCCTTACTGAGACCAACGACTGGTGTCAGAACCATGGCCTTAAGCTCAATGCCAAAAAATATCGTCACCCCTTTGGGATGCTAGTCCACTGAACACAGAAGGCATTTTAAGAGAGCTGGGAACACAGGTTGACAGTAACCTCTCTTTTGACCACCACATTGCCACTGTGGTCAAAAAGTCCTATGTGGCACATCTCATTACTAAGGGTTTTGCATCCAGGAAGAAAGAAGTCATTGTCTCCCTCTACCCTTCCCTCATTAGGCCAGTCATCGAGTACAATGCCCCATTTGGCATGTACCTCACTAGACACCTGCAACAACTGGAGAGGCCACAAAAGTACCTCACAAAGAGGATCCTAGGCCTTAAACACTTGTCCTATATGGACAGACTCAAAAAACTCCAACTGTTCTCAGTCTCATATCGTCTACTTAGAGGCAATCTCTGCTTGACTTACAAAGGCATGTCTGACCCAGCTCTGTTAGAAATGCTACATCTAAAGAAATCCCAATCCCTCCACACCACACGCTGCAGAGACCTCAACCTCATTACCACAGTCAACAGAACGTGCTGGAGGGGCATGTTCATAACCCAGAGACTGCCCATGTTGTGGAATAGACTCCCCATACCATGTCAAACAGAGCACATCACTGGTTCTCTTCAAGAGAAATCTTGATGAGTGGATGGGAAATAGAAAATTCACCCCGGGGATCACTCCAATGGCTCTACTTGACAGAGGCACTGGGAAATAAGGTTGGGTGGCATGATGCCAGGGTAATCCTATGGACTAGGCTTGTAAAGGCTCCAGGGCCATTAGCCTAGTACACACCTATGAACCTGTGTGTGCTTGTGTTGGGGGAGTAGTATATTTGCTACATTTGTAGGAAGTAAGTGTGTGAGAACTGAGAAGGAGGAGACATGTCCATTGTTGTCAGAGAGTCCTTCTGTATTGCACAGATTATAACAAAGGAATTGTGTCTAGATCTGGTGATGTAATTGCCCCCCTTAACTCAGTCATCATTAGGACATTTACTATAATGCCCCCTTTGGCATGTACTACCTGTCCAGACACATGCAGCAACTGGAATGTGGAATGTCCACAGAGATACCTTACTAAAAGGATACAAGACCTAAACAGTATGCCTTATGTGGTCCGACTCAAAGCCCTGACACTATACTCTGTGTCCTGCTGACAAAGAGGTGACCTGTGTCTAGCAGATTTACTACACATCAGGTAGTCAAATGGCATCAGGAATATTCTGTCTAGGAATCTAAACCTCTTCTGCAACATCATCAGAACAGTTTGAAGGGACAGGTATATCTTGCAGATGATACCACTGCTCTGGAACAGACCCCTATCAATGTAAAACAAAGCTCATCCCAGTCTATATTCAAACACAACTTGGATCTATGTATGGGGAACAGAAAATGTACACTAGGACTTCCCCCTGTCCTACTAACGGACAGTGGCAGCTCGTAAATGCTCTATCCCATGCATGGGCATCCTCAAATTATCTGTGGTATGTTCCTGTTGCTCTCATTAGGGGTAATATATAATTATCAACCATGGGATGGGTAAGGCCAATCTAACACTAACCGGGCTAGGTTAATATGAGCATCTAAAGGGAAACTGGCCCGGCTTAAAATGGCCAGCAATGGCAGCTAGCCTAGTATTTATCTATGAACCTATAAATCTCTAAGAGAGAAAAATAGTGTATTGTAGGTAGGGACTGGGGAGGACAGATTTCTATATAAAGTAGAGCGTGACATGTATGCAAGAAAAAAATGTCCAGCAACATTCATAGAATGTATGGAAGGTAATGAAGAAAATAGATACTAAATGCTTTTGTTTCAAGATTCAAATCTTGTTTTTGAGAACAAGGACATCTAGCAGATGGTAGTTATGTAAAATTAGAACATGAAGGAAAACAAAGAAAAAATGCATAGCATGAAGGCAAGATGAGGAAGTGCAAACAATATGGCAGATATGTCTTTTGCTAAACTGTCTGAAGGGTATCCCCCCAACACTCAAAAAATACAAATGATTGATATATGAAGCTGGGGGACGTACCCAAGAGTTTGATGTCTTGATACTGAAGAATTAAAAGAAACAGATTAAAAAACATCAATAAGTTAAGCACATGCATGTGAGCTGTAACCATAATGAGTAGTATTTTTTCCAGAGTAATGGCAGGACAATCTCTGCCCCCTTCCCCATAGTACAATAGATATTACCTGAGTGACTTGTAGGAGTATGAGATACATAGGAATATAGCTCTTTAAGTGGAAATAGACAAAGGAAAGTGACAAAAGTATGTGGCTCATACAATGTGCTGTGACAGAACCAGCTTTGAGACGTATTTTAGCAGAGTTCACTTTCTCACTGTGACAGGAAAAAGGAATAAAAGTCCAAAACCAAGGAATCTGCTACTGCTGTAATCATATTGATAGAAACCGGTAACGCACTGTAAAATTCAGAAGATACCTACTGTGCTTCTGGGAAGATTTGCATGGTGGCCATTGTTGTTAAGAGACCTGTTTGACTGAGAAGCAGAGGATGGTCTCAAGAAATGAAAGTCGGTTGACACAACATGGAGAGAAGACCTATCACGCATAATAAATTCCAGGAAAATTACGACTAGCCACTAGCTGTACATCTAGACAGAAAAGGAAGAGGAATACTAGGCGAGCAAGAGAGAGAAGGTCAATCACTTACTGTCAAGACTGTAGCCAGAAAACTCCATTCTTTGCTCACAGCCTTATAATGTATGTGTTTGCAAATGTTGCCCTTTCTTCATTAATAAACAGATGCTTCATTCCCAGCTGTTATCCCTACAGCTACAAAAAGTATTATTTTTAGAACTTAGTATCATGTATTTTATTAAGTTTTACAAAGTAGGAAAGAGAAAACAGTACGGCAGAAAAAAGACAGAGTTCACAGGGGTACATTTGATAAATAATGTAACAGTCAGCATAAAGGAAGAGTTAAAGGACTCAGAACAGTTCACGTCTTTTACTCCAAGATTTTATAGGACTGACTGTGACATATTCACACATACCTTTTCTGTTAGATGACTCACAAGCTCCAAGGCTCCTATAAAGATTTGCAGCAGTTTACTATGAATCTTTGTGTTACTATTGAGGAGCAGTTTTACAACTAATCTTTTTAATATTTAGGTACACAAATCATTTCCTTGCTTCATTTATGGCTGTTTTGTAGTCCTAATGCTTAGAAGAATGGCAGCCATATAAGAGCCTGGACAGTAATAACTAAAATGTTAATGCAAGACTTGGAGAGGTGTGAAAAGCCCTGAACTGTGAGTAACAAGCTTTTCATCAAAAAGGAAAGAGAAAAAAAACGTATTTAATTTCTGCTTAAATAATTTGTTACACGTAGAGTTACCTGTGTGATGGTACTTTTTGTACTCTTCTGCTGTTTTCCATGTTTTAGCCAAAAACATTTTCTGTTCAACATTTTTAGTTTGTTCTGGAACCTTAGTTTTTTAGTCTTGTAGTTTCATTTGCAGTTGTGTCAGAATTTAACTACTGTCAGATATTAACATCATTCAGTCATGCATTACTGCATTTTTTCCATAAACAGTGTTGGTGGTAAATTTCTGCATAGACAGTGGTAGAATTACAGCAATGAGAGCATTTATTGTGCTCCAGGACTGGTGCTTCATTGATTTTGTAGTTGTTTATATCCCAGTTTTGCTCTTATATTCTGCTTATCATTTACCTGCTTGCAGTTGGATTCCAGTGCCTATTCCTGTTCTTTGTGTATGCCCTGCCCCCCACTGAGACATTACGCTAACATTTCTGAAATTCTAACCTACCTGGCATCATTGACATGTTGGCTGTGAGTCATAGGGCTAAAGCTACATCCATCCACAACTCTTTTTTCCCATTTTTGCACATGGGGTCAAGGGTGTCACCTCAACAGTTTAAATCATCAGCCAAGGTTTATACTGCCAGGTGGCTAACACTGCTGCGGCAGTTCATCCACACCAAACACTTGCATACGCACTTATACATATGGCCAGTTTAGAGTAGAATGTCCAGTCCACTTAATTCATGTTTTTGGAATGTGGGAGGAAACCCACTCGAACATAGGGAGGACATGTGGACTCCGCACAAAAGGGAAACAAGCTAAGAATTTAACTAGGCGACGTCATGCTGTGAGGCAATAATGCTATCTGCTGTGTCACTGCCCTGCCCAATATTGGCTATATTGGATTAACTTTTTGCAGCTTGAATTTAACCCTCCAACCCTTTTCCTGTTTTATTTTTAAATGGCTACTGTGTCTCTGGTCCCTTACAGTAATCTGATTCCAAAGTACCTGCCTCCTTCCCCTTTCTTTGCTGTTGTCAGTTGTGTAAGCTATTTAAGTACTCTTTATACTTATTGTTTTCCATAGATTCATAATATTGAGTGCCCTTCCTAGCAAACCAGTATTGCTTTTGAGTAAACCTCCTTTAGTAAATATTGTCTTCAGGTCATTTTCTCAGAGTTCCCATCTGCATGCCACCCTTGCGTCAGTCTGAGAGGGTTCTAAATTCATCCTGCTCCACCCTCGATAAGGGATTTATTATTTTCCACTTCCGTTAACAGTTTGAGTGCTACTGCTTTATTTTTGCTTTGTTGAGTTTGCACTTTAAATCATTTTAAAGGTCCCTAATACTTGAAATTGCCTTGTGCAGGTAGTTTGTTGTTTTTTGATAGCATTGCACACTCAAGCAATCTTTTTGTGTTTTTTTACACTGGGGACTGAGATAAGTCATCTGGTGGCAGAAGGTGGTGGTCTGGTCTGTTTGAGTTGGGAAACCATAAGAAATCTGTAAGTGTAGTTGTTTTATGGGCCAGAGGACTTAAAAGGCAATTTTCTGTGTTTTAAGGGCCTGTATAAATTTGGAGTGTATATGCACCACTGCTCATCATACAGCGGTAGTTAGTAGCGCCCTGTATAGACTAGGGTTGCCACCTTTTCAAATGGCCAAAGTGGGACATTTTCAGGACACACATCAGATTTTATAGGCCGACACATACCCACAGTCACTACAAAGGATAGAACTTTACTTTTTTGCCTAAATAAAAGTTTATTCTTGTAGCAGTTTAGCTGCTTATTCTGTTTCGTGTAGCATTTAGGTATTTTAGATACAGAAATAACTAATTTATGCAACTATTACATAAAATATGGGACATAATTATGTTCTACAATCTCAGGACATTTGCCCTTTTTAATATTTTTGGTCAGGACACAACTGCCCAAAGAGGTATTGTCCCTCGCAAAGTGGGACAGGTGGTAACCCTAGTACAGACACAGATACCTAGAAACCAAATTTTCCCTATAAAACCACCTCTGAAATTGTACCAGTAACTTGAGAGTAGAACAACTGCTTTGCACTTTGAGTAGCATAGAGCAGCTAGTTCTTGTGTTGAGGAGATTGCCCATTGAATTTACTATTATGCAGCCTAGTCTAGTCTGTAGCCCCAGAAGCATCCTTAGTCAGCCCACTATTAACCCACCCCATGCACTGCACCCTTGCAGCTCATCCAATAAAGGACCTTACATCATAGATATGCACTTTTCCAAGTTTTTTGCAGCCAGTTTGGTCTAATATTCACTGACAGCCATTTAAAGACACAGTATGTGAGTGATGTGTATATATACAATATCTCTGGAGGCAAAACTCTTGCATACAAACACTCATAACAGTCTGGTTATCTGAAACAAAGACACTACACCCACTACATATAGAACACACCCCACACATAGATTTACTTATTCTGAGGCACATAAGTACAATCTTCCCAAGCCCCAAAGACCTCCTAGATGTTCTCCCTGTAAAAACTTTCCTCAGCAAACCTGAACGCTCTCAGTAGAAATGCCACCTAACACTGCATGTACAGCCACATCCACTGGAATTTCAACTGCCAAGCCCATAAGGCAGGCTAATACGTTAACCAGGACTCTAGTCATGTGGGACTCCATTGTACAACATACTGATACCCTACACACCAGGCTGAATCAGGAGGAAATAATGATCAGTTGCCTATCAGGTGGCCAGGATCTGCCAAGTTACACATGCATTCAAATCATTGCCCCACAGGTGCCAGTATGTTTCAGTCATTGTGCCATGGGTACCAGTATGATTCATAGTCCATGTAGGTGTAAATGACCTGAAGTACTATATGATGAGAGACATTATAGAGCTTTCGGACTGTGTGTCAAAGGCTGGTATGTGCCTATTATTGAGCAGCATTCTACCTTCACGAAGGATGATGCCACAATATGAAAAGAAGATAGTTGACTTTAATAATTTGTTTTGTTTTGTTTTTGGTTTCATTCTAGGGGAATACAATAATTTTTCAATGTAGAAGGACCAAGGGTGGTCTGCACTTGTTCCCTTTAGGCTTCCAAATATTGGCTAAAACATTGTCCTCTATCACAGAGTAAAATTGACATACATTCCAGTGTAACACAGTCTACCCAAAGAAATCTGAATGCTTTACTGCTTAATACCAGGAGTGTAAGCAAGAAGCTCCACTCTCTCAAAACTGTTCTCACTTTGTAGAATGCTGACATCTGCACATTTACCGATACCTGGTTTACAGCTGCAGAGAGTACTATAGTAAAACAAGACTTGAGGGCATGCTGTATATTTAGACCAGCAGCTGCACAGACGGAGACTAAAGATGGAGGTGTGTTGATCTACATCAGTAACAGGCGTTCCTCTAGACTGGTTAAGCAGGATAATTTACTGGAGTTCCTCCATGTCCAGATTACCATAGACAAAATCCCATCCCATATCACCCTCGGTATGCCATGAAACCTATAGTTTATTCTTAGACGTATTGGAGGCACTTACCATTTAACCATATAACATACTCATGGGGTACTTGAATTATCCCTGTATAAACTGAGAATCCTAAACAAGCCCAAATTTGCAGGCAGAGATTCTTAGACTTTGTACATACAAACACCTTGCACCAGCTAGTGCATGTGCCTACCAGTGGTGCAAACATATTGGACCGGACACTCAGAAGTATAGGACAACACTGCACTCCTCCCCAGTGTCCTCTGTGGTAAGGTCAGAGCACAAAGCAGTCTCCCTTGAAATGAGAATCAATTCTGTAACCCAAGCAAACTCTAACAGTTAAAAAGGAAGTTTGCCTTGCAGTCGTCTTGTTTTTTTTTTTTTTTTTTAAAGTGATAACTTGTCAAAAGTTCAGGCCCGTCCAAACCCAGATAACACCGCAACCTATGTGGAATTATTCACAGAAGCACTGTACAGCAGTCTCAGTGACTGCATAAAGGCTACTGTGCCTACCAGAATTAAGCCCAAAACTAAACAACCCTAGTGGAATCAAAAATTAAACAGGTTGTACAAGAAAAGAAAACAAGTTGTAGCTAAAATTAGGAAGCCTAACACTCTGTCATCAAAATGAATCGACAACTAAGAGGACTAACCAAGAAAGCAAATTTTGAGGTAAAGATAGCTTTCCAGGCCAAGGACAACCTTAAGACCTTCTGTAGCTGTCTGAAACCTCAAAGGCAACACACAGCAATATGCAGATCTATTGGTAAGATGAGCCATATTCACAGAACTAGGAGATTAAGCAAATTTCTGGCTGACAAATTCATCTTCAGCTCAACTCACCTCACTCCCATGAAATGCCATCTAACATAGTCCCTCTGTCAGAAGGGAGCAGGTCTTAAATGCACTCTTGTTGGCCAAGAATACAGCTTTATTTGGGCCCTGATAATATCCCAGAATGCCTCAAATAGCCTGAAATATGACCTATCAAGGCAACTGGTTTAACTGTTCAGTCGTAGCCTCTACATAGGCTTTATGCCACATGAATGGAAGACTTTAATGGTCATTCCTCTGCCAAAAGCAGACCATCAGTGGATCCCAGGGGCTACATACCCATAAGCCTGACTAGTCTCATGAAAAGCCATGGAAAGAGTTATCATGGAAATGATAAACAATGACTTATGAAACCTTCAGACACTGGACCCACCCCAGTCTGTTTTTTATCAAAGGCAGGTGATGAATAATGAACCTGGTAGACTTCGAGAAGTTCACCAATGCAATTGAGGGTGAACTGTGCATACTGCCTAACTTGACCTAGCTAAGGCAGTGTGACACAATAGCCCACTTGGACATTGTAAACAAGCTTACCAAATTAGGAGTAAACACCTGTGTAACTTCAGGCTGGCTAGCCAGCTGGCTCACAGACAGGACCCAGGAAGTTAGGATTGGAGAGACCACCTCCACAAAGAGGCTGGTCACAAGTGGCTTCCCCCAGGATCCTGTGTTGGACCTGCTCCTTTCTGGCATCTAATTTTTGGAAGTCAAGGCCAAAGTCAAGGGCCTCTAGCTTTCCAGGTTTAAGGATGATTGCAAACTAGGAGCAATGATAGACCCCCCCCCCGATACTAAAATCTTATGGGAAGGTCAAACCCAGACAAATGAGTGGTGCTAAAACCATGGCTTAAAACTCCATGCCAAGGAATACATAATAGTACCTTTTGGGAAATTGGCCACCCAGGGAAACTGTATTGTTGATAAAACACCCCTAAAAGTGTAGTCAGAGATTTGGGGAATCATGTAGTTAGTTACCTTGCTTTCGACCAACATGTATGTAAGGTTGTAAGAAAATCATTCTACATCACTCGACTTGTAAGTCAGGGCATGGGATCTAGATCCATGGAAGTCATAGAGCCACTGTAGTGTCATCATCAGACCCATCATTGAATATAATGCCCTTTTCTGTATGTACCTGACCAGGTGCATACTATAACTGGAATGTCCACAGAGTTTCCTCACAAGAAGAACACAGGGCTTAAACACAATGTCATATGCAGATCACTTCAAGTCCAGTATCTCTGTATGCTGTTTCGTACAGGCTGCTGAGAAGCAATTTATCCTTTGATCCCTCTCTGATGGACCTTATACACGTCTGCAAAATGACCACCACCAGAGCTACTAGATCAAAGGATTTAATCTTTGCCTGTGACTTAAATAGGATATGTTGGAGGAACAGGTATGCATCTCAGAGAGTCCCTGTTCTCTGGAATAGGATTCCCATCCTTGTGAAGCAGAGCCATTTCCTAACCTTATTCAGTTGCAACCTGGACCAGTGGATGGGAAATCGGAACTTCACCTGTGGTCTGATACCTGTGTCCACTAATGTACTCTGCAAAGACATTTGTCAATTGGTTCAGAGCCATGCTGCTCTAATGCCAAGTCAGTAACCAATACTGGAGTGTTTCTCTCGCATAAAAGCAGCCAGTACAGAACATGCTGAAATTGGAGTGCTGTACCAGAAGCTGAGTGGTTGAAAAGCATATGCATCCTGATGATATCTTATGAAGCTGATTAGTTTAATTCAAGTAAGAATTGGCTGACAATGTTTCTGTGTGGTCATTTGTGTGTCAGTATAGTGCAAGGAAGCCTGTCTGATTTTGTTTTAGCTAGCCAGATGGATAAGTGAGCTTGTCCAGAGAAAATTCTTTGGCCAAAGCCCAGGCCAGAAGCTCAGACAAAAATATTGTGACATTGCATATTTTCATGAGATTAAAATGATAACAGTTATGATAACTTTCTACTTATTATTTAATGACAGTGTAGCATTCAAGACAACAGACAAATCTTAGGGTAATGCAGACAGCCATGTTGTGCAACTTTCCATAAAAAAAAAAAAATGATAACTGCAGTAAGCATGATAAAGGGAGAGGGACAAAGCTGGTGGTAGTTTTTATCACTAGCAAGCTTTTGCCACTAGCATGAGAAAGAAAAGTGGAAAAAAGCAGGGTTCAGAAATATTAGATTAGGGAGAGACAGGTCAGAGGAAAAGCACTTGGAGAAAATTTTCACACAGTCCTTTAAGCAGTTTGAGGTTACAAAATTAAATGGTGTTGAAGCCCTGTTTTGAAATTACCTCACTTTAAGATGTTCCTAAGGTTGCAGATTTCTTTTTAAAAAGGTGTTTTCAATATTTGAAAATCTAGAAGGGGGTCTAGTTAGGAGGATAATAGCTAGTTTGTTTGCAGATCTCAGATGCTGTGAATTCTTAAATTTCAGCATGTTATATAACGGTGAGTGCTATACAGTAATGTAGCTGTTCGTACTCCAGAGAAGATATACAAGTTTCCCTTTCAGTTGTAAGAAACCAGTTTGTCTTTTTATTTGCAAGGTATTAGCAGTCCTGAGCCTCTGGGTGTGAAATAAAACAATAGACTTTGTTAAGAATAGTTTACATCAGAGGTTTATTATAATTGAAAAGGAATGCTGTAATGTGAAGGACGTAACAAGGGTGTACTCATCTGGGTATAGTTTTTTTTCTGAACAGCTGTCCTTAACATTGTGGGTGATAGAGTCCAAAACATCTAGAACTCTGTAAATAATGCCAACAGCATAGATGCTTGTAGTATGCACAGAGATAAGAATTGTATTTTAAAATACCCTTTTTGTTGTAGGGTGAAGGAGATGAAAAAGGTCTCTATTAATTATATATGGGTAACACCTGGAAAGCCATGTGCATGTTAAATGCATGTGAGGATAGAAGGGCAGCAGTATGAGGTTGTGAGCACACAATGGAATTGTTTTGCTATACCCTTGGGATATTTGTGGAGCAACATACTAGCACCAGTGGATAAAGGACAAATGTTTGTCTAATATTATCCATTCTGACCCAAAATTACATGAGAGTTGGAAGGAAGATAATACAGATGACCTCCAATGCTGTTCTAACATCAGTTTTATAAATTTTTTCTGTTCACAAAATTGCTTGTAAATTATGCACTTTAAAAATATTAATATGATGTCATTAAGATAAATGCGCAACTTTTTTAATGAGTTAGGCTTGTACTTGTGTTAGAGTAAAAAGACATTGGCTTTTTTGTTGTTAAAAGTAAACAGAGTTCTGTGTGAATACCTAAATTTTAAAAATAGTTTTAAAACTCTAATTTAACTTTGGTTGCGAGGCAGTCAAGAAAAAGCATAATGGCATAAATAATTGGTATAGTAGTTAAAAAAAAGTACAGTGCAATGGGTGAGTTTTATTTACTATGAAGCCTAAGTTCATGAATCACTGCTACTACTACTGAATTACATATACATTGTGCTGCTTTTACTGTTTAGTTAGCAAAATGGATGTGCATTGCACAGAGCTGCAAAACAGGAGAACTGGGTTTAAATAGCATTGCTACCAATAATAGCCAAAAGAAAAATGAATGGAGAGTGCAGAATAGTGCAGTAAAAATAAATAGTGACTGAGAAATAAAACTGCACAGAGCCTACAAGGCCAGAAACATTTAATACAAATTAAGTAAAAGTAATTGCCACCACTGCCTGTCATTATGATGCTGGAAAATGTAGAGGCTTACCCCCCCCCCCCCAAAGAATCAGAATAAGAAATGTTGGCCACATCCAGGAGTGAGCAGTAGTCATGTTCTTTGTAAGTGAACCTTGAAGTACTTTTCCATCATATTGGTATTGCTGTAGCAGTCTGCATGCAGATCAGTGTATGGTTTGTCCATGGTTATATCACTGTTCATAATGCTTCCATAATATTATTAAAAATGGGTTTCACTGCCAAAGTCTTGTTTAATTTATTACAGCCACAGTATCTGTATATATTAATTCTGTGATATAAAAAAAGAAGTTATGTTCCCACCATAATGTTCCATCTGAGTAGGTAACTTCATTTGTCTGCAACCTGTGGGTATTGGATCCATCCTCGGATCAGAGCTGGCAGCTTTACCTAGCTAAAAGAGCCGAGGTCCTAGCTCCTTCCCCTACCCATAATGCCCAGCTACACATCCCCCATCCTCAGATCAAGTTTGCCTACAAAGACATCACAAGACCCTCGAAAGAGGCCAGTACCCTACTGCCTAACAGCATGAGCAATCCTATCCCATGGTTAAGGAGCACAAAACTGGTTAGGGGGAATGGCAGGGGGGTCAGTTGCAAACAAATGAAGTTACCTACTCAGATGGAATGTTATGGTGAGTACATAACTTCTTTATCTGATGTAGTTAATCTCATTTGGTCTGCAACCTGTGCCACAGAGTCCCCAGCTACCTAGAAACCTTGGGCGGCCCTCAAGGAAGAATATTCCAGAGCACCGCGGAGCCAAAGGAAGCCCTACTCCTGGATATCATATCCAATTTATAATGGGAAATTAATGTATGAGAGGAGGACCAAGTAGCTGCTGAACATATGTTGTCTATAGTGACTCTAGACCAGAACGCTGCAGAGGTAGCTATGGATCGAGTTGAATGAGCACAGATTCCCAAAGGTACCTGTTTGTTTGAAGCTAAATAGGCCTGAATAATGCATTGTGAAATCCAGTTGGCTAATGTAACTTTGGTAATAGGTTTACCTAAAGAAGATTTGGCAAAGGACACAAACAATTGATCAGATTTGTGGTTAGTTGCTGTCCTGTGCAAATAAAAATGCAGTTGTCTGTGTACATCCAATTTGTGTAATGTGTATTCCCCCTTGTTCTGGAAATTGGGGAAAAACACAGGCAGATTAATAGACTGATTAATACTGGACTCAGAGGCTACTTTAGGGAGGAAGGAAGGATTAGTCCTGAGAGAAACTCTGTCCCTATGAAATATTAGGTAAGGGGGTTTCATACAGAGGGCTTGAAGCTCAGACACTCTCCTGGCTGAAGTTATTGCAATCAGGAAGGCTGTTTTCCAAGATACAAATTTCAACTGAGCAGAAGCAGCCGGTTTGAAAGGAGGTCCTGTCAAAGCCTGTAGACCAATGTTAAGTCCCATGGAGGAACCACAGATTTAACTGGCAGTTTTAAGAAAAAAGCGCCCTTTAAAAAGGTTTTGCAAATCCTGGTGGAAGCCAGTGATCCTACATCATCCCCAACATGAAAATGAAAAATGTCTGCCAACCTTACTTTAACCGTAGATGCACTGGCTCCCTGATGAAAGATATGGGACAGAAATTCCAGAATCGTCAGAATAGGCATAGTAAAGGGGTCTAAGCCCCTGTCTTTGGCCCAGATGGAAAAACATTTCCATTTACTACTGTAGATTTTTCTGGTAGAAAGTTTGTGTGCTGCTACCAGAATAGCTTTCACTGGTGACGAGATACTGGGAGTCCTTGCTATCAGTGGAACTGGATCAACCAAGCCGTGAGCTTGAGGTCACCCAGGTTTGGGGGTTGTAATCCCGCAGGATGAGAAATTAGATCTGGAATGGGATCCAAGATCTAAGGAGGAACTACACTGTGAGACTGCAGGTAAGGAAACCAGACTTGGCTAGGCCAGAATGGGGCTATGAGGATTATCTTGCTCCCCAACCGATGGGCTTTCTGCAGGAACTTCATCATGAGTTGAAGCGGGGGATAAGCATAAAGGAGACCGGGGGGCCAAGCATGAACCAGAGTGTCTCTGGGGCTCTTCCCTATTGGGGGAATTAGAGCAAAAAATTTGCTGCACTTTGTGTTTGACAGAGAAGCAAAAAGATTGCAGCAAGGATGACCCCATTTGAGGAAAATTTGTTTCACTACTAACGGGTTTAGAGACCACTCGTGCGGTATGAGGATCAAGCAACTTAGCTTGTCCGCTAGGATGTTGATCCAGCCCGGAATGTGCGTTGCTGCCAGAATGTGGTTGATGGAGATCACCCATTCCCAAACTCTCATAGCCTCTCAGCAAAGGGGATAAGATCTGTTTCCTCCCTGTTTGTTAATATACCAGACTATAGCCATGTTGTCTGTCTGAATTGCAATAGTTCCCAGAGGAAGAAGGTCTTGTAGGGCTTGCAACGCCAGAAGCACTGCCCTCATCTGCAGAACATTGATATGCAGAATGGTCCACGTGCATTGGATGGTTCTGCCTATAGCATGCCCCCCCCACCCGATGCGAGAAGCGTCCGTGGTCAATGTGGCTTGGGGCTGAGGCATGACAAACGGTCTCCCGTCTTGCAGCTTCTGAGAGTGAAGCCACCAGAGAAGGGAGTCCTTGCAAACCTTGCTCAAGGGAATTGGGGTGTTCAAGGGGTGCAGTAAAAGTGACCATTGGAACTGAAGAGTCCACTGAAGAATTCTCAGTCGCAGCCGCGTAAAGGGTGACAGACCGATGGCCACCAGCATGGAGCCCAAAGCTCTCAGGACTAATTCTGCAGGTGGGGCTGGGGACTGGAGAATTGCTAAAACATGAAGAGACAAACTGCGCAACCTGTCTGTTGTAAGAAAGGCCTTGGAGTGGCATGTATCTATCCTGGCCCCTATAAACTCCAGAACCTGCACAGGATGAAGGAACAACTTTTGAAGGTTTACAGTAATACCCAGACACTGAGTAAGTGCCAGAGTATAATCCCTGGCAGAGCAGAGCTGATGCCTGGTGGGGGCAGTGAGGAGCCAGTCATCCAGGTACGGAAAGACCCGAATGCCCTGAAGTCTCAGGAGGGCGGCGACCACTGCCATGAACTTGGTGAACACCCTGGGGGCTGAGGTGAGGTCAAATTGAAGAGCCCTGAACTGATAGTGACTGGCTCCTAGCCAAAAGTGGAAGAACCCCCTGTATCATCTGTCCATTAGAATGTGGTAGTACGCATCCTTGAGGTTTATGGAGCACATCCAGTCATTCTCCCATAGGAAGGGGAGAATAGATTGCAGAGTGACCATCCAAAATTTCTCTTTGGGAATGAACAGGTTTAGAGATGAGAGGTCTAGGATAGGCCTCAGGTCCCCTGTGTTTTTTGGCACGAAAAAGAACCTGGAGTAATTTCCCAATCTGGACTGGCCTGGGGGGACGTGCTGGATGGCTCTTTTTTCTAATAGCTTCGAAATTTCTGAAGCTGCCGCCTCCCTTTGATTGGGTGGGACATCAGGGAGGCATATCATAGGAGGGGGAAGACTCAGAAAGGGAATGGAATAACCTCTGGATATAATGCAGAGCACCCACCTATCCGAAGTAATGGACTCGCGAGTTTGGTGGTGCTCTGACAGATGCCCCCTGACTGCCTCCAGAGAGGGACAGTCAGGTAAGCCCTCAGGGCTGTTGCGCGGGCCTTTCCTAGAAAGGTTCTCGAGAACTGAGATTCCTCGGCCCCCTTCTGCCTCTGGGCCAGCATCCACCTTGTCGTCCTCTGCCTCTGAAGGATGAGGGGTCCGAAGCAGGACGGGACTGCTTTGATTTCCAGAACCACATCTTCTTTTGTCCCCTCTGATTCCTGAAGAAGGACCGTTGGAGATTAAAGAAGCGGATCCCGACAGCAGACAGCGTCTTCCCATCTTTCTCACTTTGGACCAGTGTGTCGCGGGCAGTCTTGCCAAAGAGTGCAGAACCATCAAAGGGCACATTCGCAAAGGACGCCTTGAAGGGTTCTGCAAAATTGCAAAGGCAGAGCCAGGCATGGCGCCGCAGAGCGATGCCTGCTCCGCTGGCTCTAGCCGCTCCCTCCTTGGCATGGGAGAGTAGCTGTATAGATGTGTTAGTAATAGATTTTAGATTGGCCATGCGAGTCGAGAAGGTGCGTTTGACCACAGCTGCCAAGGACTCCGGGGGGGCTCCAGCGTATTCCTTAATCAGGTCTCACTGGAGTCTGATGACGTGTGTCATATAATTCAGTGCCCTTACCAAGAAGGTAGCTGAAACAAAAATTCGCTTTCCAATGCGGTCCAATGTCCGAGATTCCTTATCTGGAGGGTGGACCGAGGAACTCTCCTGATTTTGTTTTAGCTAGCCAGATGGATAAGTGGGCTTGTCCAGAGAACATTCTTTGGCCAAAGCCCAGGCCAGAAGCTCAGACAAAAATATTGTGACATTGCATATTTTCATGAGATTAAAATGATAACAGTTATGATAACTTTCTACTTATTATTTAATAACAGTGTAGCATTCAAGACAACAGACAAATCTTGAGGTAATGCAGACAGCCATGTTGTGCAACTTTTCATAAAAAAAATAATTGATAACTGCAGTAAGCATGATAAAGGGAGAGGGAGGAAGATGGTGGTAGTTTTTATCACTAGCAAGCTTTTGCCACTAGCATGAGAAAGAAAAGTGGAAAAAAGCAGGGTTCAGAAATATTAGATTAGGGAAAGACAGATCAAAGGAAAAGCACTTGGAGAAAATTTTCACACAGTCCTTTAAGCAGATTGGGGTTACAAAATTAAATGATGTTGAAGCCCTGTTTTGGAATGACCTCACTTTAAGATGTTCCTAAGGTTGCAGATTTTTTTTTTGAAAAGGTGTTTTCAATATTTGGAAATCTAGAAGGTGGTCTAGTTAGGAGGATAATAGCTACTTTGTTTGCAGATCTTGGATGCTGTGAATTGTTAAATTTCAGCATGTTATATAACTGTGAGTGCTATACAGTAATGTAGCTGTTCATACTCCAGAGAAGAGAGACAAGTTTCCCTTTCAGTTGTAAGGAGCCAGTTTGTCTTTTTATTTGCTAGGTATTAGCAGTCCTGAGCCTCTGAGTGTGAAATAAAACAAAAGACCTTGTTAAGAATAGTTTACATCAGAGGTTTATTATAATTGAAAAGGAATGCTGTCATGTGAAGGACGTAACAAGGGTGTACTCATCTGGGTACAGTTTTTCTTTCTGAACAGCTGTCCTAAACATTATGGGTGATAGAGTCCAAAACATTTAGAACTCTGCAAATAATGCCAACAGCATAGATGCTTGTAGTATGCACTGAGATAAGAATTGTATTTTAAAATACCCTTTTTGTTGTAGGGTGAAGGAGATGTCTCTATTAATTGTATATGGGTAACACCTGGAAAGCCATGTGCATGTTAAATGCCAGTGAGGATAGAAGGGCAGCAGTATGAGGTTGTGAGCACACAATGGAAATTTTTTGCTATACCCTTGGGATATTTGTGGAGCAACATACTAGCACCAGTGGATAAAGGACAAATGTGTGTCTAGTATTATCCATTCTGACTCAAAATTACATGAGAGTTGGAAGGAAGATAATACAGGTGACCTCCAATGCTGTTCTAACATCAGTTTTATAATTTTTTGCTGCTCATAAAATTGCTTGTACATTATGCAGTTTAAGAATATTAATATGATGTCATTAAGATAAATGCACAACTTTTTTAATGAGTTAGGCTTATACTTGTGTTAGAGTAAAAAGACATTGGATTTTTTGTTGTTGTTGAAAGCAGAGAGTTCTGTGTGAATATCTGAATTTTAAAAATGTTTTTAAAACTAATTGAACTTTTGGTTGAGAGGCAGTCAAGGAAAAGCATAATGGCATAAATAATTGGTATAGTAGTTAAAAAAAAAAGTACAGTGCAATGGGTGAGTTTTATTTACTATGAAGCCTAAGTTCATGAATCACTGTTATTACTACTGAATTACATACACATCATGCTGGTTTTACTGTTTAGTTAGAAAATGGATGTGCATTGCACAGAGCTGCAAAAGAGGAGAACTGGGTTTAAATAGCATTGCTACCACTAATAGCCAAAAGAAAAACGGATGGAGTGCAGAACAGTGCAGTAAAAATAAATAAGTGACCGAGAAATAAAACTGCACAGAGCTTACAAAGCTAGAAACATTTAATACAAATTAAGTAAAAATAATTGCCACCACTGCCTGTCATTATGATGCTGGAAAATGTAGAGGCTTACCCCCCCCCCCCCCCCCCCAAAGAATCAGAATAAGAACTGTTTGCCACATCCAGGAGTGTGCAGTAGTCATGTTCTTTGTATGTGAACCTTGAAGTACTTCTCCAGCATATTGGTATTGCTGTAACAGTCTGCATGCAGATCAGTATATGGTTTGTCCATGGTTATATCACTGTTCATAATGCTTCCATAATATTATTAAAAATGGGCGTTTCACTGCCAAAGTCTTATTTAATTTATTACAGCCACAGTATCTGTATATATTAATTCTGTGATATAAAACTGATGTTTTAAAACTGTTGCACCCTTAGATCCTGTTCTATTTGACTCCAAGTGCAGAGCTGACAACACTTCAGTGTAACATTCCAGACTTTTTGTCTCCTTGAAGTCTGAATGTTTAATTCCGAGCCCAACTTGTGACTAAGCACATTGACATGTCTTCCTGCTTGCCTGCTGTTGGTGCTTTCTCTGTAGGCTGAAGGAATGCTGAATGTGAATGACAGTAACTAATCATTTCTCTTTGTACGCACTCATTTTGTGGTTTCCTGCTGTTCTTACTGCTATGCATGTTCCTCCTTTTCTCTCTTGCTCTTTCTCTCTGCTGCATTCTGGCTTCTCTCAGCTATCACTTGATCAGGTAATTCTGGCATGTTGTTTCTTTCCATACTGCTACCTGCTTTCTGTCTTTCTTTTTCCAGAGTAAAAAATAGTTAAAGTTTGGAAAAGGTTATCTGCATGCAAGAATGTGTCAACTGTCTACAAATGGTTAAGACTACACAAGACAGGTGCTGTAAACCAGAATACTTTCATACCCCCAAAACGTTATTTCTGTAGAATGCTGTTTCACTGCAATGTACTTGTCTGTGAATCTCTTCAGCTCTTCAAGCTTTGCACTTCACATGTTGCTAAGTGCAGTTGCAGGCCTCTCGATAAATCCAAGTGTCTATGTACTTTGTATTTGGTTCAGTATCCTTCAGCCTGCACATTATTTGATGAGATGTTGTACCATACTGAGTTGATCTGTTCATCGTACTGCCCATGTGGTATGTATAGTAATAGTAAGTAATAGCATTATCACATTGTGAAAATAAATACTCCAAAAAGAAACAAAGTGATAAATACCCTTTAAGCCTACTGTTCATCAAGGGCAAGAAACTTGGCTTCAGTTGACCTATGTTGGAACTTGTTTATGAGCACTGTATTTATGTAGTTCCTGCATAAAGTTGTATAATGAGTGACATTTTTTCACAGGGGAGCTGGTGTTTATTCCAAAGCCAAGGTAAGAGACTACAGTAATAACTCAGTAGTACTTGCTGCTACTGCTAATAGAGATATTAAGGTTGATTATATTTGCACATGTATTGGCCTTCCCACAGTATATTCTGAACCTACTGTTTCATAACCCGGAATGTGAAGTATAGGTCCCCTTTTCAGAAGGCTGTATGAGAACAAGGACAGTTTCTTGTTAGTCAAGATAACTTGCATGTCCAAGCCTATAAATAAATTCTTTTAGCGATGAACCTTTGTTACCTGCTCAAGGTGTTTTAATAAGAGCATACAAATAGTGGCATCGTACTTAAGAATTGGTTGAATTAGTGTGGCATGAGAGAGAGAGAGAGAGGAATAACCTCCCCAGACTGGCTACCATTCCCCTGAGAATGATGTAGGTTACACTGAAGGCCTTTTTACCATTGTTGTAATCTGCTGATGAGAGGATTTTTTTTTTAATCTTTGAATGCATTACAATCCATAATGACAGCATCCAGTTTGACTTGATTTTGAATTAATATAGTAGGATATTTGTTTCCAAGATGTGATTACTTGATTTGTTTTTACAACAAGACCTGACTGACACTCCATCTGTGCTAGAGTATTGATGTTATCTGTGTGAGAGGGGGCATTCATAATGAGTTTGCAACCATCTGCAAACTTAGCCATTCAATGAGTATTGGTGTCAATTTTGGCATCTAATAGACAGGACTTAGTACCGACCCCTGCAGCACCGTGCTAATGACTTGAATTGGTGTGAGCAATTGGCCACATACTCTTTTATTAGTTGGTCTATTCCAGAGAACTATTTGGCTATTCAGTATTTTTTAGCTCTGTTGTTTGAAATTACTTATCTTTATTTGTGAGATTGTGACAATTGCCTTAGAAGGACGTAGGTAGGCACTAGAGAGTCATTTTCTAGGGCAGCTATCCCTTCTTCGAAGAAGACTTCCATGATAGGAGTGAGCTACATGTCTGAACCCATGTTGATAGATCTATAGATATAATATCAGTATTAATTTACTAATATCCTTTTTAATTTATTTCTTGAGTATATTTCACATAACCTTACTTAGGATACTTATAAGGCTGATGGGTCTGTAGTTTCCTAGATCAATTGTGAATAGAAACTGCTGTGGTCTGTTTTAGAAACCAAGCTGTGTGTGAGGTTTATGTTTAGCACAGTGTGCAATGAATCAGTGAGGCTTTGTTCACTACTGTTCAGAAAGCTATGAAGGATATTCTCTAGCCCATGAAACTGGAGTGTAAACATTATATTGGGTTGCCATAATTTGATTTTGGCTGATGTGTGGAGGTTTTCAGTCTAGGTTCTGTATCAAGGGTGTGTGTACTAGCTTACTAAAATCTGACAACTTTACTTAATTACAAATAAAACAAAACAGTTCAGCCACCATGCAAAAGTATAAAAACATACTTTAATAAAACAAAGAAATCAAGAGATAAGCACTTTCAGTATACACCTTCATCAGCTTGTACTAACACCTGATACAATTACATTATTTAAACTGAACAATAACCAATGAAAGTAAAACTTGCGACCCCTACCCCTTTAAAATTGGTTTAAGTGGGACACTTCCATTTAAGCCTGGTGGCTTATCAGCTTGCAGATCTACTATCCAGTTTACTTCAACTGTCTTTATTTTATTTATTAAATCTCTTCCTCTCATATTAAAATCATTTTTTTGTAATACCATAAACTCAAAGCTGTGTAGGATAAACTTGTATATGTTTGCTAGGTCATTTGTTATATTCCCTTTTTGTATGTCTTTAGCATGTTGAAGTATCTTTTCTTTAAGACATCTATTAGTTTTACGTACATAAAATCATACACATTGTTTACATGTAGCAATATAGATCAGATTTTTAGTATTACAATCTACGTATATATGTAAACAATATTAAAAGTAGGATGTCTAAAAAATGTTTCTTCTTAATAAAGCTACAGTCCTTACAGTGTCACCCACATGGGAAAGTCCCAATGTGCTTGCCTCTATAAAATGCCTTATAATTATTCTTATTGCATAACCTTTGCTTTAAATTCCTAAAAACTATGGGTGCTCTCCTATTATTCCTTTAAATCTTTCATCTATGGTCAGTAGTCTCCCATTATTTCTAATAACCTTACATATTTCTTCTATGTCACTAGTATAAGTTAATGTTACCTCTGTAAGGGTGGTCCTATTACCATTTCTGTTTCTGTCTTGTGGACCTTTTCTATTCTTGTAATGATTAGAAAAATATGGAACACCCTTCTTAGTTTTTAGTTAATCTTTAGACTCTTTCCAACTATTAATTTCCTTACTGTTATAACCTCTGTCTATAAATTGTTGCACTAATGTTTCTGAAGCCTAATGAAATTCTTCATCAGAGGCACATAACCTAGATGTCCTGATCATTTGCCCCTTTACAACATTTTTATAAATGTATTTTGGGTGCATATTACTTGTATGTAGGAGTTTATTCTTCTAACATGGCTTTCTATATAATTTTGTTTGTAATTTATCATTTCCATCATAATACAAATGTCAATCTTTTCATAAGATGCTTCCATAGTAAATTTAAGGAATGTAGTTGTTCTTTCTAAATATGTAAGAAATTGATTTAACTCATCATTTGTACCACCCCACAACATAAATATGTCAAAATAAATATGGTTTTCCTGAGATAATATCAAATGTTCTTCCCAGTGTCTAAACATGGTGTTCATATAGAGAGACTGTAAAAAATCTTGTGCATCATTCAGCACAGCTACGGTCATTTTTATCACTCCTTGTAACTTCTGTTCTAAATATAAAGATGCTGTCTCAGTTACCCACAATCCCCAGCTACTATTGGTCTTGTATGTAGAATAAAAGGTAATTCATGATTTTTACTATGCACCTTAGATGCAAAACATTTATTTACAATAATACCAAATGATTATTGTGTAGAGAATGTGAGAACTTACTTGAGTGAGAAAACAGAGTTTACAACAGATAATATAAGTCTGATATGTCTCCTTTTAGAAGTGATCTTAGAGAACAATATTTTTGTCTATAAAGATAAGATATTTTGGCAGAAATGGGGGGGGTGGCCATGGGGACTCCTTGTGCCAACAGTTATGCCAACCTAGTGATGGCATACTGGGAAGAACATTTGGTATTATCTCAGGTAAATCAGGACCTTTCTCATTTAAACACCTTTCTCAAAGTTCCTTTCCGTATGTTGGCATTACCTTCTCTTCTCCCTCTAATTCTTCCCCAGGTATTCATGGTCTCTCTAGACATAAAAGAATGCCTATCTTTACATTCCTATTCACCCAATGTTCAGGAAGTTTTTGTTTTTCTGTTACTTCCTCACATTTTCAGTTTTGTGCTTTGCCCTTTGGTCTCTCTACGGCACCAAGGGTTTTCACAAAATCCTTGTCTCCTGTCATAGCATTCTGCAGAATGCAGGGAATTTAAATCTTCCCTTACCTTGATGACTTTCTGATTCAGGCACAGTCCTCAGAACTACTTCAGGAAATTTTTCCTTCACTATTGCCCTTCTACAAAGTTTAGGATTCACTATAATCTTCCAGAAGTCTTCTCTTACCCCTTTGCAGGATCACATTTTCTTGGGATACAGAATACAAACAGACAAAAATGATAGCCTCTCTTCCCATACAGAAGGTCTTGTTCATGACTTCCTATTTTTAGAGCATCCTGACTCTTTAGTCATTGACAGCCAGGGGCATCCTCCTTCTGTTAGGATACATGGCATCCACTATCCCTGTGATACCCTTAACAAGACTACATATGAAGAAGTTGCAAATATATCCAAGAACTGTATGAATGCAGCACTCACATCCTTTAGAGTTTCTGATCCCACTCCTTCCTTGCAAAAAAAGAGAACTAGAATGGTGGATCTTGCAGGTAAACAAAATACCTGGCCTACCTCTGCAACCACCCCTTCCTGCCGTAGAGTTATTCACAGATTCTTCAGACACAGATTGGGGTGCAACTCTTCAAGCCTGGGGGGGTTAGAGAGATGTTTGGTATCCCAAACAGGCACAAGAACATATCAGTGTAAAGGAGATGAGGCACTGTTTTTTGTACCACGAATCTTCAAAAGCAACCTAGTTGCAGGAGTACTGAGGTGGTTCACAGACAACACCACAATTCTTTGTTACATCAACAAGCAGGGAGAATGAAGTCTTATACTCTCTGCAGACTAGCCCTACTCACCTGGGAATTGGCCTTAGAAAGCCAAATCCCCTATCAGGCAATCTATCTCCCCTCAGCCCAGAATACAGTGGCAGACTCTCTAAGCAGGTACATGTCCCAGTCCCACAAATGGATGTTGCACAGGGGTGTGTTTCTGGACCTAATCCATTGTTGGGGTATGCCTCAGATAGATCTCTTTGCTTCCCCCATGAACAGTTTCCAAAATTTTGTGCCAGGGTCCCACATCCCCTGGTGTGGAAGTTGGACGCTCTTCCTTTCTCTTGGAAGGGGATGTTTCTATATGCATTCCCCCTTGCCTCTTCTACAAAAGGTCTTGCAGAAGATTCAGCAGGATCAGCCAGAAATCTTGTTGATGACTCCCTTTTAGCCAAGGCAGCCCTGGTTCTCCATTTCCATGCACCTAACCAGGGGCAATCATCACAAGTTACCCCACAAGCTGGATCTACTCACGCAGGACAAGGAGACCCTAATACAGCTACAGCTGTCAACCCTGAACCTGACCTCATGAGTGATAGGGTTTTAATCCCTTATCAACACCTTTTTTCAGAGGACATGCTACAGTTTTCCATCTGGTGTCACAAAAAGAACTTACAACCACTGTCAGTTGATCTCCCAGTGGTCTTGTCCTGTCTGTGAATTGATGAGGGCTGGGTTGTCCTACTCTTCGGTGAAGGCTTATCTTTCAGGCATCTCTGCTTGTCTGCCTATGTCTCCACATTTAGTCTCTAGGTTAGAGGTAAAACTGCTCCTTAAAGGTGCCCTTCATATCAGACTGCCAAGGAAACCCATACCTCCTTCTTGGCATCTACATTTTGCACTAGAGAAGCTTTTAGTGAGTTTTTTTTAACTAGCAAGGTCCTCTTCCCTGCAGCATTGCACCTGGAAAGTGGTTTTGTTAGTGGCCATTACCTCTGCTAGAAGGATCTCAGAGTTACATTCCCTGATGACCAATCCCCC
Organism: Protopterus annectens; assembly: GCF_019279795.1. Lineage (NCBI taxonomy): Eukaryota > Metazoa > Chordata > Ceratodontiformes > Protopteridae > Protopterus > Protopterus annectens. The sequence continues at coordinate 1,339,547,393 of NC_056735.1, read as the reverse complement.
ATTCATTGCCTTTCATAGACTTAGGGTTTATCTGTGCACTAACCCTACCTTTATGCCCAAAGTGGTAAATGAGTTATCCCCCTCAGTGTCCCAGTGAGAGAATATTGCACACTTTAGATGTGCAGAGGTAGCTCCAGATACTACCTTGACAAAACAAAGCTTTTTCTTAAGACTGTCTGTCTCGTACCACCAAAAAGCTCTGGGTCAATCAGTTTCCAAGCAAACTATTTCCAACTGGATTTCTAGAGCTATTTCCTTGTATTTGCCTATTGGTAAGACCTTCTTCATTGAGGCATTGAAGGCTCACTCTACTAGAGTGGTTTCATCCTCAGGGGGCATTCTTTAAAGGTTTGAACATTGGCTGTGTACTGGAGGTAGCCACATGGTCCTCTGTCTATACTTTCACTAAACATTACAAGCCTGATACCATCTTCAAGTCCATAGCTGGGTTTGCAAGAGCAATCCTGCATGGATTTGTATAAAAAGCATCGGCTTATCCACCTCCCAACCTGTCCCAAGCTTGAGCTTTGGCATTCTCTCTTGAGTACTGCAGCATATGAATGGAAGGACATAGAATAGTTGTGTAAAATCTTGCCATAACCATAGATGTCCTTCTCTTCTATATGCTGCAGTATTGCTTTCATCCCCTGCCTCCCCCCTGATGCTTGCCTAGTTCTCCTGCTGATATGCTTCTCAACTAGGATCTCAGGCTGGTGCTGGGCAGCATACAGTTCTGAGGCAGGTGCGTGCTGATGTCTGCTTTATATCCAACGTCTCTTTATGGCCAATGGTCGAGTTATGTTGTGTGCCATAGCATGTACCTTGCTGTAGCATGAAGACTTTTGGATACTGACTGGAAGCACGAGACAGTCAGAGGTGGACTTCTATGTTAGGAAGACTGCAGCATATAGAAGAGAAGGACATCTATGGTTTTGCTAAGATTTTACACAACCATTCTCTCTTGACCATCTTTTTGCTCAGAGATGTCAGGCCTCACTCACAAATTCTTTACCTAATTTACTGAGTAATAATTCTGAAAGCCAGAACAGCTGTTAATTTGCTGAGTGCAGCGTTTTTGTGCCTGATCACAGAGTTTCCTATTGCTTTGCATAATTAATTGTGGTGTGGATTGTGCCGTGATTTTCCACATGAAATACAATAATGATTTTAGTTCATTTTGCACATACTTATCTTTCTATAATAAGCCCCCCTTTGGAAAGAGTAAAGCTCTCTTGGCTGTGAAGTCATACATGTAAAGCTGTAAGAAATGCTTTTTTTTTTTAATTTCAGCTTTCTTAGAGAGCCCCCCCCCAAACTAACCACTTTCTAAATGAGTGCATTTCCCATGTTTCACTGCAAGGAGTGAAGTCTTCATTTTTAACTGTGTACTGACCTGAGGACTATTTTCCTCCTGTTCTCCCCCATGTGATGCATCTTATTTGGAATCTGATTATAGTACTTCTGCTAGCATGTGCATAACTGATGAATGCAGACAAAAAAGCTGTTACTTATAACCTTCTTAAATAACTATTCATCATGCCTTAGTGGTGAAAGCACTCAATATTAAAAGTATTGTATATAGAATAAAAATGTCAGTGCTTTCAGTTAATAATGAATAATGCCTATGCTGTGCTAACTATCCAAACCAGAGAAAAAATAGCAGGACATTTCAGTGACCTGTTTAAAGACTATTCTTTAGAGACATCAGCCACAATCATTTTGTAGCACCTTGACCTTTATTATCAATACCAGCTTACTATAATGGATATCTTAATGTAAGTATGTGTGTATGTATATATATATATATATATATATATATATATATATATATATATATATATATGTATTTATATGTAATGTATAGTATGTGTATGTGTGTGTATGTATGTGTAAATATTTGTACGTGTATGATTTATATATATATATATATATATATATATTTTTTTTTTTTTTTTTTTTTTTACTGACCGAGCATACCTTTGTTTTCTGGAGTGAGTCTACATTTTTTTAATAGCCTGGTTGATAACAAATATGGAAATAGAGTTGTGGATGTAACTTGCCCCTTATCACTATAAATTATGTAGCATTCTGTCAGAAAGTCATGCATGTCCTCGCAAGCCTTTTTTGGTAGTCTTGCTGAAAAGCTCATCCAGAACAGTGAGACCTCTTGAGGCTTCTTGGCTAGAAGGCTAACTTGTAAACTTCTGTTACACTACCTAAATTACCTGCTATATCACACAGTATGGCCATACAGACATCTTATTGCTTCCAGGTTTATTATATAACTGCATGCTTTACTTACTAGACTCCTCCAGGTTATCCACAAGCTTTTAAATTTCATCAATAACAGACAGTTATATCCTTATTATTCCAATAAAATGTCTGTATGTGTGCTGCACTGTTATTGTTAATCAGTTACCCTTTCTAACTTATTTTATTAACTTATTTTAATTGTTAAGCAAGTAATGGATCTACACCATACTGGCAAACAACAGGTTTGCATTGCAGAGCACATTGCAGAGAGGTTTAAAGGAGGTATAGTTAATTGCCATAGCAGTAGTGAATGCATGTAACTTTATATGTGGAAAAAAAAAAAATATATATATATATATATATATATATATATATAATGTATAAACTGATAAATTATTCTATATCTATAATTCCTAGAAATTAAATCTACATTTTATATAGCTCAGTAGTTTAAATGATACTACCCTAAATCTATTGAGTTTATCAGAATATACAATTAATAGATTTTTGGGCTTATTTAATAGATTTTTTGTGAATCTCATTGTGTGTTTGTGTTGTAGGCAAAGTGATAGATATAGCCTCCCATGTATGCTGTTTGTGGTTGAAAGAGACAGGAAGAGGAGTGGAAAAGTGATTTTCTGAATCTGCTTATCTTGCTCTGTAATTTTTCCATTTGAAGTTTTTGATACCTTTCTTGTAGTTTTCTGCTTTTTATAGAAGTATGCTTTTTGGGACGAAAATTCCCTGCTTGGAAGATCTGCTTTAATAGAGTCCCAGCTTTTTTTCTTATTTCCTCATTGCAGCCATAACTTGTACTGCGAGATGAAATATTTTAACCTGCAAGTTGGACACTTTCATCAGCTCTGACTTTCTGTTCTTTATATTGGCTAGGAGTGGAGCAGGGCATGTTATTAGACTGTGGTAATGCTGAGGCCATTGTTTGTGAGTCTGTAGCAGTATATGTGCTCTAAGTTGTAGTTACCTAGTCTTGTGCATTCAAGTTGTCTCTTACAGAGTTCTGAGGTACACAGGCAAGATCTGCATGATGGGTGGAAAAGGCTTGTCGAACAACATTATTATGGTATTTTCATACAAATGATATAATACGTGGCCCTGAAACCTTGGATGTGGAAGATTTAAGAAGCATTCTTTTCCTCTGCTACTCTAGAAAGTATATTTGTTAGCAGTTTTGCCATTGATAAAGGGTACTATATTTATAGAGGATGAGCTATCCCTGAGGTGGTTCTACTTGTCCTGTCTCATCTGTGTTATATCAGTTAATACCATTGGCTATCTTTAAAATTGAATAGGTAGCTTAGTACATGGTGTTTCCCACTCTGTTTGACTTATTGGACCCCCTTGCACTGAAATAGGGATGACTAATGCCTGAAGGTGCTCCAGCCAGGGGAATCTGTCTGGTCTTAGAAAAATGGTGTAATTCGAGTCCCAGATGCCTTACACAAAGTTACCTTCTTAGGTGATAATACAGAGAAAATTGAGTGCCATTGGCCATGATCTTGTATAGAATACAGGGAAAATCCATTTGGAAGATGTAAAAATCTTCTTGTAAGTAAGATGAATTGGAGGGGATTCATGTCTCTTTTTTGCCAAAGTAGCTTTCCTAACATACCCTTGTATTCCACAGAATGAGATTTTTTAGTAACCAGTATTAAAAAGACAGGTATTAAGAGAGTTTGTCAACTTATGTCCCACCTTCATATGTTAACTCTTTGTTGAAGCTGTGCCTTTCGGAATAGAGTACTTAGTCTGATTCTGCTACACTATGTATTGTATTTATTCAACTGTTTATTTAAAGGTGGCAGAATTTATTGTTTGTTAATGCAGAGGGATCTGGTAAAAGTCCATTTTCAGCCACCTCTCAGGACATGTGGCAAAAGCCAAGAAGTATCAATGTGATTGGAAGAATAATACAAAGAGTACTGGAAAAGATGATGGTGATAATGATAACAGGTACTGGCACAGTGCTTGGTTTTTCAAGTTTGATTCCTGGGTGTTGCACCTTGTGCATGGTCTGCATGTCCTCCCTGTGCCCACAAATGGTTCCTAATGGAGGATGCAATTTTCTCCTACATCCGAAATACTGCTCTGCCTTAGAAGTATCAGAATTCCCTCCCTTTGTAGTATAAGTTGTTTCCCAATTTGAACCTTTCATTTTAGTATGATGTATCCATAATGCTCTTCAAATTTATCTCCAGTCATTCAGCCTCAGCAAATTTCCTCCTTGATGCATATAGTGTAGTAGCTAAGGTGAATGTAAAAGATTGTATAGTCTTCTTCTTTTGGCTGCTCCCCTCAGGGGTCACCACAGCAGAGCAACTGTTTCCATTTCTTCCTGTCCTCTGCATCTTGCTCTGTCACACCAACCACCTGCATTGTATAGTGCTTATTGAAAATAGTGGAGAGGTTCCCCAGAGCTCCTGCCAAAATTTTCCTGCTCATTGTCAATACCAGGGTACTGGGCTGTTTGGACTAACCTGGTCAACAAAATATAAGTAAGTAATTACATTGGCTCCCCTTTGAAATGTTGGCACTTGAAATGGAGAATGCCAACAATCTCGAAGAAAAAGACCGACAACACAGGAGAAAGGCGAATTTCTAAAAACATTCTTCTCCTTTAAACTTCTTTTTGTGTGTGGGGGGCATCCCCCTGCAACCCCTAAGCTCCCCCCAATCCCCTGAATGTATATATACCAGCTCCAAGATTGTCATACCTCAGAGAAAAATCTCTTGGTCGTTCAGTCTCCATATTTCAAAAAACTCTGGGTTCCCAAAATTTCAAATGGTTACCAATTGCATCTTCTATTGCCATACTCCTTGTGGTCCATTCTAGGGCAGCCAGCTTATCAATCAGACAAGAAGGGTGATTTGGGTTGTGACAACACACAAAATGACGTGCACTGTGGTCATAGATATTTTGCATAGTATTGTTGCCATTAGGCCCTTATCTATTACCGTTTGCTAGTCAGATCCACTGCTAGCTTTAAATTTTAACATTATTTCTGTTAGTGTCTGATTCTCTTTTCTTGGAGTCATTTGCAGCAGTTATTGTATGCCATTGTGATCATAGTTTTAGATTGAAGTTCTCTGCCATATCCTTAATTAAATTAATATGGAATTCGCCACTATTGTCATTGAGTAGCTTCTGAAGTGTTTCATGCTTGTTTATTGAACAATGAATACATTTAATTACACCTTTGTATGGTCTGTCTGTGTTCCTAATGGAGCATGCACTGAAACTTGTAAATTGCTTGACTGTATGATGGTATCAAGTACCAGATTCAAGTTTTTTTTGCTATTTCAAGGTAGAAATCCATTTTGTGTCTGTTTCCTGAACTGTCAAGAGATACCCAAGGTAGATACTTGGATAAATTTGGCCATGGCACCGTGGAACGTGCTGTTTCTTCAGAGGGCATCAGATGGCTTGTTATTGGAGAGAGAGAGAGAGAGAGAGAGAGAGAGAGAGAGATGCCAAGTTAGAGCCTAAATTGAGAGTTAGATCCAGGAGAGGGATGCTGTTACAAAAAAGATGTAAATGTCATCTATATGGAAAAAATATGTTATGGAGATTGTGTAGTTTAGTGGGCAATGTTTGCCAAAGGAGGTGATAATTGGCATGTTTGATGAGCCAAATGTGCAAAATGAGATCAGTAAATAGAATGAACAAGGTGGAGAGAATTATTTGGTTCTGTTTTTTTTTTCTTGGATTCCACAAGTCTTTTTTAATGGAAAAAGAGACTGAATTGTTATAGAGAGATGTTGAGAAGTCAGAGTGAGACATGTTCACACTAAACCATAACTAGTGGAAACTGCAGCTGCAGGAATTTCAGTATACATAGCAGTTGTGACTTCAGACAGGCATAACCCTGTAAAGGAAGTGTCAGGAAGATTATAGCTGATGAAAGATCCAGGTAAGTAGCAATCCTGTATAGAGAACAGCCCATTAGTAAGAATCTACAAACTGTCTGGTAATATTTGGTGTCAACCTGTTTGTAAGAGACAGTATTGAGTACTTTGGGTTTTCATGCTAAAAACATTGTCATTCATTTGAGCAAGGAAACATTTTTGGATGTTATGTTTATGAATCCTGTGTTGGATAAAAGATTTACAAAGAAGTTTACATTGAAGAAAGAACATAAGCCTCAGAATGAATATAAAATTGGTTATATGACTGATAAGAAAAGAAAGAGACTGCTTATGCAGTTTAGGACTGATGCTCTGAACACTGAAGACTTTTCTGAATGATAATGTTGAAAGTACTATTGAAATTTAAAAAAAATAATGGGATGGGAAACTTCTGTGGAATTAAAAGTTGAAAATCAAGTGATACATTTAGAAAATGTAATAATTGTCTTTGGGTTCAGGGAAATTTTGTGATATGCAGTGAAACCCTAAGACTGTTTTTTTGTTATTGTGGAAAAGAAGGGTGTTTGATTTAGGACTGTAAATTGTGCAGGTGTGAACAGTTTGGAGGAAGGGGACATTCTAAAGTTTCACGTAAGCCAAGTTGCAGGCTGTCTGGAAGCTAAGAACATTTCTGGCTTAACTGTAAGTCTGAAGAAGGAGATGGGGACAAAGAAGTGAAGCAAAGGCAGAGGGAAGCAAGTGTCAAAGTATCTCAGAGTGACAAAGCAGTAGTGAAGACCCATTAAGTGAAACTGCAGTTGTTAAAGCACAGAGGCAACAAAAAGCAGAGACTTTGGAACAGAACAGAGGTTTCGTTAGAACAATTTCAACAAAAAATATGAAATGTCAGTGAAAGTTGAAGGTGGGCAGGCAGAGAGAACTGTATGTAAAAAAGAGCAAAATCATCTATAGCAAAACGTGTTCATTTGTGAAAATGACAAGAACATTTAAAGTTAAAGATGATGAATAGTGCAAAATGTGCTGTTTGGATATAATCAGAATTAATTCATATGTACAGTGTATATCTGTAGCAAAATGTAATGAAACAATTGAATCTGTTTTAGGGTTAATGGGTGTTCAGCTAACTATGACGGAGCAAGTTCAAGAAATAGAAGCAATAAAACTGTGTGGTGTAAAGGGGCGGATGAATATTCAGGGACAGGTAGAGTAGTAAACGACAAACACATTAACTTAAATAATCTCATGATATGACATGGGGAGGTATGTAATAAGTGATATGGTAAGTAAAAGGAGGAGGGTGTTGCGAGCTGTGTATGTATACTCAAGCAACACCATCTTTTAGAAGAGAACTTTTAAAAATGTTAAAGGTTTATTTATATCACTGAGAGGTATATGGATGGGGTATTTTAATATGGATTGAAAAAAAATGTTGAAGAAAAATGTTGTTAGAGATGTGAAAGAATAGAATATTTGTTGCATGGAAAATTCATGCACTGAAAGTAAAGACAATATTGATAAGGTAACAAGTCAACAGAAATTGCATGGTGAATACCGTTGGCCTAAGATAAATTAAAAATAAAATGTCTTGCTTTGTAATTACTTGACATTATAAGGAGAATTCAAGGAAAATTTATGCAAGATAATTACAAGTAAAGGGATACTGTGGCTATATGTAAAGATGGTTGAGGAGGGTTATTTTAAGCCAGAGTTGGAATTAACTGTCTAATTTGAAAGAATATTGTAAATAATGGAAAAACTTGTAATGACAACATATATAGACTTGGGAAATAATTTTCAGAAGGAAAGTAATGTAAGAATTTAATATATATATATATATATATATATATATATATATATATATATGTGTGTTGAATAATGTTTGACTGGACATATACTTACTCAGACAGGAGAGGGTCCTGATGGTGAGATGAAAGGTCAGCAAGCAAAGGAGTGTAGTGCTGAAATTGAATTCATCCTCAAGTCTTGGTGAGTACCTTTGCAAGGCAGTCCCTGCTTTTCACAAAATCTCACCAAGGTGACACTGATATGTAGACTGTATTTATATAGCATATATCACTGACAGAACTAAATGAAAAATAAAAAAAAAAGATAGCTAAGTGCACAAGACCCAGGATAACAAAGTGCCCAATCCTGGTAGGCGCATTGGTGCAAGGACTGAAAAAAAATGACAGTGGAGAATCCTCAAAATCTGGAAACAATCCTGCAATGGGGCCAGGCCAGGCTCAGGGGGCGGATGGCCCCCCTGTTGTAGAAGAAAGGAGTAGTCCACAAAAACAACAAAAATTGATTGGCCAAAGAAGAGCCATAAAGACGACAGAGTGGACAATTGAGGATGAGAAACAAATTATGTATTGTTACTATTATGTAAAAAGCCAGGAATTTCCATACCCAAGACATACAAAATGAAGAGAGAAATTAGAGGAAAGAAAAATACTTCTGCAGGAAAAACTGTGACAAGCTTCAAATAAAAATTTGCTTTTATTAATACAACAGATTTTTGAAAAACAGTATATAGAGCAAGAAACTTTGATCTATTTGGAAAAAGAAGCCTCTGAGGAAGAGAAAATATAAACAACAAAACCTAGAGATATTTAAAAAATATAAAAAAGAAATATGGATATGGGAAAGAAAGAGAGATTTGATATGGTGCAATATTTATGCAAAGGAGAAAGCCAAGTTAACTAATAGACAGAAGGCAGTTTCAAAGATATTCAAAGAAAAATACAGGCAAAGGCATCTAGATATGGAAAATTTCACAATAAAAAGATTAAAAGCACAAATATTTAATGTAGAAAAGACGAGTAGTAAAGTAGAAATTAAAGAAATAGAAGTTGAAGTTATGGAGTGCCTGCAAAGTGAAGGATTTAATGTAAAAGGTCTAAAACAGACTACATCACAGCATGATGGAGTGAGTCCCCAGAATAAGGAAAATCAAGAAGATCATGAGACATGTGAAGAAGAAATATGGACAGGGGAAAGGAAAAGAGATTTAATATGGTGTAATATTTATGCAAAGGAGAAAGCAAAACTAACTAATACAAAAAGAGCAGCACCAAAGATATTTGAAGAAAAATATAGGCAAAGGAATCTGGATATGGAAAATTTGCAATACAAAAAATAAGAAGACGAAGAGGAAAAGTAGAAAAAGAGTTTAGTAATGGAAAAGTCAAAGAAACAAAAACTGAGGTAATGGAACAGCTGCAAAGAGAAGGATTCAGTGTAGAAAATCAAATCCAAAAAGCACCACAACAGGATAGAGCAATGGATATCCAAATTAAGGGGAAACTAGTGGAACAGGAAGCAACAGGTCAGGTGCCATATAAAGATATTTTGGAGCCTTTCACAGGAAGCCAGTATAAAAGTGCACTTGAAGTTGGACAGGAAGGAAAGGAACAGGAAACTGGGGAAACTCTGCATTCAATGTTGAGGAGTGATAGGCCAGTGAGTTTCCATATGACAAAACAACAGATGACACATGATGAAATTGAAGAGAGTGTGCTACAAGAAGATGTTATAGAACTTTCTATAGAATGCCCGCAGGAAATGGAAAACAAAGGATGTGCCCTCTGTATGGAAGAAAAGGAGTTAAGAGAAAAGTTGCTTGATTTAATAGACAAAGACAGATATATCAAGATCAGTGAGAGAAATAGACTGCAGAAGGTTAATAAAACCCAAAAAGTCAGAAGTTTGATAAAACAAATGAACACAGTAATTGGGACTGTCCATAGAGATCCATGCGATATAACAGAAGTAAACAGACTATATTACTGTGCTGCTAAATTAATAGCTGATAAAATTCTACCACAGGAACAAAAAGGAGATAGGGAAAGAGGGGGAGAAAGCGAATACCATCAAGGACATATCCAGTAGAGAAAACTATAAAGCAGCTAAGACAAGAAGTGTCATTGTTAGAAGATTATAGAAGAGGAAACAGATTAACATAAATATTAAGAAAGATAGATGTGATAAAAACAATGCGCAGTATTAGAACAGACCAGGACCTAGTTTTGCACTGTTGGAGATAAACTAAAAATCTCAAAACAGGCAGAAACACTCAGAAGATACAAAGATAAATATAAGGGAAAAGCACAAAATAAGCAATTTACTAATGACCCAAAAAAGTTTTATAGAGAATTGGGAAATAAGGTAAAAGGGATTGATAGACAACCGATAAAAGAGGAAGTAGATATATTTTGGAGAAGTATTTATGAAGATCCCGTGGAACATAACAAAGATGCTAAATGGATAGAAGAAGTAAAAAAAAGAATAAGAAGTTTAAAGACTAAACAACACACCTGATACACTTGTAATAGGTGACTCTATCATCAGGCACACTGATGTCCCGCTCACCAGGCTGAACAAGGAGAGGGTCACGGTGAGCAGCCTGTCGGGCGCTAGGATCCGCCACATAACACAAGCACTCAGGTCACTCCAAGGCAAGTACAATTATGATTCAGTCATTGTCCATGCTGGTGTGAATGACCTGAGATGTACCTCCCTGGACTACATGAAAAGAGACATAAAGGAGCTCTCTAAGCATGTAGCCCAGGCCGGTATGAACCTGACCTTGAGTAGCATCTTACCCTCACCAAGAATGATGCCACAATATGAAGACAAGATGATCAATTTCAACAATTGGCTTAAGTACTGGTGTCATTCAAAGGGGATCCAATGCCTGTCAGCTTGGGATGATATGCTCGACAAGCCACGATGCTTCGCTAGGGACGGCTTGCACCTCTCACCCCTGGGCTTTCGGATATTGACAAAGGCTCTTGCTAACCCCATAGTGCCTTTTTTAGGCAAGGCTCAAAAGACAAACCCACCTCCATAGGTATCACAAGGGATAAGAAACTAAGAGTAATGCTACTCAACGCCAGAAGTCTAAACCTCAAGATGCACGGACTCAAAACTCTCCTTAGCATGGAGAACATCGATATCTGTGCAGTAACAGAAACCTGGTTCAGGGCTCCCAAGAGCACCCCAGCACTACCAGGTTATACCTCATACCATGCTTTTCAGCCCCAAAACTTGGACTGAACCACAAAAGGAGGGGGAGTATCGATATTCATCAAAGATACCCACACCTCCAGGTTGGTGGCAAAGCACGAAGCATCAGAGACTATCCATATGCAACTAACAGTGGGTAAAACTGCCTTCCAGTTTATAGCCTGCTACAGACCACCCTCCCAAACCCAGGAACCCCACTCGGCCTTCCTGAGAACACTGGAAAATATGAAGGTCTCTCCAAACACCATTATATTGGGCGACTTCAACAACCCAAACATAGACTGGGAGCATTACTCTAGCTCCAACACCCTAGCCCAAAGGTTCCTAGAATTTATAAACTCAAATGCTATGGAACAACTTGTTACCACTCCCACAAGAGGGGAAAACATACTGGACCTGATCATTACCAACATGGGGACTCTATGCTCCAGACCAGAAGTGTATCCCTCACTGGTAAGATCAGACCATAAACTAATCTCACTGGATATTCACATTCCGACCCCACCCCCTGCCCAGAAAACCACAGTGAAAAACTTCTCTAAAGCAAATTTCACACTCCTCAAAACTGAGGTGGAATCCTTCAAAGCCCCCGGGCCTGTGGAAAATACGGCCCAGACCGCAGAATCCTTTATAAACGCATTCTATGAACACCTTCAGAAATGCATGGATCATGCAATCCCAAATAAAACCAAGACCCAATCCTCCAAAGGCAGACGTCCTGTCTGGTGGACCCCAGCCATAAACAAACTATACAATAGAAGGAGGAAGCTACTAAATGATAGAGCAAAATCCCAAAAAGGGAACGCATCACTGATCAGTATTCGCAAAAAACTATGGGCACACATAAAATTATCTAAGGCCAGCATCAAGAGAAAAATTGCACAGGACACTAAGGATAATCACAAGGCTTTCTTTAGTTATGTTAGGAACCTGGGTGGTAATTCCCAGATATGCTCAGAATTAGTCCAAAATGACAAAAAATACACCGAACCCACAGACATTGCCAACATCCTAGCTGACAGGTTCAGCGCAAACTTCTCCCCACCCTCCCCACCAAAAGAGCAAATATCTATCCCAGCAGAGTGCTGCCCTCCTGACATCTCAGATGTCCAGGTAAGAGCCGCCCTCTCCAAAGCAAAAAACACAGCATCAATGGGACCAGAAGGTGTCCCAGACTGTGTCCTACACAAACTCCAAGAAGAGCTAAACTCAAACATAAAACTGCTGTTCAATCTCAACCTTACTACAGGATATGTGCCCAAAGAGTGGCGTACAGCAACAGTGGTCCCTCTCCATAAAGGTGGTGCCTCAACGGATCCTGGAAGCTTGGTCTGCAAAGCTATGGAAAGGATCATCATGGACCCCATAAATAAAGATATTGGGGACCTACAAACACTGGATCCTACCCAGTTCAGCTTTGTTAAGGGCAGATCCTGCCTCTTAAACCTGGTTGATTTCTTTGAAACAGTCACCAAGGCCATTGACGAGGGGAAGGTGGTCCACACAACCTACCTGGACCTCGCAAAAGCCTTCAATACAATACCCCACTCGGGCATTATAGATAAGCTCACCAGCTTAAATATAAACCCCTATGTCACTAGATGGATTGCAAACTGGCTCAAGGACAGAACCCACATGGTTAGAATTGCTGGAGCCATGTCAGACTCCAAACCAGTTACAAGTGGTGTCCCACAAGGCTCAGTCCTGGGACCTCTCTTGTTCGGTATATATTTCTCGGAGGTACAGGCCAACAAGGAAGGACTGTGGCTGACCAAGTTCGCAGATGACTGCAAACTGGGCGCCATAATTGACTCTCCAGCAGACACAAGCATCCTCCAAAAGGGCTTCATAGAAACAGACAACTGGTGCCAGAGCAATGGCCTCAAGCTAAATACCAAAATGTGTATAGTCATCCCCTTTGGCAAAAACAAAGTGCCCACAAATTACCACATAGGTGGTAATCCATTAAGTACAGAAGAAGTAATTAGGGACCTGGGGACCCAAGTTGATAGCAATCTCTCATTTGACAACCACGTGGCCAAAGTGGTTAGAAAAACATTTTATATAGCCCACCTAATCATGAAGGGATTCACATCTAGATCAGGGGACGTCATTGTGCCTCTTTACTCATCCCTCATCAGGCCCATAATTGAGTACAATGCCCCTTTTGGGATGTACCTTACCAGACACCTGCAGCAACTGGAAAGACCCCAAAAGTACCTCACCAAGAGGATCAAAGGGCTCAAACAGATGCCATATGCTGCCCGGTTAAAGAAACTCCAGCTCTACTCAGTGGCATACCGCCTGTTCAGAGGTGATCTGTGCCTGACGTATAAAGCCATATCCAACCCGGAATTAATGGACATGCTGCACCTCAGAAAATCCAAATCCCATCGAGCTACGTGCTCGAGAGACTTGAACCTCAGCACTGAAATAAATAGGACATACTGGAGGGACAGATTCATAACCCAGAGGCTCCCTTCACTCTGGAATAAAATCCCAGTCCAGGTTAGGTAGAGTCCCTCATTGGCTCTCTTCAAGAGGAATCTTAATGAGTGGATGGGAGATCGTAGGTTTACCCCGGAATCACTTCTGTGTTACTGTTAGACAGAGGCACAGTATACTAACCTCGAAAAAGGGCATAGCAAAATAAATTTAAAATGGGTGGCGAAAGCCAAACACATTCTGGCTAGGCTTATAAATGCCCTAGGGCAGATAGCCTAGTATGAACCTATGAACCTAAAGGTACAGGATATGAAATGGGATGCAATAACAGCCAGAGAGATTGAAACAAAGTTGAGAAAAGCCTCTAATTGGAAAACCCCAGGCCCAGATGCAGTACTTAACGTTTGGCTTAAAATATTAACTTCTTTACACGAGGATCTAGCCATGAGTAAGAACTATTTATATGCACACCAAACAGACACTGCACTGGTTAACAACAGGAAAAACAGTGCTCTAACTTAAGAGTGAACCTGCAAGCTACCCTAAAAATTATAGACCAATAACCTGTCTTCCGACGACATATAAACTATACACGGGGATTGACGCCGACAGAGTTTATAGTCATTTAGAAGGAAACAATTATGGCAGTAGAACAAAAGGGCAATAAAAGAAAGTCATATGGAACACAGGATCATTTGTTGTTAAATAAAGTTATAGTGGAGAACTGTAAGAAAGGGAAGAATGTAAAGTATGGCATGGATTGACTATAAAAAAGAATTTGATAGTATCTCACATTCATGGATAAAAGAATGCTTAAAAATGTATACGGTACATCCTACACTGATTGATTACATTACAGTAACCATGAAACAGTGGCAGACCACTTTGCAATTAAGCCATGATAAAGAACAGATTATTATCCCAGGGATAAAAATCCAAAGGGGGGATATTACAGGGTGACTCCCTGTCACCATTGCTTTTTGCCTTGCCATTAATCCATTAAGCTGTTTACTGAACAGCTTAGGTCATGGCTATAATTTGGCTTCTAGAAAACAACAAAGTCTAAAGACTTCTCATCTTCTCTTTGTCGATGATTTAAAATTGTATAGCTCATCAGATGAGGAACTGAAAGCACAGCTTTAGGTTGGCAAAACTTTTGCAGATGATATTGGAATGTCAATTGGTCTTGATAAATGTGCAAAAGCAACCTTTAAAAAAGGAAAATTGCAGCACTAGGAAAACATTAGTCTGGGACAAGAATGTGATATAAAAGTATGTGAGCAAGAGGAGTCTATAAATACTTGGGAATTGATTAAGGATCAGCAATAAAACATGAAGAAATGTGAATAAAGCTTAGTAAGGAGTACTTTAGAAGACTTTAATAAATCCTGAAAACAGCATTGACACCTAGGAACAAGATCCAAGCTATAAATCAATTTGCTCTTCCTGTCCTAACTTCTAGTTTTGGAGTGATTGACTGGCTCCAAAAAGTGTTGGATAAATTGGATATTAAAACAAGAAAGATGCTTCATGCTCAACAAATGATTTATAAAAATCAGTGTATACCAAGATTATATATTCCCCGTTCTGAAGGAGGGATGGGCCTCCTTGAAATTGATTACATGTATAGATCAGCAATTGTGGGATTCCACACATATCTACTGACCTTACAAGATCCAAAAGTGGTGAAAGTTTTGAAACACGAGGAGAATAAATCTAATATGACATCTCTGCTTAATTTAGCAGAAGCATATAGACGTCAAGCAGGAATGGAAATCAAACCATAAGTGGATAAAAACCAGGCAGCAACTGAATGTGCTAAAAAACAAAAAGGTGAAGGACCAGGAGAGAAGGCAAGAAATGTGAAAAACATAAATATAGTTGCAAGTATAGAAAACTTCTGGAAGAGCCTCATGTTGGTCAAGAACAAGCACAGGAATTGTTAAGGAGAGGTGAATTTACATCAAGAAATGAAAGGTTAATATTGGCAGCCCAAGATAGCGGGCTGCGTACATACTGGTTTGCTAAGTCCATTGAACATGTGGGAGAAACAGACATATGTAGGTTTTGTGGAACCAAATTGGAAACAGTCACACACCTTATTGCTGGTTGTGACTCTCTAATGGCAGAGGGACTGTATACTGAAAGGCATAATAATATGGCGAGATTGTTACACTGGAGATTGTGAAAACATTATGGTATCGAAGTGGCTGAAAAACACTGGAAACATGAGGCACAGAGAATCATAGAAGAAGAAGTCTACATCATATGGGATCACCCAATACCAACGGTCCAAAAGATAGATGCCAAGAAACTGGAAATAGTGGTCCAAGAAAAGAAGACAAAAGTAGCATTGATCATTGAAATTGCCACACCTAGTGACTACAGCGTCTTGCATACAGAGAGACACAAAATCATAAAATACCTTGATCTGCAGGCAGAAATGAAAGCCATGTGGAAGAAAGATACCCAGACAGTTCCAATAGTAGTAGGAGCAACTGGTCTTATGAAAAAGAATTTACAATCGTATTTAGATATGTTACCAGTTCATGTAACACTGTATGAATTACAGGGGCACATTGTGGCTGCTGCATAGAGCACTTTTGGCTAGCATCAAAGAGTGAGACAATACTAATTTCATCAACTTTAATCATACTTTGACTTAGGAATGGGGTCCATTCCCGTCATGGTATTAGAAACCCAAAATACTTGGATTAATAAAAAAAAGAGAGGGTCTGAATCGAGAGATGAAAAGTCAGCAAGCAAAGGAGAGTAGTAGTGCTGAAATTGAATTCATCCTCAAGTCTTGATGAGCACCTTCACGAGGTGGGCCCTGTTGGTGACACTGGTATATAGACTGCATTTGTATAGCATATATCATGGACAGAAGTAGGTCAAAAACTAAAAAATATAGCTGGGTGCACAAGACCCAGGATAGAAAAGTGCCCAATCCTGGTAGGCGCATTGGTGCCAGGACTGGATCCTGAACATTCCTACAATGGGGCCTGGCCTGGCCCAAGGGGAGGATGGCCCCCAGTTGTAGTAGCAGTCCATAAAAATCTCAATTGATTGGCCAAAGAAGAGCCATAAAGACGATAGAATGGACTGTTAAGGATAAGAAAGAAATTATGTATTGTTAATATTATGCAAAAAGCCCAGGATTTCCAGACACAAGATATACAAAAAGATTGAGATAAATTAGAGGAAGGAAAAATACTTCCT
Organism: Protopterus annectens; assembly: GCF_019279795.1. NCBI lineage: Eukaryota > Metazoa > Chordata > Ceratodontiformes > Protopteridae > Protopterus > Protopterus annectens. Next base: position 1,339,530,560 of record NC_056735.1, on the reverse strand, counting down.
CAAGAAAAACTGCCAGGAGCTTCAAATAAAAATTTGAGGTCAATACAAAAGATTTTTCAAAAACAATATATAGATCAGGAAACTTTGATCTGTTTGGAAAAAGAAGCACCTGAAGAAGTACACAAATGTAAACAACAAAATCTAGATATTTTTGAAAACCATAAAAACGAAATATGGACATGGGAAAGAAAGAGAGATTTGATATGGTGCAATATTTATGCAAAGGTGAAAGCCAAATTATCAACATAAAGAAGGCAGCCCCAAAGATATTTGAAGAGAAATACAGGCAAAGGCATCCAGATATGGAAATTTCACATTAAAAGAAATATCACAGAGGGAATGTAGAAAAGAAGATTAGTAAAGTAGAAGTTAAAAAAATAGAAGTTGAAGTTATGGAATGCCTGCAAAGTGAAGGATTTGATGTAGAATGTCTAATACAGGTTACATCATGGCATATTGGAACGAGCCCCCAAAGTAAGGAGAAACAGGAAGATCAGGAGACATCTGAAAAAGAAATATGGACATGGGAAAGAAAAAGAGATTTAATACGGTGTGATATCTATGCAAAGGAGAAAGCAAAACTAATCAATACAAAAGAGCAGCACCAAAGATATTTGAAGAGAAATATAAGCAAAGGAATTCAGATTTAGAAAATTTTACAGTACAAAAAATAAGAAGATGAGGAAAAGGAGATCAGTAATGACATCTAATCCACTAATGCAGAATCCAGTATTTCTTGCAAGTGATAATGAGGCCATGAACCATGATGTCTATCTGAAGTTTATGGAAGGATTTCGAGTTTTGGAGAACAAATTATATAGTTTTAAGAGACTACAATGGCAGAGGTTCAACCTGGAGGCATCATTAAAATACAAGCCAGTACCTAGAGGTTTAAGAGTATTTGCGATGCCTACGTATGGCAATACTTACCCTGAATTGCTACAAAAGTGGCAACAATTAAACCTCCAGCTAAGTTATGACTATATGTATCTGCTGATTGAATTTTATAAACCTCAAGAAAGAGCTTTAGCTGAAGAAATTGAAGCCTTACAACATCTACTAATGAATAATTATTCTACTGAAGTTGTTGGTACTAAAATGGATGACCTATATGACAGCATTTTAAGCTATGAGAAAAGACTTCTTAGTACTAAAACTAAGAAACTATAGAGAGATTTAAATGACTTCCAGCGTAAAGAAGTCTTCTCATGGCCTAAACAGATGGTTTCCAAAACTGTTGATAATGTCACTGTTTCATCTCAAGATAATGATGGTAGTATGAATAGAAGTGAATCAGTTAGTACTATCCCTTTAACAAACAATACTGAGACAGAGCGTGACAGTAACGTGTATTCTGTGACTCAACACGCAGCGCCGCCGCCTACAGAGCGTGCTGAAAGTGAGAGAAGGGATTCTGCTCCAAGTAATGGCGATAGTGAAACTAAAACAACCACTAATCACAGGAAAGGGGTTAATTCCAGTATATCACCTTTTTTAGAAGTGAAAGATACATCACAGAAATCAATCCTGCCATTTGTTCTGAACAACGCGTTGCCCATCAGAGAAAGGTCCAAAAGCAGGGGAAGGAAGGGCAAAGCAAAATAAACGAGGGAGAGAGGAACTTATTCGAACACAATGACAACATGCAGCAGGAATGCGAGAAACTTGTAATTAACTTATCTAGTATAGAGTTGACTGAAGCACAGAAATCCCTTTTAAGTAAGGGATTGACTTTTATTCCAGCACAGAAAACAACGTTATTTGAGTTATTGAAAGAACTCAGACTGTTTACACGTACTATAACACTTAAGACAATGTTTGGTTTAAATGAAATAGTGACCGACACAGTTTTCAAAAAGCCTAGTATGTTTATACCTAAGCCACACCCTACCATAGAAACATTTGTCTCTGTCTGTGAAAAGGAAATTAGGGCAGAATTTAATCAAAAGAATGTATCTCTTTTTTATAATTTGAGCAAGAGTGAAAATGAAGCTTTATTGCAACTTCAGGATTATTCTATTATTGAAGTCAGGCCTGCAGATAAAGGGGGTGGGGTAGTGGTTATGGATAAACTTTTTTATATACAGCAAATGTTGCAACTATTGGGAGAAACCAACACTTATCTTTCCATCCCTAATAGGGAAGCTAAGGCTATTATGGATAGAGTATCAGTTTTCAATTTTGATTTGTTTATTTCACACCATATTACTGAGGGATCATTTAATTATTTTAATGTTGAGCATCCTACCATTCCTGTGATTTATGGTTTGCCAAAAGTTCACAAAGACATAAATTGTCCACCCATGAGACCTATTGTTTCCAGTAGAGGATGGGCTAAAGAAACCATTTCGATATATGTTGAGAAGTGTCTACACCCCGTATTGGAAGGTTGTGATACAGTACTAAAGGATACAAAAACTTTTCTTAGATCTTTATATGAAAGGATTACCAATATAAGGAGAGATTTTATTTTTGTCACCATGGATATAGTTTCACTATTCACGGTGATTCCCAACAACTGGGGGATAGAGAAGGTTCATGACTTGCTTAACATTAAAAGGGTGTATAGTAATACCAAAATTGAATTGATCTGTAGCCTGTTGGAAATTATTTTAGAAAACAATATATTCATTTTCAGTGAGTGTGTATATCTACAGAAGGTTCGCATAGCTATGGGCACAGCCTGTGCCAATAGCTACGCCAACTTAACATTGGTCTCATGGGAGACTAGTTTTTTGTCAGAGGGCAGTAATTTTTCCAATGAAGTTTTATGGTACACGTTTTGTTGATGATGTCTTTTTGCTATGGGGAGGAAGCATTGATAGGTTGGAGTTATTTGTAGACTATCTACATAGTACAACTGAATTTTTAAGGTTCACCTATCAATATTCAGAAAATTAAATTGATTTTCTTGATGTTAAGGTACATAAAACTCCATCGCAAGAAATAGCCACTGGTTTATATAGGAAACCTACACATAGGAATAGCATATTACATAAGAGCAGTATGCACCCTACTCATGTCTACAAGAATGTAATTAAAGGGCAATTCATGAGAGTGAGCAGACTTCACAATACAGAAGAGGGCCTACAGGAAGCAGTCACTTTATTAGAAGGTGATTTTAAGGAGAGAGGTTATACTAAAAGGGAAATAGATAATAGTATTAAAGAAATGTATGAAGGATGTAAACATAGAAGGACCCCCTTTTTTTCAAGTGATGTTCAAAATACATTATGAAATAAAAATAATATATGTAAGGTCAGGCTCCTGATAACTTATTCGAGTGACATTAGAAGATTTTGTGGGATCTTTGAAAAGAATTGGGGTATCCTGACAACAATAAATGAATTGGAGGGGGTGATAGATAATAAGTCCAGTTTCTCCTTTAAAAACAAAAAATCATTAAAGAGGCAATTATGCTATAAAGTAAGTTCTAGTAAGAATAATAGAATAGTATCTCAAATAACTGGGACTTTTCCATGCATAAAGTGCACGGCATGTAACTATGTATATAGTAAATCTACTTTTCAACATCAGACCCTCAGATTTGAAATAAATATAGACTTCTATGCTGATTGTAGGACTAGACACCTGGTATACCTTAGTTTCTGTACAATCTGTCATGCCTTTTATATTGGCAAAACCAATAGGCTATTTAAAGAACGTATACAGGAACATTTAAGGGACATCACCAACAAGAAAGAAACTAGTGCCCTGGCAAAGCATGTGGAGGCTGCAGGTCCATTACATGTTATTAGTTTTATGGCCCTAGAGGTTGTGCAGCCGAACATTAGAGGTGGGGACATGAGCAATATTGTAGAAGTGGTGGAACAGAAATGGATTATATTATTGAAGACAGGTAGTTATCCAGGGCTAAATAGTGCAGTGTCACTTAAACCTTTTCTAAAAGCAAGACCCCTTAAGCATTGACACAAATGTACTTTTTTATTAGTGCATTATTAATTATTATATGTTGTTGTTTATATAGGACTGTTTTTATATGTTGTTGCTTTAATTATTTTTTTGCATATATTTTATTTATGATGTCATCAATGAGAGGTTGTATGATTGGACATGGTATGGTTTAAATTTAGAGAAATTGTGTGTTAGAGTCTGAGGAAGCGATTTGTTATTTATTGCGAAAGAGCTTACTTTATCCATTAAACTCTCATCATTTTGATATCAGCCATGGTCAGTTCGCTTTATTCCTTTTATGCTATAAACTAATTTGCTCTTCCTGTCCTAACTTACAATTTTGAAGTGATTGACTGGCCCCGAAACGTGCTGGATAGATTAGATTGGAAAAGAAGGATGCTTCATGCTCACCAAATGATTTATAAAAATCAGTGTATACCAAGATTATATATTTCCGTTCTGAAGGAGGGATGGGCCTCCTTGAAGTTAATTACATGTATAGATCTGCAATCGTGGGACTCCACACATATCTGCTGACCTCACAAGACCCAAATGTAGTGAATGTTTATAAACATGAGAATACATCTAAGATGACTTCCCTACTTAGGCTAGCAGAAGCATAGCAGCATCAAGCAGGAATGGAAATCAAACCATAATTAGATAAAAATCAGGCAGCAACTGAATGTGCCAGAAAACAGAAGAAATAATATAAGGTGAAGGACCAGGTGAGAAGGCAAGAAATGTGGAAAAAACATAACTATAGTTGCACGTATAGAACCTCATTGTAAGATTTGATAATGCTGTACAGTAACCGTAATTAGCTGGAAAGATTGTATACAATGAGACTGAGAAACAAAAGTCTTAATTACCCAAGCTCGTGCTGAACAGGTATCAGTTTCTTCCATATGGAACAAGTCTTGTGCATTCAGAATGAATTTTCCAAACACTGTAGTTCATTTAATAAGGTTTTATTAAATGTTCGCAATATCCAAATACTGTCTTCATTAACAGTACTGGTAAACAACTCAAATTGCTGGACATCATTCTGATTGTCCTGAACAACGTAAGCTGACATAGTCTCTAGATGACCTGTTTTCTGTACTCAGCCATGAGTGTTTGTCATCTTCTCTGGAGTAACAGGTCAGATGAACTTAGTAACCTTAACTGCCCTGCTGTCTTGAACAAAGCATATTATATTGCTTTTAGTCTCGTAAATTTTCTTTCTTTATTTTTTTTAACCTTGGTCTCAGGCTTTGCCTTTGCTTCATTAAGGAACATTCTGTAGCTGATCTTTTCCTTGAGAAAAGAACATTCTGTCTGCACACTTTATGCTTATCTTTCCTTTTTAATAAACTGCCTTTTTATGCTTGGCCAGCACGGTTATTTTCCTTTCTGCTTAACTGTCTTATGCATAAATGAAACACAATTTATTTTACCCTTTAGCCTGTCCAATGCCTAATAACTACTTTAAAATGGAAATCCCTAATCTAACACTCCTGTTGATAAGGAATGAACACAGGAATGGTTAAGGAGAGGTGAATTTAAACCAAGAGATGAAAGGTTAATATTGGCGGCCCAAGATATTGGGCTATGTGCACGTTGGTATACTAAGTCCACTGAATATGTGGGAGAAGCATACAAATCTAGGTTTTGTAAAACAGAATTGGAAACATCTGCACACCTTGTTGCTGGTTGCAACATACTAATGGCAGAAGGACTGTATACTGAAAGGTGCAATAATGTGGTGGGACTGTTGCAGTGGGGATTGTGCAAACATTATGGTATTGAAGTGGCTGAAAAATGCTGGAAATATGAGCCACAAAGCATCATTGAAAATGATGAAGTCTACATCACATGAGATCACCCATTATGAACAGTTCAAAAGATAGATCCTAGAAAACCAAATATAGTGGTCCAGGAAAAGAAGACAAAAGTAGCATTGATCATTGAAATCACCACACCCAGTGACTACAGTGTCCTGTGTACAGAAAGATGCAAAGTCATAAAATATCATGATTTACAAGCAGAAACGAGAGCAATATGGAAGATACCTGTGTAGGTCCAGTAGTAGTAGGAGCAATGGGTCTTATAAAAGTCTACAATCCTATTTAAATATGCTACCAATACATATAACTCAGTACGAATTGCAGGAAGAGTCATTACTGGGCACATAGCGGGTTCTGCAAAGAGTACTTTCATGAACTTTAATTGTACTTTGCCTTAAGAATGGGTCCATTCCAGTCATGGTATTAGAAACCCAGAAGATTTGGAGAAATTAAAAAAAAATAGAGGATATACAGGCAAATTCAGGGAAGAAATTATGAAAGGGTTTATATTGAGTCAGACATTTAAGGTAATGGTGACGAGAAGATATAAACCCATTGTTGTGTAAGGAAAAAAAATAAAAGGTAGTTGCAGAAGATAAAATGAAAAACAGGTAAGGGAGTGTACATTGGGCACATGATGAAAAGATGGGGTTAGAAAATAATGAAATACTTTAATTAACATGTGAGAAATCAACAGATAGTGACCGGAAATCATTAAGAAATGTTAGACTTATTAGATGAGGAGATAGATTTGATGGATAACAGCATTTCTTAGAATGGTATATAGCACTATGGAATTTAGTTATGTCGATCCAGTATTAATTTAATAGGAGATATGCTAGAGAATTTCAGTCTGAATCTGTGACCACAGTGGCATGTAATAAATTGCAGTGACTGGCTCTCAGAAAAAAAAAATCAGGCAGTAACAAAAATGTTATGAGTTAAAGGTATTAGTGGGTGCAAGTCAAAAATGGCATCTGAATGACTTTGATACAGCATTTGGGTTGGATGGTATGGACATAGTAGTTTAACATGTTTAATGAACAAAAAGTTATGTTTTTAAACATACTGAATTAAATGGTATACTTGGAGGATCATGGGAAATAGAAGGTTTGATATCAGCAATTACATTTACATAGAAAGAGGGAGATGAGATGAAGTTACAAAATTGAGAGGCCAATACCTGCAAAGTTTTGATGGAGATGCTATAACTTAGGATGTTAGGTTGTCCATCATGCCTTCATTCTTGCTGTTTGGGTTCAGAGCCGATCCTCGGCTCTGACTCGGCCATCTTCTATAGCTCGAGAGCTGTTTACTGGCTCGAGGTTACCCCTTATCCCAGCATGCCTAGCGTCAGCTACCCAGATCTCATTTCCCGCTTCAGCTGCAAGGTTGCTTCCTTACTGGCTCAGGCTTAGTATATTTTTTCTATGAATATATTGTTATTTATTCTTGAAAGTTTGTCAAGTATTTGTCAATTTTTTGTCTAGATAATATTCCTTTATCCCTTATCGCTTTCTTGTGTATTTTAGCTTTGTTGGCCATCGCTCCATAACTCGCAGGCCTTCTGTTCCCTTGAACTCATTTAAATTAGAGAGTTATCTCCCCCCCCCCTTAGGATAGCCATTTAAATTAGAGGCTTTCCTTTCTGTTCCTTAACTGTAAAAAAAAAAATGTTTTTTTTTCTTTTATTATTGTTTTTGTGGTTGTTGTTACTATGTCTAAAGATACCAAGGTATGTGGCTTCAAAAAGTGTGACTCATGCTGTCAGAAAATGTCTCTAACAGATGGGCACACTAGTTGTGTATATTGTTTGGGCACTGTTCACCTGCAGGACTCCTGTTCTATATGTCACGCTTTTAGTCCAAGGGTCCTGCAGGAGCGCAAAAGCAAATGAATCCTTCAGGAATTATTGAAGCCTCAGGATTCTCTGGCTAAAAGTACTCAGACAGCGAAATCCCCTAAGTCTGTCAAGCCGTCGGCTCCACCTTCGGATCAGACTCCTTTACTTGACCAACCAAGTATGTCGGTGCTGGCTGGCACTGACAAGACAACTCCTCTGTTGGCTCCATCTGCTATTTCGGAACCATCTCAGAGCTATAAGGGACTGAGGTCTCCGTCCTTGGAGTCCATCCACTTGGCACCTCAGTCACCTTTGTTACAGAGTGAACGTAGCCATAATTCTTCCCACTCCTCTCGATCCTCTAGATTATCAGATCATGATGTGGAAAGAGTAGTAAGTAGGTTGCTTAAGTCACAGGCACTGGCAAAATTTCTGTCCAGCCCACCTCAACAGGTATCTGCTCCAACTGCCTCTATTTCTGTTCCTCCTCTGACTACATTTAGCTCGGAGCCGGAGACCATGGATCCGCAGGTAGTAAAACCGTCGACGCCGATCATCATCTCTCCATCGGTCCCGACGTCAGCACCGATTACCTCGATTGTACCTTCTATCAAGGGATCTTGGTGCTGAGGCTCTCTCATCGGCTCTGAAGGGGGGAGTGGCATCAGACCCTTGTTCCACCCCGTTCTCCCCCTCAGAGCTTCAGCGCAGGTGAGCTCGGTTCCAACATCAGCCTCGGAGCTGTCACCCTCGACACGGAGAAAGACTCCTGTTTCTTTGGAGTTGGAGCTTTCTCTGCCTAGAGGTTGGGACACCTTCGAGGTCATGCAGAGTATGCTGCCCCTGAAACAGCTCTACTGCCAGCTCCATCAGCTCCTCCCCCTGTTTTGTCTGTTCCAAACTCTACTCCTCCTCCAGACACCAAGCGTAGGGAACCTATGCCCCAGGAAACCCCATTGGGTGATCCCTCTTTTTCTGAAGCCTCCCCTGATCACTCGGAGGAGCCTACCTGGAAGAAGTGCAAGAGGAAGCACATAGACTTCCCCGAGTCTGTCACTTCAGATACAGACATGGATGAATCAGAAGGGTCCCCAAGGTCCTTCTCTGAAGATGTTTCCTTTTCGTACATCCTTGACATGCTTAGACAGAGGAAAGACTGGACTTCCCTAGCCCCTACCGAGGACGAGTCTGTATACCGGGATGCATTTGGTTCCTGACCTTCCACCTCCTGGGTATCTCCTCCTTTCGATCCACTCATGTCTGTAGTGGCTCGAAAGGCTTGGTCAGTTCCAGATTCTGTGGAAACTACTCTGAGGAGACCAAACAAATTTATTACAGCCCCCCAGGACAAGCAATTCCTCTCCAAAGGTGTGCCCGTTGATGCCATGGTGGTAGCAGCAGCCACCAAGAAAGAGTTAACAGAAACCTCTTCATCTGTTCATCCTTCTTACAAAGAGTCTCGGACGATGGACAGATATGGAAAGCGAATGTTTGCTTCAGCGACCTTTTCAATGAGGTCCCTGAACTATCTATGCCATTTTACACATCTTCAAAGGGATCTCCTGAAAGAGCTTGGAGATACCCTTCAAGATCCTACAGCTGAGGGAGCACCAGCCAAAGTAGCTTCTCAGCTTGCGACTCTTAATTCCATAGTCAACTCCTCCATGAGGCTGATTTCCTATGCAGCCCATAGAGCGAGCTGAGCTGCAGGGACAGGTGTGGCCCTCAGGAGACATGCTTGGATGTGGCCCTCAGGAAACATGCTTGGATGCGTCAGTTTGCGTAACCCTTTTGAGTGTCCTTTACCAATACTCCCTTTGATGGCTCCTTTCTCTTTGGGCCTCAGGTGAAAGACACATTGACCAGATGTGAGCAGGAAGGCAAGACTCTCTCTGCCATGGGAGTCCATTTTTCTACTCCTTCCAGACCTTATCCCAAGGGTCTGTAGAGCGGAAAGATGTGGTTCCGAAAATCCCAGGGACCCTTGCCTGACACACGTGGTGATTTCCCCCCCCAGGGCCAGAGGGGGAAACAACAATAACAGATGCCGCCCTCGTGGCAGAGGGGAACCGCAAAACCAGGGTGACAGAGAAACCTTCTCTGCCAAGCCTTTCCAGCATCCCTGAAGGGTTGCCTGACCGCTCACCTCTGGAGGCAGTTGGGGGAAGACTTTCGCTGCACCCAAAAGCCTGGCAAAATATAACAAAAAGACAGATGGGTACTATCCATCATATCCGGAGGTTACAAAATTCCCTTCCATCAATCCCCCATAGAATCAGAAAAGCTGATCCCAGATGCCCCACCCAATCTAAGGGATCAAGCAGTCACAGAAGTTTCAAGGCTGTTAGAAAAAAGAGCCATTCAAGAAGTCCCCACAGACCAACTAGGATCCAGAACTTACTCAAGATTCTTTTTAGTACCAAAAAAGACAGGGGACTGGAGACCAATACTGGATCTCAGCAGATTGAACAAATCTGTGCAAAAAGAAAAGTTCCAGATGGTGACATTGCAGTCCATTTTCCCTTTTCTGGGTCAGGACAATTGGATGTGCTTGATAGATCTTCAGGACGCATACTACCATATCAAGATGGACAGACGCTCCAGGAGATTTCTTTGCTTCTGGGTAGGAGCCAGTCATTACCAGTTCAGAGCTCTGCCCTTTGGTCTCTCCTCAGCCCACAGGGTGTTCACCAAGTGTATGGCAGTAGTCACAGCTCACCTGAGGCATCAAGGATTCCAGGTGTTTCCCTATCTAGACGACTGGCTCCTGACTGCTACCACCAGGCGTCAACTCTTAGAGGCATGGCATTATACAATCATATCATGCACTCAACTAGGCATTACAGTAAACTTCGAAAAATCTGCCTTGTTGCCCTGTCAGTCTATCACATACATAGGAGCAGAATTAAACACAAAAGAAATGTTTGCAAGATTACCACAGGAAAGAGTTTCCAATATTCGTCAACAAGTGTTAATTCTAATGCAGAGCAAAAGGGTTCAAGTCAGACATGTCCTCCAAGCTCTAGTCTCCATTGCAGTTGCCATTCTTTTTGTCCCATTAGTGCGTTTCCACATGAGAATCCTTCAGTGGCTTTTTTTCACATAGTGGTCTTTCCAGGAACTACCCATGTCTCACATGATCCTGATAACAGAAACATGCAAAAGGCACCTTTCTTGGTGGATGGTCTCCCCACTAGTATTTCAGGGCTTGCAAAATGATCCTCATTGCCCCATATTGCCTTGACAGATTTGGTTCCCGTTCCTACACCTCCACCTTCTGAATCAACCGTGGATTCTGGGCCCAGTTCCAGATCTTCTGATTCACCAATCAGGCGGGTTGCACCAATCCCTTCAAACTCTCCAGCTCACAGCTTGGTTACTACCACTTCCAACCTTAGCCAGGCTTTCCAATATCTCCCCAGCAGTCCGTGACATTATTGTTTACTCACATAAGTCTACTACGAGGAAAACGTATACTAATAAATGGAAATGGTTTTCTTACTGGGCAGAATCTAGAAATTTGGATCCTTTCTCAGCCCCAGTCCAGGAAATTCTTGAATTTCTAGCACAGCTTTTTCAGTCTGGTGCGGCTTCCGCTACCATTAGAGTACAACTAGCTGCCATCTCTAATTTTCATATCAATATGTTTAATTCTAGCATAATGTCTCATAAGCACTGCAAGGCCTTTATGAAAGGAACATCTCTTCTTAGACCCCCAGTTAGAGATCCTCCTCCTCCTTGGGATCTTAATTTAGTGTTAGCTTCCTTAATTTTGCCTCACTTTGAACCGGCAGCATCATGCTCTTTAAAATTTCTTTCTTGGAAGACACTTTTTCTGGTTGCTATCACTTCAGCTAGACGTGTCTCAGAACTTCAAGCACTATGTGTTAGTCCTCCTTACCTGGTGTTTCACAAGGACAGAGTTTCTCTGAGGACTAATCCATCCTTTATTTCTAAAGTCTGCTCAGAGAACAATTTAAATCAATCCATAGATCTCCCAGTTTTCTTTCCTAATCACAGCAACAAGGAAGAATACAAGCTCCACCAACTGGATGTACACAGACAATTGCATTTTTACCTCCATAGAACTAAGGAACTAAGAAAGTCAGACCAGTTATTTCTTTCTTATGCTTTCAACACACAAGCCCTTCCAGTTTCTAAAGTGACCTTATCCAGATGGTTATCTGATACTATTGCCTTTATTTATCAGTTACAAAATAAAGAGCTACCAGCTAAACCAAAAGGTCATTCCACTAGAGCATTAGCCACCTCTGTAGCTTTTCAGTCTAGGTTGCCCATAGACTCAATCTGTGCAGCTGCTACTTGGGCAAACCCTCACACTTTTATCTCTCATTACAAGGTAGATATGGTCTCCCAGAGCAAAGCTTCCATTGGTTCTACTGTTCTGAAGAGTCAGTTCCAATGAGCCACCCGGGATTTTAGGTGCTAGGGACGCTGTCCCAAGCAGCAAGAATGAAGGCGAGATGGACAACTTAACAAAAATAAGTTATGTACCTACCATAACGTTCCATGTTAGTTGTCTTCATCTCGCCTTCCTTCTTGTGTCCCTCCCTCCTTCCCCCTTCCTAGATGATTGTGAGGAGTTCCCTTTTGTTTTCACTGGCTGAGCATCTTTTATTACTTCACATGCCAGGTAATTTATAGCTCTTTCCTTGTTTAGGTGTATTGGACAACCAGTTTTAGGAACTGGTTACTCTACTCATGTCTAGTGTGCGCTATCACAAACGAGATCTGGGTAGCTGACGCTGGGCATGCTGGGATAAGGGGTAGCCTCAAGCGAGTAAACAGCTCTCGAGCTATAGAAGATGGCCGAGTCAGAGCCGATCCTCGGCTCCGAACCCAAACAGCAAGAAGGAAGGTGAGATGAAGACAACTAACATGGAACGTTATGGTAGGTACATAACGTCTTTTTATGTAAGGTGATGAAGGGAATATTACCGAAAAAAATCATTGAGGTAAAAGGAAAAGATTTGAGAGAATTGTTGAAAATATAAAACTGAGATATAAAGAAACATTTTGATAAAGTAAGTCATAAAACTGTACGTGAGGTTTTGTGGAAGTATGATTTTGGAAAGAAGTTTAGAAACTATTTGAAAAAATATGTGAAAGTACAAGAGTAATGCCATTAAAGAGCAGAAATAATGATTGAGCATGGTTTACAGCAAGGTTGTCCTCTGAGCAGGCCTTTTTTTGACTTATTAATGAACAGTGTAATGTTTCGATCAAAAGATGGAGTAGAAGGAGCCTCTCTCCTAGTTATATTTTCTTATGCAGAAGACATTGTTCATTTTGAACAACAAGATTTAGATGAAAGAAGGGAGTGTGGTGATGCAAAAGAGGTAAAAAGTAGGTTTACAGTTGAAAAAATAAAATACAGGGTTTAGTGGCATAGTAAAATAAGATTGAGTATATTTTACAAAACAAAGATTTTAGGAATTAAATTTGGGAGAAAGGGATTTACTATGAAAAGCTGCAGGGAGAGGACAAACAGAAATTGCATTGAATGCCATCCAAGCGTCACTCATACTTATTTATTTTATTTTATTTATTTATTTATTTATTTACATTTGTTTACAGGGAAAGTCTAACTGGGCCAGAAGCCCATTTGCAGAGGAAGTTCGGGAGCAAAGTTCCACAGAAATATAAGCAAAAATACAATAATTAGATAGTACAGTAGTATACATGTAGTAAGATGCAGAATACACATTATCTAGTTAGTCTATACAAGGAAGTATTCAATACAGTTTTCCAGTAGATACAGGTTCAAAAGCATTGTAATGAATATTTTCTTTTATGATGGTGTAAGCTGAGATGGAGAACAGAAAAAGAAAGTATTATTCATGAAAGAACAGATATAAATAAGTCAAGGAATCATCAGGCTTGTTATAGAGATCACATCTATCTAAAATTCCAGTAAAGGGAAATTAAAATGTAAACAATGCATGTGCAGTGTTGTAATATGTAGTAGAAGAAATTATAGTGCATTTTGTTTTATTGTAAAATAAATGATGTACTGTGGAAAAGTTTTATCAGAGTCATCCGATGAATATGGGTGTTAAACAGTATGGCTTTTATGAAAGCTTAACTAATGAAAAAGTGGCTATGATAACATAGTAACTCGATATGATTAACAAGGGCATAAAGATGCTGGGAAATTATGTATAATAAGAACTGAAAAAATGAAGATGCAGTAAGGAAATGAAATAATTTGTTGTGGTAAAAAGGATAGGGGAGTTAAAATTCTGGTGAAATGTTATATTTTAAAAATGTGTATGAAATTTGTTTATTTTTATTATAAATATTGTTTGGTGAACATTTTTAAAGAACCCCCTGCCCTTTTATATTAGTGTCAAGGGATCTTTTACATCTACATGATTTACCACTTATTCAGACAAATGGGACCCAAAATGGGGACCTAAGGCTTATCTGAAAGATGGTACATTTAGGAGTGGAGCACCACCTTATGCTTTTGTAAAATGTCATTACTGGAAAATTGATCCAAACATCTGATATAGATCCTTAAGTTTTATGGCAGATTACTTGCTTCATTTTTAGCCAAGCTGGATGAGAAAATACAGTATGGTACTGCCAGATTCATTGCCTGTTTTTAGTCCATCAGATGCAACATGCTTGAAAATTGCACCCAGGAAATCACCTTCATGTAAATCAATCACAGCAGTTTCATAAAGTTTCTGATAGAAAAATATCTGCATCTGGAGCCACTCCTTGGCAAATACAGATATACCTCATTCTTCTTTATGTAGACGTTTTACTTTTCTGTTGTGTTTGAATTAATTTGCCTCTGTTAGGTAGTCTTTAGCCCGGTGGTAGTTGCTTTGAGATGCAGCACATTTGGTTCCTATGCCACACTCACCCTGTGGGCTTCATACCCAGTAATTTGGGAGGGGAATCTCACTGAGCTATTTTGGTTTTGTATTCTTGATTTGCTACTCTGTTTCTTCATTGATATATATGCTGTATCCTGAATTATGTTGCTGTCCATTGCAGTTTCTGATACAGTTGTGAAAATGTGTATTAGGGCTGACCTCACGGTGGTAAATATAGGTTCAGGGGGTCTACTTCTAAATTTTGAAGTTTCAAAACATCAATTTTCTTATGTTCGAAACCATATGATGGAAGTTTTGAAAATTCAAAACATTTAAATGGAGATCCCCATACAGAGAGTAATGGTATATTTACTGTTTTCTTTGCTGTAATGTGATCTTGGACTTAGTATATTTAATTAGCAGGGGGTGTAGGGGGGCCTGCCCCCCCCCCCGCAAAAATGCAGAAAAAAAAGATTTTTTTATTTTTTTATTTAAATTTCAAAGTTTCAAAACTTTGATCTTCTGGTCTAGACCATAAGAAAATCAACATTTTGAAACTTAACAGTTTTAGAAGTAGACCCAGTTCAGGGCATACTGCTTATGTAAGCTTTTTGCATTTAAGGGTGCAGTAAGCAGCTTAAAAACATGTTATGCATTTGGGGGTATTATATTATGTTTTGACATGCATTGTTTTTCAAAACCAGTTATATAATCTGCCATGCAAACTGTAATTCTTTGATAACCCAATGAAAATTGGAGTAGCCCTTGTAAATCTAGTATTTTCCTCTTTCAAGAACATAGCATATTCTACTTGTATTACATTGAACATACATTTATCTATGTTCAGGTCTTTGTTCAGATTTTAAGCTTGAAAGCAATTTATTTTGTTCTCCTAGTAAGCCACTCTAATACTGCAAGGCATGCTTTCATTTTTCCTGGTGAAATTTTATGTATTCATGTGAAAAATATATAGCTTTGCAAATGAGATAAAACATCCAAATCCTAAGCATGGCCTCATTTTCCAGTATTCAGAAGGTTTGTGTTCATCCAACACATGTGGGATTCTGTAGCTGGAAACCATCCTCTGCTACCAGTGAAAAGGTTGAAGAAGCAAGTTGAGTTTTCAACGATTGCAGAATTTAATTGTTTGAAGCTATATAAATGAATAGCATTGCAATCCATAAGAATGAGATGTTCTACCATTATTGACTGATTTAATTCTAACTATAATATATTTTAAGACAATTCATATAGAACTCGTACAGCTTTGTAAATGAGCGAAGAAATACACTATTAAGAGAATTACCGTGCATATTTTCTTTAATCTTTAAATGACAGATATGTGTATAAGTAGAGATATATGTGTATTATTTTCTTTTTCTTATTCTTGCTTCCATGAAAAAATGCCCCATGGTCAGATAGCTACACAGATTTGTGTTAAACATCTAAGAATAACCATTCACATATACATTAAAACTAGATGGAAATACTAATTTTATGAATCTGATTAAAATCAGCATTATGTTATATTTAATATTTTGGTCCTGTATTTATAAAGGAGTATATCAAACAATTGTATCTAAAAGAGAAACAATATGATTTGGAAAGGCATAAGCTTAGATGTATTAAGATGTAATAGGATAAATGTATATGTAATAATATAAATCAGTTGCTAGAGATGCATTCTGTTATATTAGTTTATCTTTTATGTAACAGGTGAACAAGTGTAAAGTAGTCATTAACTCCAATACCACTGCCTTATATAACTGAATGTCTATCAAGTAGTATTATGTTATCTTAAAGCTTATCTACTATTATTTTTTCTTATTTTCCTTTACTTCTTTTCTTTCCATTTTTTCCTTTATCAACTTTAATATATTACAAAATAAGATTATTTTTAATATCAGCATTACATCCCTTCACATTAATCAACACCAATCTGTATACATTAGTACTCCTGTCTACCTCAAAACTGACATTGAGTTTTACATTCTTTATCATTCATTAAATGACATCTTCACAAAATTGATTGAGTTCTGTACTATCTTGATGGAAAAAGAAAACTAGGAAGATATCCGACTCTGTAAAATACTGCATGTCTTTCAATATAGTATTTTATAATATCATAACAGTATATGTTAAAAAGAAAAAACAGTATATGTTTAACTATATTCTTGTGTAACATTGTAGATATAAACAAGGAGTGTAGTTAAGTCTCTAAATTACAGCAGTCGCTGCTAATGTTCATGTCACTTTGAATTTTTTAGTCCTCCTTGCTGTGCAATAGGAAATACTTAAACACTCAATCTGATGTTGTTAATCTTCATTCATCCCTTACTGATGGGTTATCGGTTTCATCCTCAGAACCGGGCTGGCCTCATACCAAGCTCGCATCAGCCAAAAACTCTCAAGCCAAGATCCTACCCAGAATGCTCTGCTCCCTGTTACCTCAGATCTCGTTTGCCACATTGGTGTACAGCTGTGTCAAGCCAATCTCTCTCAGCTAAGGTAACAATTTTTTGACGTTTTTCTATTGTTAGTGTCTAAAAAGTTTTCAGTCAGTTATTATCTATGTACTCCTACCCTATCGCAACTTAAGACTCCCTCCCTTTTTCTTACCTTTGAGGTAATTCTCCATTACCATTGTTGGTAATCTTTCTCTCACTTTCTTATCCTTCTGGGTAGCTTTCTTAACTTCTTGGTGCTGTCGTTCTTCTCCCTTCATATTATTACGTCGGATAAGAAAAGTAGTGTTGGTTTCAAACAATGTACGGAATGCGGCCGTAAGTTACCGCTTTCTGATGGCTGTGATTTATGTGTCTATTGCTTGAATGTCTCACACTTTCAGTAGACCACCCGTGGGGGGTTGTTAGAAAGTTTTCGACCAGGACTCTAAATGAAAGGAAGAATAAATTAATTCTGAAAGGCCTCCTTAAAACTCCTTTCTGCGAGGCTATCTCTGGGTCAGAGGGCTCACCATCTCCTGCTAAACCACGTAAGAGGTATTGTTCTTCTTCCTCCTTGAGGTCGCGCACTTCATCTCCCTCTGGAGATTGCAAGGAGTCGACTCACAAAAAGGTTAAAATTTCAAGCTCTGCACTGCCATCTGTGGTCTTTTCAGCCCCAGTCTTGGCACTGCCCCAGTTGAGTCTTACTCCAGCTATGTCCCCCTTATCGCCACCAGCACCGGAGTTCCTGGTGCAGACACTTATGGCTCTGACAGTTTCGTCGCAGCCTTTATTGGCACTGTCTCTACAGGTACAGTCTCCTTTGGCACTATTGGTGCAGAATATAAGCCAGTCTATCATAAACAGGAACGCTTAGGCTTACAATGACAGCAAAACAAAGTTACAGCTGCAAATACCAACAAATCCATGTAGTCAAGAGCTTTATAAAACAGAACGTCCTTTATTGACCTCAGTAAGCGCTTTCACCCAAAACGGCTTCTTCAGACTGTACAGGTTCAACAAAACACAGTCCTTATATATCTCAGCTAATTAAACAATTAAATAATTAATTAATTAACCAACATGATAGACTGGCTTATATTCTTTGATTTAACTACAGGAACATTGCTCTTCTGGTGGAACGCTATCGTGATTTGGATTATTACTATTGGTGCAGACTCCTTCCGTTCCATCCTTGCAGATACTGTCAACCTCCGGGATACATGCGGTTCAGTGCAGTCTCTTTTGGCACCATCATTACCAGTGTAGACACCTTCCTCGATGGCACAGTAGTCATCAGTGCAGACATTTGCCACACCACCCTTTGCAGTGCAGACACCCTTGACACTTATGGCACTGCCTTTGTCAGCATAGATAACCTTGACACCATTCTCCTGGGTGCAGGCAAACTCGGTTCCGGGCTCTGAACCACATGAATCAGCAAGGACTAAGTACTCTCCTTCCTTGGATCTGTTTGTGGGAAGCCAATATAGTCCCTTTTTAGAAAGGCCAAAATCTCCTTCAGGTCTCTCTTTGAGGTCAACCAGAAGCCTCTCAGAACAGGATGTGTTGCAACTTGTCGACCACTTGCTTGTGGCCAGGGGTCTCACTCAATCATCTAAAGCTATGTTCCCTCTTCCAGGTGATCATATTTCTCCATGGACTCCAGCTTCCACTCCTCCTTCGACTTCCAGGGAAACATTGAAGCCCTTTCCTCTGACAGCAGCTTCCCTTCCTTTGACACCAACAGTGGACCTCACTTTGGAGCCAGAGTCATCCTTGTGGCCCTCGATGCACTGGGCTCTTCTTAGGCTAGTGGCTGTGTCATGGGGGTAGGCATTATTTGTTCCTTGCCAATTTTTTCTGTGGCACCCTCCAGAAATCCTCCTCTCCTCATGCTCCACAGTCCTCTTGAGACTCCTGGTCTGGGGGTCAGCTCGTCAGGTTGTCGTGCTTGGTTCTGGGCTCCCATCCCTCTTCAGGCGGTCCAGACTTCCAGGCCATGGAGAGGGCACTTGCCTCCACTGGCAAACACACCCTGTTGGAGTCCTTGCCCCCTCTGTGCCACAACAGTCACAAGCCACAACCACCGGACAACAGGCACAAGGGCCTCAGATTTCTCCCCCTCAGGAGAGCCCCTCTTTGCAATCTTCCCCAGAGCTCCCCACTGAGGAAGTCCCTTGCAAAGCTTTGTGCAAGAGGAAGCAGATGGACTCCACTAAAGAGTCTTTGACCAAAGATATGGACTTTGATGGGGAAGGGTCCCCACGATCACCCTCTGATGAGGTGTCCTTTGGTGACATCCTCAAGATCCTAAGACAGAGGGGTGACTGGAAGTCCTCCAACCCTTCCTCAGAGGAATCCGTATTCTTGCCGGCCTTTTGTTCCCAGCCCCCTACCTCCTGGGTTACCCCACCAGCCGATGAGCTTGTCCAGCTTGCATGGAAGGCTCCTGACACCTTGGAAGCTATACCTTGGAGGCCTGACAAGATTTTATCTCACCCTACTGAGTATCCCCATTGGTTGAAAGGTCTTCCAGTAGATGCCATGGTGGTGGTGGCTGCAACAAAAAAAGACTTGGCAGAAGAGAGCCAGACTCTCCATCCACCCAACAAGGAGTCCCGGGTGATAGACAGACTTGAGAAGCATGTGTTTGCTTCATTGACCTTTGTTGTAAGGTCCTTGAACTACTTAGCACACTTTACAAGGCTTCAGAGGGACCTTATCAACTGACTCTCAGAAACCTTGGCAGGAGTTGTTTCTGATGAGGTGCGCGACAACATAGATTCTCAGATAGCAACCCTAGAATCAATATCCAATTCTTCCATGTTTCTTATTTCACACGCAATGGAAGAAGCGGCTAGAGCAGCAGACGTAGGTATATTCATGAGACGTCATGCCTGGATGAACCTTTGCGATTTTGCAGACTCCTTCAAGGCTTCCTTTATGAATGTCCTTTTCGAGGCCACCTCATTGTTTGGCCCTAAGGTTAAAGGTACGCTGGCAAGGTGCGAACAAGATGACAAGACCCTGTTTGCCATTGGTGTCTGACACTCCTGCCCTCAATGATTCGACTCCAGAAATCAGAGGAGCGGGAAGATGTGGCACAGAAAATCACAGGGCTCTTTCCATGCTGCACGTGCCGAGTTCTCCCCTAGAGGCAGAGGGGGAAACTCCAATGGCAGATGCCCCATTCATGGCAGGGAAGGTCCACGAAACCGGGGTTCCAGAGATTTTCTCTGGGCAGCCCTACCAGTGCTCCTGAAGTGTTGCCCGACTGCTCACCTCTGGATGTGGTCAGAGGTCATTTTTCCTTGTACCCCACTGAGTGGTGAACCATATCCACTGATTCTTGGGTACAATGTATAATATCCAGAGGCTATCACATCTAGGTGAAATAAAGGTAGTAGTTGGATGGGGTGGATGATATTAGAGTGGGAGCTGCAAGGGCATAGCCAGCATGTTTTTAGGTGCGCTTTTAATAAGTTTTGAAGTTGGTGCATGATGGTATGGAGGTAATTGTGGGTGGGAGTGAGTTCCATAATTTGGCTATGGCGCAAGAGAATAGTGCTTCACCAGCAGAGTTATTGGCTTTAGTGATCTGCAAGTGATTTTTGTTGCTGGATCTTAGTGGTCTGGTGGTGCGATAGGGTTGGAGTAGATTCTGGAGGGATGGGACATTTAGTGGATGGTTTACTAGTTTGTGGGCGAGTGAGAGTTGATACCACTGAAGGAGGTGAGGGAGTTCAAGCCAGCCCAGTTCAGCAAGTGAGAGACAGTGGTGACTACGGTAGGATGCCCCTGTGGCGAGCGATTTTGTTGTAGCAGGTCTCTAGCTTGTTTAGATCACATTGCCTTAGGTTATAATATAATAATAGGTCTATAATAACATTATAGAAAACAGTATTGTTCTTTTTCTTATTTTCCTGACCTAGCAGATAATCACCTGCTTCTCAGTACATTTCCAAAAGGCATACACATGAATTCTGCTGTGCTAGCAAATACTAGGTCAGAGAGCATCTTGCAGTTTTCAGAAAGCATACTGCAGTTTGAAAAACATCTTGTAATTTCATACAAAACTAAGCTGTACATAAAATAGAATGAAATGTGTTAATCCTTTTAGCTTCTAATAAGCACTAATCACATATATTAATACATATTTTTCTGACATGGATACAGAACATCACATGGGAGTAATGATTATTGGAGAAAGATTATTTGAATTATTTTCGATGTAGAAACAGTTATAGTTGATTTAGAAGAGAGTAAAGTTTTATTATATTTGGCTGCAGATTAAAAATGTAAAGAAATGATAATATGGGGACTTGCAGGTGTTACTGCAGTTAATAATCGCATATAAAATGTGATATGAAAGAACAGGGCTGTATTATATAACACTATTAAATTTATTGGAAATTTACCTCAAGGAGGAACCTAAAAGATTATGTGAATAAAATGTATAACTAGGAGGATACTGAAAGTGAACAAAGAACTGCAATTTGTAGCAATTGTAATGCCAGCAATTTCATGAAGTGTACTAATGTTTAATATACCATGAAACAAATGTTAACAATGTCTTTAGTGGCAGTGTTAAGTGCAAAATGCTTAACTCTGTATGTGTTTTTACATGTAACTGTAAATGATCTTGTGTTAGAGAGAGAGGATGCTACATGAAAGAATGAAAGAACATTTATTATCTGTCAGAAAATCCGATGAAAGAAATGCACTAGCCATGCAGTACACAAAAAGTGGCAGTTGTGTTGCAATACCTGCAAAGGCATGAAGCTTAATGAGTGTGTGTTTGTGCATATATGTATTAAGTAAAGCTGGAAACTTAAAAGTAATACATGTTTTAGTGCAGGTGCTCTACAAGTTCTTGGAGAATGGGCTTTAGCTCTTGTAAGTCATTCACTGATAGTTTTAAAAGAATGAAATTTTGTATTTAGAAGTTGCCATTTCCTTAATTTTATATACTGGAGTTGTAATTGGTGAAAATAACTTGTATGACTGCTTTAGACTGTTTGAAGAATATCTTAATGATGCTTTGGAGTAAAGAAGAATGCATATATTGTTGAATTTTGTGTGGTTTTATAAAGGCATGACATGCTCTGCATTTCTTTAAAAATTGATTACTGCTCAGGCCTACACAAGGGATGATGGTCTTCTCTGAATACTTAATTGCATAACTCTTGATGAAGTAAGGGCAGTCTTGAGAGGAGAATATCCTGTGCTTGATTTTTGAGTAACTTAGCCAGATCTGTTTTTTTTCCTCATCATTGATGATAATGATGAGATAAGATGGGTAAACTATTATGCAGTAACATCCTTACAAATCTTAAAAATCAGATGTCCAGACAAACCTTACAAATCTTATTTTCACTGACAAAAATTTGAAGGAACCTTGTAGTTTGGGTTCCTGTCAGAAGAACAAAGACGCATTATGTCGAATGCATCTTCGTTGAATTGTAATTAACAAAAACGCAAAATGACAAAGCGGCTTTTAAGCAAATTCTTTCCCTGGGAAAGAAGCCGCTTCCATCACTTAGCCGTTTTCGGCACTGTAGTGCGATCTCGGAGTTGGTATATATAAGTAGGGGGGTGTGGGGGGCACAGGCCCTCACTTAAAATAGTATTTAGAAAAATTTGCTGTCCTGGCTGTTCGCTCTTTTTTCTTTTCATTCTTTTGTGGTCGATATAATGGCGTTCACTCTTTTGAGCATTTGTTGTTATAACATAGACCCTGTAGTTCATATCTAGACATAGCAGTAATGGGATAGGTTCATAGGTGCGTACTAGGCTAATGGCCTTGGAGTCCTTACAAGCCTAGCCCATAGGATTACCTTGGCATCGTGCCACCCAACCTTAGTTCCTAGTGCCTCTGTCGAGTAGAGCCACTGGAGTGATCCCTGGGGTGAATTTTCTCTTTCCCATCCACTCATCAAGATTTCTCTTGAAGAGGGCCTGTGAGGTGCTCTGCTTGACATGTATGGGAAGTCTATTCCATAGCATGGGCAGTCTCTGGGTTATGAACCTGTCCCTCAAGCATGTTTTGTTGATTGTGGTAGTGAGGTTGAGGTCTTTGGAGCATGTGGTGCGGAGGGATTGTGATTTCTTTAAATGTAGCATTTCTAACAGAGCTGGGTCAGACATGGCTTTGTAAGTCAAGCAGAGATCGGCTCTAAGTAGGCAATATGAAAGAGAGAATAGTTGGAGTTTTTTGAGTCTATCCATATAGGGCAGGTGTTGTGGCCTCTCCAGTTGCTGCATGTGTCTAGTGAGGTACATGCCAAATGGGGCATTGTACTCTATGACTGGACTAGTTGCTGCATGTGTCTAGTGAGGTACATGCCAAATGGGGCATTGTACTCTATGACTGGACTAATGAGGGAAGAGTAGCGGGAGACAATGACTTCTTTCTTCCTGGATGCAAAACCCTTAGTAATGAGATGTGCCACATGGAAGGACATTCTGACCACAGTGTCAATGTGGTGGTCAGAAGATAGGTTGCTGTCAACCTGTGTTACCAGATCTCTTATAATGCCTTCTGTGTTCAGTGGACTACCGTCAATGTAGTAATTCAAGGGAACTGGATTTTTCCCAAAGGGGATGAAGACACATTTTTGGCATTGAGCTTAAGGCCATGGTTCTGACACCAGTTGTTGGTCTCATTGAGGCCTTTCTGTAGGATGTCAGCATCACTTGGGGAGTTAATAATAGCTCCCAACTTGCAATCATTTGTGAACTTTGTTGGCCAGAGTCCCTTCGTGTTGGCCTGGACTTCAGAGAAGTAGATACCAAACAGGAGAGGACCCAGGACCGAACCCTGTGGGACTAATTGGCAGGCTGACTTGG
Source organism: Protopterus annectens (assembly GCF_019279795.1). Lineage (NCBI taxonomy): Eukaryota > Metazoa > Chordata > Ceratodontiformes > Protopteridae > Protopterus > Protopterus annectens. Next base: position 1,339,506,829 of record NC_056735.1, on the reverse strand, counting down.
AGTCAGCTACTTTCACACTGTGGATTCTATCTGTGAGCCAGTTTGCAGCCCACCTAGTGATATAGGGGTTGATGCCTAGCTTAGTAAGTTTTTCTATGATTCCTGAGTGGGGAATGGTATCAAAGGCCTTGGCCAGATCATGGTAGGCTGTATGAACCACCTTACCTTCATCCGCAGCTCTGGTGACTGACTCAAAGAAGTCGACCAAGTTGAGCAGGCATGATCTACCCTTCACAAAACCAAACTGTGTAAGAGTCAGAGTTTGGAGATTCCCTATATCCTTGTTTATTAGGTCCATGATGATGCATTCCATAGCTTTACATATCAGACTGGTTAGGCTAATGGGAAGATAGTTCCCAGGGTCTGTAGCCACTCCTCCTGTGTGGAGAGGGATGACTGTAGCAGTGCACCATTCGGTGGGGACAATGCCTGAGGTGAGGCTGTGATTGAACAGGGCACACAGGTGAGGTGCCAGTTCACTCTGTAGTTCATGAATAACATAGCCAGGGTTACTGTCAGGTCCCATAGAAGCTGAATTCTTGGCCTTGGACAGTGCTGTTTTAACCTGTGCAGCAGAAATACTGGGTGCCTGGCAATCTACTGGTATTGTCATTGGTCCTTGGGGGGTGAAGTTAGCACTGAATCTGTTCACCAGTATATTTGCAATATCTGTTGGCTCAGTATAGGAGATATCATTGTGCAGTAGCTCAATGCAAATCTGAGTATTGCCATGGAGATTCTTTACATAACTATAGAAGGCCTTGTGGTTGTCTTTACTATCTGCTGCAATTCTGTTTTCATAGCTAGCTTTAGAGGATTTTATGAGGGATCTCAACCTTTTCCTGAGGCTGATAAGGGAGACTTTCCAATCTTGGGACTTCACCTTTTTCCGCATCAGTTTCCTCCTCCTGTTGTAGAGTTTGTTTATGGCAGGAGACCACCAGATTGGCTTCCTTTTTTTTGAGGAGAGTGTCTTGGTTCTATTGGGTATGGCGAGATCCATGCATTTGTGTACGTGTTTGTATAGTGCATTGGTGTATGATATGGTGGTCATGCAACTATTCTCCATTTGCATGGGTGCCGTGAAGTTAGCCACCTCTGTTTTTAGGAGCCCAAAGTTAGCTTTGGAGAAGTTTTTCATGGTGGTTACCTTTGTTGGGGGGGGGTGGATTTCCAAGGTGATTAGCTTGTGATCGGATCTAACCAGGGAGGAGTTGACTACTGGTGTGGAGCAATGGTCACCCATGTTAGTAATGACTAGGTCGATGATGTTCCTACCTCTAGTGGGGGTAAGAGTGAGTTGGTCCAGGGCATTGAAATTAATGAAGTCCAGAAAGCGTTGGGCAAGTGTATTGGTACATGAGTAGTTTTCCCAGTTAATGGAGGGGTAGTTGAAGTTGCCCAGTATGAGAGTGTTAGGTAGGACGCAAATATATTCTCCAGGGTGCTTAGGAATGTGGAGTGTGACTCTTGGGACATGGCTGGAGACAGTAGCAGGCTATGACCTATATCACTGTCTTACCCAATGTTAGCTGCACCTGAAGTATCTCAGATGCGTTATGTTGGGGTACCAGTCTGGAGGTGAGCCCATCCTTTATGAATATGGAGACACCACCGCCTTTGGAGCTTTGGTCCAAGTTTTGGGGCCGAAAGGTGTGGACTGAGTTGTAGCCTGATAGTGCAGGGGTGCTTTCTGCTGCCTTGAACCAGGTCTCTGTTACACCACAAATGTCTATGTTCTCCAGTTTATGGAGTACTTAGAGCGAGTGCATTTTGAGATTTAGACTTCTAGAATTGAGCAGCATGACTCTCAAATTGCATTTGTTTATAGCTGTTACGGTGGTAATTTGGTGTTTGTAGCACCGCCTAAAAAAGGCACTATAGGGGTGGCAAGAGCCTTGGCCAGTATCTGGAACCCCAGGGGTGACAGATGCAGGCCATCTCTGGCAAAACATCAAGGTCTGTCAATCATGTCATCCCAGGCACACAGATACTGGATCCCCTTATAATGACAACAGAAACTTAGCCAATTGTTGAAATCAATCATTTTCTGCTTGTACTGTGGTATCATTCTGGGTGATGGTAGGATGCTGCTCAGGGCTAGGGTCATACCCACCTGGGCTACATAATTCTAGAGCTCCTCCATGTCTCTTTTCATGTAGTCCAGGGAGGTACATCTCAGGTCATTCAAACCCACATGTACAATGACAGTCATATTTGTACCTGTTGTTGAGGGACCTGAGTGCATGCATTATGTGGCGGATCCTGGCAGGCAACTGACTGTTACTTTCTCCTTATTCAACCTAGTGAGTGGGACATCAGTGTGCCTCACTATCGAGTCACCTATGACTAGTGTGTTGGGCATGCTGTTTTGCCTCAGGGGCTTTGGTTGAGTAGCACACTGTTTAGGAGAGTTATGTGTCTCATTAGTGTTGTGTTGTGGTGGTCGAGTGCATTTCCGCTTTGGAGGTCTCTGCTGTATGGTTAGATTTTTATTGAGAGCCTTCACAAAGGTGGGTGTGTGGTTTGTTTTTTTTATGTAAAGGCAATGCTGGTGAGTGTTCTGGAGTGCTATGTGTTCCATGTGGTGTTGTGCAAATGTTGACCTTCTCCTCTTGACCAGCTATTCCGGTGTTGGCTGGAGAGTGCGTGGCTTCCAATTTGGATATATAAGTGCATCTCTCACAAGTCTGAGTGTTGGGGGATAAGAGAAGAGGGTTGTCAGTGTACATGAGGCAGTTGCTACATTGTCTTAAGATGCCCAAGTTCACCAGGTTAATAGGGAAAAGCACAGGGAACTGACCTTTAGACATGCCTGGAAGGGTGGGCATTAATAAGTATTGGAGTGGTTTCCTTGTAGAACGTTTAGTGCTGGTAGGACTTTTGTGTACTACAATAATTGCTACAAGAAGTCTGGCAAAGTGTTAAACTAACAAGCTAGTAAAATTACAGTAGAGGCGAGAACTAGCAGGACTAAGGGAAAAAATTAAGCACAGACTTTGGCACTGCTCAGAAGCTTATAAACAGTCCTCGATACAGCAAGTCTGTATCTGGACTAGATTAGTTACAGGAAAGGTGGGAAACAAGTGCAGATGTGGGCTTTTAAACCAGAAAGTTGAAAGAGATGGAAAAAACTGCCCAAACGGCCAATAAGCTACAATTTCTGTGCCAGGAACCACTCCTCTTGTGATAGATAGGCTGCCTATTACTTACCACTCCCACTGGCAAGCTATAAGGCTTCCCTCCAACACAAAAGGCGTGGGGGCTCAGAAGCTTACACACAGTCCTGGATACAGAAAATCTGTACCCAGACTAGGCTAGTTATAGGAAAGGTGGGAAACAAGTGCAAACACAGTCTTTTAAACCAGAAGTTGAAAGAGATGGAAGACTACCCAAATGGCCAATAAAATGCAATTTCTGGGCCAGAAACCACTCCTCTTGTGGTAGATAGGCTACCTAGTGCTTACCACTCCCACTGATAAGCTAGAAAGCTTCCCTCCAACACAGAAAGGCTTGGGGGGCTCAGACGCTTACCAACAGTCCTGGATACGGCAAATCTGTACCTGGACTAAACTAGTTACAGGAAAGGTGGGGAACAAATGCAAATGCAGGCTTTTAAACCAGAAAGTTGAAAGAGATGGAAAAATTGCCAAAACAGCCAATAAACTACAGTTTTTGGGCCAAAACCTACTCCTCTTGTGGTATATAGGCTACCTAGTGCTTACCACTCCCACTGATAAGCTAGAAGGCTTCCCTCCAACACAGAAAGGCTTGAGGGGTTCAGAAGCTTAACAGTCCTGGATACAGCAAGTCTGTATCTGGACTAGGCTACTTACAGGAAAAACAGCGAACAAGCTTAGAATTTTTTTTTTTTTTTTTTTTTTTTTTACAGAAAAGCAGCTAAAACAGCAGTAAATGCAATTCAAATGCAGTGCAGGCTAACATACTTGAGTGTGTAGCAATAATACGGTAAATACAGTTTAAATGAATGCAATTAAATTAACAAATGACTAAAAACAAGTGCATAAGGCAGTAAATTAGAAGGCTACTAACAATCAGTAATAAGTGCAGAGTAAGAGCAACTAAACACATAACAGCACTCAAAACAGCAAACTAAGACAGTTACAATAAGAACAGCTGAATAAAGTGTGTATATATAGCCTGATGAGGCTGGTCTGCAAGGCCATGGAATGTATCATCATGGAACTCATAAACAAAGACATTGGTAACCTCCAAACTCTGGATCCCACCCAGTTCGGGTTTGTGAAAGGCAGATCATGCCTCCTGAACCTGATTGACTTTTTTGAGGCAGTCAACAAAGCCGTAGATGAGGGTAAAGTGGCTCACACAGCCTATCTTGACCTCGCCAAGGCTTTCAGCACCATCCCCCATTCTGGAATCATAGCTAAACTCACTAATCTAGGTATAAATCCCTACATCACAAGATGGGTTGCCAACTGGCTCACTGACAGAACCCACACTGTAAAAGTTGTGACTCCAAATCTGACCTCAAAGCAGTGACAAGTGGAGTACCACAGGGTTCTGTCCTGGGACCTCTCCTGTTTGGTATCTACTTCTTTGAAGTACAGACTAACACAGAAGACCTCTGGCTAATGAAGTTTGCAGATGACTGCAAACTAGGTACCATAGTCAAGTCCCCAAATGATGTGGACATCCTACAGAAGGGCCTTGCTGAGACAGATGCCTGGTGTCAGAGCCATGGCCACAAGCTCAATGCTAAAAAGTGCATGGTCATCCCCTTTGGTAAAAACTCTGTACCCATGAACTACCACATAGGCAGCAATCTACTTAACACCGAATGTGTGATAAGAGACCTTGGGTCCCAGGTGGACAGTAGTCTCTCCTTTGATAGTCACATCACCACCGTAGTCAGGAAGAATTTGAACTGTTAATAGCAGCAGTCTGTTGAAACTTTTCCCCACCCCCCACCCCCTCATTGTGGTTTCTGTTGCTTCTGTGTTGTTAACTCAAGGTTCCCTTAATTTGAACTGTTAATAGCAGCAGTCTGCATTTAAAGTGGAACAGCCTTACAAGACCTTCTGCAAATATATAGAGCTGAGTATATTTGTCTGTATTTTCTGTATTATAGAGCTAAATTGTTGCTTATATATCTGTTGTCTTAGTGTTCTGCAAATATACAGAGATCAGTATATAATTTTTTGGGTTTTATAATTCGCACTCTGATTCCTCACATCTCCACCCCCCTCCCTGTTCTGATAGTAGTTTAAATTTGGTGGCTTTTACAGTGCCCGCTCCACTGTAGATTTGATCTAGGACACTCCCCCAGTCCCATCTCTTTACCGCATTCTACCTAATAAACCCTTTCTGCACTTGCTTTTAGTCCTTTTTAATTTAATTACATTTTTTCAAACTGTGGGTGGACTAATATTGCTACATACTCAAGTGTGCCAGCTTGCACTGCATGTGAATTGTTTTTACTGCTGTTTTTGCTACTTTTCTGAGAAAAAAAAAATTGTAAGCCTGTTTCCTACCTTTCCTGTAATTAGTGTTCCAGATACAGATTTGCCGTATCCAGGACAATTTGTAAGCTTATGAGCCCCCAAGCCTTTCTGTGTTGGAGGGAAGCCTTCTATCTTATCAGTGGGAGTGGTAAGCACTAGATAACCTGTCTACCACATAAGGAGTGGTTCTGGCCCAGAATTTGTAGTTATTGGCCTTTTGGGCAGTCTTCCATCTCTCTCAACTTTATGATTTGAAGGCCTGCATTTGTACTTGTTTCTGTCCTGTAACTCCTGGGCCCATCGCATTTGCTCACTCAAAAAAAAATCTGTTTTTACTGTATTTGTGTTTCTTCCTACTTTATTTTGCTTTTGCGTCATCTTAAGAGTACTCAATTGTATTTATTACTGCTTGGTGTAACTCATTCTAAGCCTTTTAGTTTAAGCGTTTAAGCACTTGGGCTTCAGACCAGTTGTTTTACATTAGGAAGGTTTGTGGTCTGCACTGTGGTGGCAGGACAGGTAGCTTACATCCTTCTAAGTTGGGAACTGCTGATTGAGGGCTCAGTGTCTGTTATTCTAAAAGTGTATTAATTCTGGTTTAAGCACTTGGGCTTCATGCCAGTTGTTTTACATTAAGAAGGTTTGTGGTCTGCACTGTAGTGGCAGAACAGGTAGCTTACATCCTTCTAAGTTGGGAACTGCTGATTGAGGGCTCAGTGTCTGTTATTCTAAAAGTGTATTAAATCTGGTTTAAGCACTTGGGTTTCAGGCCAGTTATTTTACATTAAAAGGGTTCATGGTCTGCACTCTTGTGGGAGGAGAGGCTGGACTCTGCCCTTCTGAGCTGGGAATTTCTGGTTAAAGGCTTATAGTGCCTGCATATCTGAACTGCCTCTTACTGAAATTGGTACACCTTGTTTGCTGTAGCATAGACTAGATCCAGGCCTGCTGAATCTAGCTTTGTTTGTATAACTTGAACACTAATCCAGGCATTATTTAAAGTATTCAATTGTATTTATTACTGCTTGGTAGTAACTTGATTAAAGTGTAGCTATCATTCTAAGTCTTTTGGATTAAGCACTTGGGCTTCAGACCAGTTGTTTTACATTAGGAAGGTTTGTGGCCTGCACTATGGTGGCAGGACAGGTAGCTTACATCCTTCTAAGTTGTGAACTGCTGATTGAGGGCTCAGTGTCTGTTATTCTAAAAGTGTATTAGTTCTGGTTTAAGCACTTGGGTTTCAGGCCAGTTATTTTACATTAAGAAGGTTCGTGGTCTGCACTCTTGTGGGAGGAGAGGCTGAACTCTGCCCTTCTGAGCTGGGAATTTCTGGTTAAAGGCTTATAGTGCCTGCATATCTGAACTGCCTCTTACTGAAATTGGTACACCTTGTTTGCTGTAGCATAGACTAGATCCAGGCCTGCTGAATCTAGCTTTGTTTGTATAACTTGAGCACTAATCCAGGCATTCTTTAAAGTATTCAATTGTATTTATTACTGCTTGGTAGTAACTTGATTAAAGTGTAGCTATCATTCTAAGTCTTTTGGATTAAGCACTTGGGCTTCAGACCAGTTGTTTTACATTAGGAAGGTTTGTGGCCTGCACTATGGTGGCAGGACAGGTAGCTTACATCCTTCTAAGTTGTGAACTGCTGATTGAGGGCTCAGTGTCTGTTATTCTAAAAGTGTATTAGTTCTGGTTTAAGCACTTGGGTTTCAGGCCAGTTATTTTACATTAAGAAGGTTCGTGGTCTGCACTCTTGTGGGAGGAGAGGCTGAACTCTGCCCTTCTGAGCTGGGAATTTCTGGTAAAAGGATTATAGTGCCTGCATATTTGAACTGTTTCTTACTGAAATTGGTACACCATGTTTGCTGTAGCATAGACTAAATCCAGGCCTGCTGAATCTAGCTTTATTTGTATGCTGCTTGTTTGTTTGCTTGTTAGTTCCCTGAAACGCTAATTCCACCTAAAATGCGGCTTTTCAGCACTTCTGTGGATCCCTAGTGAGATCTGCATTGCTTACTGTAATTATTTCCTTGTTTCTCTTGAAAGAAAGTTGCTGTTTGTCATTTTTGCATTTAAGTTACCTGAAACACATTGCATTTAGGTTACCTGGCACTTGCTCATTAAAGCAATTATATAAGTCAGCACTAAAATATTAAAAGCACTACACCCTCATAAACTCCCCTTGAGTACCTCATTCCCCATTGGCCCTTTTTTTCAATTATAAAGGAATTCCCAATACTATTCTAGCATGTCCAAAGGTCAGTTGTCAATCTCCTCTCTGGTCCAACTGGTGAATCTGGGAATCTTGAGGCAATGTTACAACTGCCTCATGTACACAGACAACCCTCTCCTCCTCCCAAAAAATTCCAACCCATGTGAGAGATGCAACCATATAGCCATACTGGAGGCTAAGCTCTCTCAACTCAGTACTGGTGAAACCAGTCAGGAGAAGAAGTAAACCACACTCACTACAATTCCAGTCTCACATAGACCCACCACGACAGCAAACCAAACACATAAACACACAAAAACATACTCGGAGGCTCTAAATAAAAATCTGCCTAAGCAGGAGAGACCTCCAAAGCAGACACCCAAGCAACCGCTACCCCAAAAAAAAAACATGTGCAACACATAGCTCACAAAGCCAGTGTGCCGAACAGTCACAGCCCTTAAGGCTAAACAACACACCTGATACACTTGTAATAGGTGACTCTATCATCAGGCACACTGACGTCCCGCTCACCAGGCTGAACAAGGAGAAGGTCACGGTGAGCTGCCTGTCGGGCGCTAGGATCCACCACATAACACAAGCACTCAGGTCACTCCAAGGCAAGTACAAATATGACTCAGTCATTGTCCATGCTGGTGTGAATGACCTGAGATGTACCTCCCTGGACTACATGAAAAGAGACATAGAGGAGCTCTCTGAGCATGTAGCCCAGGCTGGTATGACCCTGATCTTGAGTAACATCTTACCCTCACCAAGAATGATGCCACAATATGAAGACAAGATGATCAATTTCAACAATTAGCTTAAGTATTGGTGTCATTCAAAGGGGATCCAATGCCTGTCAGCCTGGGATGACATGCTCGACAACCCACGATGCTTCGCTAGGGACGGTTTGCACCTGTCACCCCTGGGCTTTCGGATATTGGCAAAGGCTCTTGCTACCCCCATAGTGCCTTTTTTAGGCAAGGCTCAAAAGACAAACCCACCTCCATAGGTATCACAAGGGATAAGAAACTAAGAGTAATGCTACTCAATGCCAGCAGTCTAAACCTCAAGATGCACGCACTCAAAACTCTCCTTAGCATGGAGAACATCGATATCTGTGCAGTAACAGAAACCTGGTTCAAGGCTCCAGAGAGCACCCCAGCACTACCAGGTTATACCTCATACCATGTTTTTGGGCCCCAAAACTTGGACCATACCACAAAAGGAGGGGGAGTATCAATATTCATCAAAGATACCCACACCTCCAGGTTGGTGGCACAGCACAAAGCATCAGAGACTATCCATGTGCATCTAACAGTGGGTAAAACTGCCTTCCAGTTTATAGCCTGCTACAGACCACCCTCCCAAACCCAGGAACTCCACTCAGCCTTCCTGAGAACACTGGAAAATATGAAGGTCTCTCCAAACACCATTATATTGGATGACTTCAACTACCCAAACATAGACTGGGAGCATTACTCTAGCTCCAACACCCTAGCCCAAAGGTTCCTAGAATTTATAAACTCAAATGCTATGGAACAACTTGTTACCACTCCCACAAGAGGGGAAAACATACTGGACCTGATCATCACCAACATGGGGACTCTATGCTCCAGACCAGAAGTGTATCCCTCACTGGTAAGATCAGACCATAAACTAATCTCACTGAATATTCACATCCCGACTCCACCCCCTGCCCTGAAAACCACAGTGAAAAACTTCTCTAAAGCAAATTTCACACTCCTCAAAACCGAGGTGGAATCCTTCAAAGCCCCCGGGCCTGTGGAAAATACGGCCCAGACCGCAGAATCCTTTATAAGTGCATTCTATGAACACCTTCAGGAATGCACGGATCATGCAATCCCAAATAAAACCAAGACCCAATCCTCCAAAGGCAGACGTCCTGTCTGGTGGACCCCAGCCATAAACAAACTATACAATAGAAGGAGGAAGCTACTACATGATAGAGCAAAATCCCAAAAAGGGAAGGTATCTCTGATCAGTATTAGCAAAAAACTACGGGCACTCATAAAATCATCTAAGGCCAGCTTCGAGAGAAAAATTGCACAGGACACTAAGGATAATCCCAAGGCTTTCTTTAGTTATGTTAGGAACCTGGGTGGGAATTCCCAGATATGCTCAGAATTAGTCCAAAATGACAAAAAATACACCAAACCCACAGACATTGCCAACATCCTAGCTGACAGGTTCAGCAAACTTCCCCACCAAAAGGGCAAATATTTATCCCAGCAGAGTGCTGCCCCCCCTGACATCTCAGATGCTCAGGTAAGAGCTGCCCTCTCCAAAGCAAAAAACACAGCATCAATGGGACCAGACGGTGTCCCGGGCGGTGTCCTACATGAACTCCAAGAAGAGCTAAACCCAAACATAAAACTACTGTTCAATCTTAGCCTTACTACAGGATATGTACCCAAAGAGTGGTGTACAGGAACAGTGGTCCCTCTCCACAAAGGTGGTGCCTCAATGGATCCTGGAAACTATCGCCCCATAAGCCTGACTAGCTTAGTCTGCAAAGCTATGGAAAGGATCATCATGGACCTCATAAATAAAGATATTAGGGACCTACAGACACTGTATCCTACCCAGTTTGGCTTTGTTAAGGGCAGATTCTGCCTCTTAAACCTGGTTGATTTCTTTGAAACAGTCACCAAGGCCACTGACGAGAAGAAGGTGGTCCACACAGCCTACCTGGACCTCGCAAAAGCCTTCGATAATATACCCCACTCAGGTGCCAAAATCGACTCTCCAGCTGACAAAAGCATCCTCCAAAAGGGCCTCATAGAAACAGGCAACTGGTGCAAGAGCCATGGCCTCAAGCTAAACGCCAAAAAGTGTACAGTCATCCCCTTTGGCAAAAACAAAGTGCCCACAAATTACCACATAGGTGGTAATCCATTAAGTACAGAAGAAGTAATTAGGGACCTGGGGACCCAAGTTGATAGTAATCTCTCATTTGACAACCACGTGGCCAAAGTGGTTAGAAAAACATTTTATATAGCCCACCTAATCATGAAGGGATTCACATCTAGATCAGGGGAGGTCATCGTGCCTCTTTACTCTTCCCTCATCAGGCCCATAATTGAGTACAATGCCTCTTTCAGGATGTACCTTACCAGACACCTGCAGCAACTGGAAAGATCCCAAAAGTACCTCACCAAGAGGATCATAGGGCTCAAACAGATGCCATATGCTGCCTGGTTAAAGAAACTCCAGCTCTACTCAGTGGCATACCGCCTGCTCAGAGGCGATCTGTGCCTGACGTATAAAGCCATGTCCAACCCAGAATTAATGGACATGCTGCACCTCAGAAAATCCAAATCCCATCGAGCTATGCGCTCGAGAGACTTGAACCTCAGCACTGAAATAAATAGGACATGCTGGAGGGACAGATTCATAACCCAGAGGCTCCCTTCACTCTGGAATAAAATCCCAGTCCAGGTTAGGCAGAGTCCCTCATTAACTCTCTTCAAGAGGAATCTTGATGAGTGGATGGGAGATCATAGGTTTACCCCAGGTATCACTTCTGTGTCACTGTTAGACAGAGGCACAGTATACTAACCTTGAAAAAGGGCATAGCAAAATTAATTTAAAATGGGTGGCGAAAGCCAAACACACTCTAGCTAGGCTTATAAATGCCCTAGGACAGATAGCCTAGTATGAACCTATGAACCTAAGTCTTTCTACGTGGCACACTTCATCATAAAAGGGTTCTCATCCAGGAAAAAAAAGGTCATTGTTTCCCTCTACTCGACACTCATTAGACCCATTATAGAGTACAACACCCCTTTTGGAATGTACCTCACAAGACATCTGCAGCAGCTGGAAAGGCCACAGAAGTACCTCACAATGAGGGTTACTGGCCTCAAACAAATGCCCTACACTGACCACCTCAAAAAACTCCAGACTTTACTCTGTAGCATATCGCCAACTCCAAGGTGATCTCTGCCTAACATATAAAGTTAAGTCAAACCTAGAGCTGTTGGACATGCTACACCTAATGAAATCCCAATCCCTCCGAGCTACACGCTCTAGGGACCTAAACCTTGTCACCACAATAAACAGGACATACTGGAGGGATAGATTCCTGTCCCAGAGACTTCCCATACTCTGGAACAGGCTACCCATCTATGTCAAGCAAAGTTCTTCATTAGCACTCTTCAAGAAAAGTCTTGATGAGTGGATGGGAAATAGGAAATACACCACAGGGATCACTTCTGTGTCTCTGCCCAACAGTGGCACAGGAAAATAACTTTCTTGGGTGGTGTAAGCCAGGGAACCTTGTTGATGTAGGCCCTTGGGCCAATAGCCTCATACCTACCTATGAACCTAGATATATATATATATATATATATATATATATATATATATATATATTTTTTTTTTTTTTTTTTTTTGAGGGAGGGAACAGAGAGGCTACAGGGGCACATTTCCACTGGATCTGTTGGATTGTCAGTTTTAGGTAACTTTTAACTAGTCACCACTTTAGGGGATTAATGTCTGTATTGTGGAGTTAAGTGGAGAGGAGGACATGGCTTGTAGTGTGAGGTGCGTTTTACAGTTCTGAAAATGCAGAGATAACACTGGATTTTTAAAATTTTTGAATGGGTTTGATTTGTCTCATGCTGGTGTACCATGCTGATACTATGGTTAGAACAGAATTGCAGAATTGATTACTCTATATTGGATAAAATGCTTTCGAGAGTGGTACAGGTAGGAGGAGTTTATATACTGATTTGTTGAATATTTTATATCAGGTATAGTATTATTATTGAGTGATAATTAAAAAAGTGGTTGAGTTTTTGGTCTTTTATGGATGTTTGGTTATGGTTTCCTGAGCAGTGTTACCTAGACTTGATTAACACTTCTATTAAAAAGTACAGTGATAATGAATCACGGGGATGGGGTTTAAAGAAGTAAATATTTTGGTAGGGGTAGATCTTCTGCAGTTATTGGTCCATATGGTTAAGTCTTTACACTATAAAAAAAAGGCTTAACATAGGATATATACCAATTTTGTATAGTAAATTGGACAAACGATGGAGAAATAAATTTGGTAGGTAAGGTTATCTTTTAAAGAGTAAAGTTGGGAAACTGACTGGCAACTCATTCAGTTTTGTTAGCTACTAGCTGACTGGAGTTGCATATTGTTTTTTTAATACTACCCTGGAAATCATTTATAATTTTTGAATTTCTGCTTTGTCACTTATTATAAAGGTTGTGCCTTTATTTTTAGTGTCTTTGAAACTAGAGCAATACTGTTGGCTATACTTTCTGCAGCATATAAGAGAAGCAGTACTATTAGTACTGTTTTAAAAAGCTGTATTTGAAATGCTCTGTAATATAATAAATCAAGGGTATGCTGTATAGAAGGTACCTGGTAGCTTTAAGGATAGTATTTGTGCTAGTGCAGTATGGTGTTTTTGCCATTGTTGTAGCTTACTTTGAAGGTCGGCAGTGCAGCTCGTGTAAAAGTAGGTAGATTGACATATATCTGTTTGATGGCCTCATGAAGGACTACACATGCTGTTGCTGTAATGAAGGAAATCATAACTGTCTTCATCTGAAGAAGAAACACACAAGTTGACTGGTGCCGGACCTTCTCTGGTCAGCTGTGATGCACCTAAAAACAGTGATTTGGATTTTTGAACTGGAACAAACAATGTTGCAACATTGTGTAACATATGACTTGGGGATGGCAACATCAGTCTCTTCTTCTGGTAGGCTCAGGTTAATCCTTACTAGGAAACCACCTTATTCTTTTCCTCACTTTCTGCCCTACCTCAAGTAGAGCTTGAAGCAGACTTTACATCTGTAATCTTTTTTGTGTGTGTTTTAATCTTTTTAGTGACTTTTTTTTCTTGTAGTATGAAAGGTTTTGCTTTAATCCAAACCACCTCCTTTTCCTCAACTCGTTTATCCTCGACCCCTTGAAAAGACACTTCTAAGGCATTTAACCTTGTTATTGTGGCTATATTATTTAAAGTGCAATAAATGTCATATCTTGTGCTGTGGGATGATGCTGCAAATGTTTATGAAAACAATATGGGTTGAAACAGTATGCATGTATACAACTAGTAAAAAATCTAAATATGAATTAGAAATGAAATAATGTGTGTACATTATGTACAAAATCAGTTTGACTAGCATCCATCTGTTTTTGCTTGACTATGCAGCTGGCATTTACTTCCATTGCAGTCTAATAAAACCTGCAACATCCCCCCAAACTGCCTGCTTTTACATTTCTCTGGGAATCATTTCTGATGTTATTTTTTTCGGGGGGCACTGGAGTAGCAATGAAAAACCCACCTCACTACCCGTCACTGTCTTAGCTCGAATGCTTGCTTTGTATAACCATGGATGATGTAGTTCTCATTCAGGGACATTGGATCCCACTGACCACCAAGCATGCAGAAACTTTGAGCCTAAACATGAGCAACTGTGCCTTTTAGGTGGAAAATTGTGAAGGTTTGTTTGGGTTTTAAACTTTCTGGTTCTTGTATGTAAAATATGCAGGTGACAATTGGCATCATGTATAGGATCCGAATATGACTGTTTAATATTTAAACATGATAGGATCAGTTGATAAACTTAAGAAATGGGATAATAAGAACATATTGTTTACATATTCAGGTAATACATGTATGAAATATGGAAAATGAACAGTTGATGAAAGTTCTAGATGGGGTTATGCACAGACTAAGTTGGTGGTGAACACAAATATCTGAGCATCACTGTTGATTGTAGCCTGACTTTTGAACCTTAAATTGAGCTGCAGAAAGGCCAGGAGAAAAATTGTTATGTTTTTTGTATAATTCACATTAAACTGAATTTCATATAGCATTTTCTTAGTTACCATGATTAGCCCAGTTGGGAAATTTTGGTAGTAGGATATGGTACTCTTATAATTTAAGAAATGTACTACAAGACTGAAAGAATACAACAGATGTTCATCATTTCCACTACCTCAGTGATATTTTGGTTTATCTGATAGGGTATCCCAGTACTGGCTAGCTCTCAAAAGTTCAGACTCTCTTCCCTCTCTTTTACTATGACAGCTGATTGGTTGAGCATATCCTGAGGGAAGCCTTCAGCTGTCACAGGAAGTGTGTTGTTCAGTCTTTTTCTGCCATCCAAAAAAGACAGTCATCTGACTCTTCACAGGATGATTTTCCAGCTTACTGCTCACCTAAGCCTCATTTGGGGACCCCCTTTCTCTCATTTTATTATTAGATTTGTTTTTCTATTTCTGTTTTTACATTTATTTAAAACAAGCTGCATGTCTTTTAATATTTTGTTAATGTTTACAGTTAAGTCTTGTATAGCTTTCTGTTTGTAGCAGTATTTATTTGGCTTCTATCTGACAAAAACTTGTTTTTACTGCTTCTGAGGACACTTTTAGTACATCTCTCAGAAGAGTGGTGTGTGTGTGTGTGTGTGTGTGTGTGTGTGTGTGTGTGTGTGTGTGTGTGTGTGTGTGTGTGTGTGTGTGTGTGCTGTTAGACACTAGGGCCTATTTTAATGTTACTGTGCTTTATTTTCAAATTTTGATAGGAAAATATTGCAGTGTGTACCATATGGATGACACTGTTCTGTGTGTTTTTAACACAATCAGTTTTATCGCAAATTGTTATTTGAATGTACTGTGAAGATTTTACTATCTTTCTGAAAAGAAAATAGTTTAAATTGCTATTTAACATTATTTTATTTCAGTTTAAAATGGTTTAAGTGTGTGGGGCTAATTGTTAAAGCTGGTTTGGCGTATTGATTGCTTTGGTGTCTGGACTTTGTGTACTGTAAATTCTTTAACTTGTGTCAGTTGCAAAATAATTCTGATTATGTTTCAAACTGTTTTGTGTAGTGATAGTACAGTTTGACAGAGTTTAGTTGCTTGGAGGCATATTACTAGAAACTTAAGTGCTTATTGTGATACATTACTCAGTAATGTCCATTTATTATTTTGGCTGGTGTTCTTTCCCCTGAATTGATGGATCCTAACTCTGGTATCTCACCTATCAAATCCAGTTGCAACTAAAATGAAAAACAAAAGAAAAGTATATGCCTCAGCTTAGAGTTTAGAGTTCTGTCTGGGCCACTGCTCAGGCCACATGCCCTTACCTTTTGCAAGCATGGGAGAACGAAAACCTTCAGGTGCCAGAGTAGTCCAGGTTGAGAGACCCACTGCCAGTCATAATACTGCGTTCCCAGATATTTTATCTAGTATAAGATGTTTTTAAAGCTGCCTGGAACCAGTATGTAATTCAGCAGTTTGTAAAAAGGCTAAGAGAAAATATAAGGTGGCTCTTCTTATTTTACTGCAGACCCAACTGTCATCTGACCAGCTGACTGATCAAATAAAAATTCCTTGGCTTAATATAATCTACCCCCCACTTCAGGCCAAAAGGATGTCTTTCTATAATCTAGACTTTAGAATGTTAAATTATCAAGGCCATATGTTAGAATTTATTTTACTGTGTCCTTACATTTTGGCTGATTTGCTGCATCTTTGCCTGCAGAACGATAGTCTTGTATGAATGAAATTATTTCCAATTTAACTAAGATTTTAAAATATGATTTGAGAGATGTGCTTGAATGTGCACATACAGCCTTGAAAATGCTGCTGCTTCTGCTGTATTAAGACAGCATGCTTGGTAACTTAATCAGAACTTCTTTGATTTAAAAGCTGGAAATTTGAATGCACCTTTTAAGTTCTAAATCATCTTTTGGGCCCTGTGTTACATAGATTCTCAGTGGGATATTAATTCATGGAGTTTCTAGGATGTTTCATGTACCCAAATTCTCCCCAAACAAGGTGTTTTCTCTCAAGGGGCAGAACAATCAAAAATCCCAGCCAAACAAAAGTCAAAGATCCAAAAGGAAGTGGCAGGAGGATAGTTCTTCAAAACCAAATTAGGAGCTTCTTTCCAAAAAAAAGGATAATCCCCTTGTATAATGGATAATGCCCTTCATTGTCTTCTTCACCCCAGGCTCTTTGTCAGCCTGGCTACAACTAGTCTCACACAGATGGGTTCTGAGCTTAATTAACAGAGGATGCACTTCTCAATAGATAGTAAATCCTCCCTCTTTCAGGGGATTAGCCCCATGCCCACCAGCTCTAACAGATCTGAGTCCTCCAGTGTTCTATCTCATGGTAGAAGCAGGAGTCATAGAACCACTTCCTGCAATGCACAGTGACAAAGGATTTTACTCCAGAAAAATTTCTGGTTCCAAGAAAGGAGCACTCTTATAGACCTGCACTAGATGTGTCCTTTCTAAACACCTTTGTAAAAGATATTTAAAATGCTAACCTTACAGTCTCGCCTAGCATTGCTTCCAGACCACTGTTTCATAGTGACTGTAAATCTCACAGACACATGTCATATTCCTATTGCTTCCAATTTCAGGAAGATTTTGAGATTTGCTTTGTTTTGCTTACACTTTCAGTTTTCTGCATTACCCTTTGAACTGTCTACTACACTTCAAGTGTTTACAAACTGTCTGGCTCTAGTTGTTACCTGTTGCAGAACCCTGGACATTCATATTTTCCATATTTTAGACAATTTCTTAATTTGTGAAAATTCTCTATACAGGTGCTTGGAGTCCTTGCTCAAGGTTGCATCCCTCCTCTTCCACCTGGGTATCAAATTGAACCTACAAAAGTACTTCACACACCTTCAACGAATTGTTTTCCTAGGGTGTTGCATCGACACAGTAAAAAAGATGGTCTTCTAGAAGACAAAGTTCTGACATACTAGAGCATTTTCTTGGATTTCTTTTTTCTAGACATGGCCTCCTCAAGAGAGTTCCTGTAAGTTCTAGGCTTCATGGCATCAATGATACTTATGATACCACCAGCTAGACTACACTTGAGAAAAATTGGTTTACAAAGTCCATTGTACATTTGGGAGAAACAGACAAATGTAGGTTTTGTAAAACAGAAATGGAAACAGTTGCAGACCTCATTGCTGATTGTGACATACTAGTGGCAGAAGGACTGTGTGCTGAAAGGCATAATAACATGGCAAGACTGTTGCACTGGGAATTGTGCAAACACTATGGTATTGAAATGGCTGAAAAACACTGGAAACATGAGCCACAAAGCATCATAGAAAATGATTAAGTCTACATCACATGGGATCATCCATTACTAACTGTTCAAAAGATCGATGCTAGAAAACCGGATGTAGTGGTCCATGAAAAAGAAGACAGAAGTAGCAGCATTGATATTGCCACACCTAGTGAATACAGTGTCTTGTGTACAGAGACACAAAGTCATAAAATATCAGGATATGCAGGCAGAAATGAGAGCAATATGGAAGAAAGATACCCAAACAGTTGCAATAGTAGTAAGAGCAATGGGTTTTATAAAAAAGAATCTGCAATCGTATTTAGATATGTTGCCAACACGCGTTTATACCACGCTATCGAAAGATGAAAATAGCGAACGCTATTAAATCGAACCTAAAACATCTAAACCACATAATATCTAACATTCAGAACAGCATTTTTTTTTCTTTGGGGAAAAAATTTGCTGTTCCAAAACACATACACACAACACAAGCACACCTAAAAAACATCAGTCCACACACATGCACTTATAATCCTACAACTAACCCTACACTAAACTGTGCATCCACTTACCTTAACCCAAACCCTAACCCTAAGGTCCATCACTATCGCACACTCAACTAACCCATGCCCTAACCCTAACTCACTTAACCTGCCCCTAACCCTAATTCACCTAACCTGCACCCTAACCCTAACTCATCTAACCTGTGCCCTAACCCTAACGACCACATAATCACACACTTACCTGAACCCGACCCGTAACTTTCCATCACGGTGCTGAAAATAGTGAAGCCACCAACCGGTCAACCAAATTCTTTCCCTAGGAAAGAATTTAATGTTCTGCAGCTTCGCTATTTTTAGCGTTCGCTGAAAAGGGTCGATGTTAGAATATTCAAAGTTTTAAAAATTCGATGTTCTGATATAAACCCACCAACACATGTAGCCTTGTATGAATTGCAGGAATCATCATTACTGGGTACACTGTAAGTGCTGTGAAGAGTACTTCTGGCTGACACCAAAGACTGAAACAATACTAATTTCATGAACTTTAGTTTTACTTTGATTTAGGAATGGGGTCTATTCCTGTCAAGGTATTAGAAACCCAAAAGACTTGGACAAATTAAAAGAGAAAAATTCATTGCTACTTGAAGAAGTGCTGGACCTAGCACCTTCATTCCATCGATTTACAGGTGGTAGTACTGCTATTTGTGAAGCAGCAACTACAGTGATGGAGAAATCAAATGTTTATGAATCCAGGCTCCCTTTCTTCAGACTCAAGTCTAATCTGTCCATCCTGTCTCTCCAGGGTTTGTGCGGGAAGCAGTGTCCATGGGAGTTTAAGTGCAAGGTTTGTGAGGTCTTCAGTATACACAAAAGCAATAAACGTAAAAGATGGTGGCAGTGATTCATGCCTTAATAGTTATTCCCCACTTATGGGCTCCAGGTCTTCTTCTAGTGGTTACAGATAGCAGTACTATGATGTGGTATCTGAACAAGCAAAGAGATACAAGGTCATATCCTCTTTGCTGGTTGGGATTTATGGCCTGGGAGCTGGCTGTACAGTATTCTTTGACACTTCAGGCCTCAGGAATTCCATAAGAGCAAAACACAGTGGCGACAGACTAAGCAGATCATGGACATCCAGGACTTGATTCAGATGTGAGGAACACTTCAAATAGATCTGTTCACTTCCTTTCAAAACAGACAGTGGAATAAATTTTTTTCAAGACACCCTTGCAACTATGCTTGAAAGACAGATGCTGTATCATTCTTATGGTTGGGATTGTCCCTGTATGCATTTCTACCATTTCCAGTGATTCCCAAGGTATTTCAAAAGATTAAGACAGAATTACCAAAGATCATTGTGTTTAACCCTCTATTGACACAGGCAAACTTGGTTATTTCTCTTAGTAGAATTGGCCAAGGGCAATTACTGTAAGCTTCCTCACAGACTGGATCTGCTCACTCAGCATCAGGGGTGAATGGTACTTAGAACTTAAAGTAATTGCAACTAACAGCCTGGATGATTATATTTTGATATGTTTTAGGCACTTGGTCCCTCAGGATATCAACAGGTATTTAAGGAGGCAAGAAAATCTTACATTTACAACAATAACACATGTTCTAAAAGGGTTTCAACTTGTCTGGTTTTGAAATATGTGTGGCCTACTTAGAGATGGTTTGTCATATGCTTCTATCAGAGTGCATTTTGTGGCCGTCTCAACTTGTCTGCCCATGGATCTCCCTCTTTTTTTCTCTTTTTGTGGTCAAACAGTATATGAATGTGAGGGACCCTCAAAGCAAATTTCTCTTCTTGGGATGTTAACATTGTTCTTGGAAAAAAATTGTCCTTGCCTCCTTTTGAAACTGCCTCTCAGGCTGACTTATGGTTCTTTGCTTAGAAGACTGTTTTACTCATTGCTTTCATATCTGCAAGTTAAGTCTCTGAGCTGCAAGATCTCATTGTGTGCCCAACCCTGTTTGATTTTTCACAAGGACAGGGTTGTGTAAAGCAATTATCAATCATTCATGCCTAAAGGTGTTTCTGAATTTACTTTGAATCAATCCATCTGCCCCCTAGTGGATCCTGAGCCAATTCACAAGGGAGAAAAGATTCTACAAAAATTCGATGCACACAAGCAACTCAAGTACTGCCTTGACAAATCAAAGCCCTTTAGGAAAGCTGAACAGCTGTTTGGCTCCAGTATGTGGGCATTTCAGGTCAGACTGTCACTAAGCAAGCAAACTATTTGCACAATGTTTGTCCACTGCTTTTTTTCTTCTATTACTCTCACCATGGTAAATCTCTTCCAGGCAAGGTTAAGGCTCACGTGACTATGGCCTTATCCTCTTTGATGTCATATTGTAAAGGGGTGGACTCTAGATTTCTTCTGAAGGTATCATTCTGGTCCTCTGTTCATACCTTGACAAAGCACTACAAACTAGATTCCTTTTCAAGGTTCTGAGCAGGCCTTGTTAGGATCATTCACAAGGGGCTCCTAGATCCTTATCCTTCCACCTTCCAGTTAGTGTAAGCTTTGGGAGTCTACCCAAAATGCCACTGAGGCAGTGGGGAATTATACACATAGTACAGTTGTACAAGTCCTACTTTCCTATAACAGTAGATGTTCAAATTCTTTACTACCTCAGTAGCAGCACGTACCCCTCCCTCCCAGATTGTGCAGAATTGAGGTGGGTTTTAACATCTTTAATTCAGTTGTTGCTGGATTTGATTTTTGTGTGATATTGTGATTGGCTGCTAATTTACTTTCACTAGATGTTTATGGCTGCAGGTACTTTCACTTCTCATTTGCAAAAGTGAAAAAAACTGAACACTCTACTTCCTGTCACAGCTGAAGGCTTCCCAATCAGGATATACTCAGCCAATCAGCTGTCACCTGAAGAAACAGGGAAGGCAGTCTGAGCTTTTGAAATCTGCCCAGTACTCTGTTAACTTGACAGATAACCCCAAATTCTACTGAGGCAGTGAGGAATTCTAACATCTACTGTTACATATAAATTGCACTTAAACAACTGTGCTTTCTGAAACAAGATGATAGGCATGACATGATCACAACGGAATGATATAGGCTTGTTAGGCTGGGGCCTGTACTCACTAAAATTTAGACGAGTGAAACATGATCTATTTATCGACAAGGCAGATTAAGGTAAGTGCGTGTTCTGTATTTATTGGATTATTCAAAAACATTTTCTCAATTTAAAAGAAAGGAAGCCTTATAGCCAATAAGGGAAGAATAGCAGTATAAAATGAGAAAACAAGTACACCTGGAAGAGTACTACCAATTTGGAACATGTTGCTTATTAATGTTAAAATGCCAGTAATGTTTCTCAGTTTGATATATTACTAAAACAACTTTTGGGAATGGCGTACACTTGTGAGGATGATGGATGGAACTCAGTCTTGGGATTGATTCATGTAATTTCTTTTAAGTACCTAATCTGCTTACAGTACCTTGGTGACTAAATGGTTCATCAGGGTATGGAATTATTTATTCAGAGCTTTAAGCTTTCATGACAGAGAATCGTAATGAATTCTAAATGTGCACTGACCTATGTGAGAATGTAGTTCATCTTTTTTTAACACATTTATTTCATGTATAAGCTTCATTTACATCCCCTAAGGGTGAGACTTTGGTATGTCCTACTAAGGCTTACACAATAGGGTAGATGCTCATTGTTTTGGCAGTCTGTTGTATATATCATCTGCACAATATGTAATAATGCATTTATCCTTATCACCCCCCTAAAGGTCATGGGTGGTAATAATCCACTTAAGATCAGTTCACTTACTTGGTTAGCAAACAAACAAGTAATTAAACAAAACATTGCCTCCCTGTTTCCACATTGGGAAATCTACTGTTGATTATTGGCCAGTTAATCGCTGCTCAGAACATTGCCACCGGGAGGTTGCTGACATTGTGTAATGTTGGTTGGGCTTGTAAAAGAGAGAGATTTTCTATCTGTTTATTTATCATAAATGTACAAATATTCCAAGCCCACTAATCCTTGTGACCATTCTCACCTTTTCAGTGCCTTCCATCAGTCAGCACCTCATTTCTACACGAGGGCCACACCAGTCAGTCTGGAGTAAATTTGTGGATATCCAGCCAGTCATCTAGTTTAGCAGAAATGGGGGGAAAAAAGTTAGCATGGAGAAACAGGAAGAAAAGCTTTAATGAACACTCAGACGTAGCGCTTTTGCCCTCTTAGTATCCTTGAGGCATCATCAGAGTCAGTCATAGCATTGTTGCATCATAATTAAAAAAAAGAACCATCAAAGAACAGCCAGTCAAAAAAATCATAGTTAAGACACCTGGAATCAGTTAAAGGCGTAGTCTCACAAAGACTACCAAATCAATATTAGAAAATGTATACCATTAATAGGTACATAGTAAACTTTATAGATGCACACGCTAACCTAACATTTGCATTTTAAATAAACTAATAAACAAGATTAAATCGTTAAATATAAACAATACGTGCTTGAATATGAAATTATTCGTGCTTGAAGTTTTAAAATATCGGTTAATGAACAGTGGTCATTTTAATTTCAGCGTTTTCCATTGCGTTTAGCCTCAATTGCCACAAGATTTCTTTACATTCTAAAAGACTTTCGGTATCTCCTCCCCTTTCATTCCATTCAAACTTATCTATCACAAAAAATAAAAATCTTATGAAGTCATTACATCCCTTGGAATGCCTATACAGAGTGTTATTAACTTTCTTGATCTGATGTCCTTTTCATTCTTTTTTACTGATGGTTCATGGATCCAGCTCTCGGATCTGACTCGGATACATTTTTCAGACTTGGATCCCAGTCTTGAGCTCCTCCCTCTACTCAAAATTCTCTACACCTTCCCAAGCTTTCTCAGATCTTGTTTGCCGCCAGTTGGGTACAGATGCAGATTCTTGGTCTCGAGTTTTTCAAAACTGTTTTGTGGCCGATAAAGCTAATTCTAACTTTCTTAACAATGTGATCTGTTTATTATAGCTAGTAGATTATCTCCCATTAGATATCGCAGGTGTTAGGAACTGATAACTTCCTTCCTTAACTGCTGCTTTTTTCTCATTGTCGTTGGTACTTTTGTCTTCCATTTGCAATATTAGCTTTAGTTTAAGAAATTTCTAATAGCTTAGTTTATCTTAAACTTTTTTTTTTTGGGTTGTGCAGTGTTCTTGCTATTTCTTAAGTTTTAGAATTATGTTGGATAAACCAACAGGTTTTAAGTGCTGCTAAGATTATGGGTACAAAATTCCCCAATATGACATGCATAGCAAATGTGTTTATTGCGTAGGACTGGATCATCTGCAGTCAGCTTGTGACATTTGTGAGTGATCTAACCCTTGAGCCATTTCCAATCACAGAAACAAGTTACTATTGAAAGGACTTTACCTGCTTCTTCATCCTCTTCACCAGAGCTGAACCCCCCTCCTCTAAGAGTCATGCTAAGTATTCAGAGTCCAGGAAATGTCCCCACAAGACCTTGTGGGCTTCCTCAGAGCCTCTATCAAAATCATCTAAGACCTTGGATCCGATGATGTCAGATCCTGAACTACTTCCACCCTGTCAGATCCAAAACATGCCTCGATTCTGACCAGGACCATTACCACCATTAGTTCTCCTAGGCCATCCACTTCTACCTCAGATCCTAAGACTTCGAATCCGAGAGTTCAGAGGAGGATGCACGAGTATTCTGTATGATCAGCATCTCTAACTTTGCCTCTAAATTATTGTATACTCCTACCAAACCTTCAAGGCCTACATCAGTAGCTTCCTCAATGTCCTGTAATGAGCCTATCTGATGTTGATATGGACAAGTTGATTTGGAGGCTCCTCAAAGCTCAAATCCAGACAGGGGCTTTGCCAGCTCCGGTCCCTCACAGATCAATGAGGTCCCTGCTAAACTGATTCAGTAGTCTCCTCCAATACTACCAGTAATGTCAGAGCCATAGGATCCTAGGTACCAGAGAGAGTCTGAGTCAGATTTAGGGACGCTTCCTTCCTTGACTCTGACAGCTACCCTGATCAGCCCAGCTCTGATTTAATCAGATCAGAGTGGGTCTCGGATCTGTGATGTTGGCATCAGATTAGGGGGAGGAGTTCGACTCCAGCCTTCTTGGGTCTATCCCTTCCTCTCAGTGCTTCGGTCCTCAACAGCTTGAGTCTGATTCTGTCTGGAGGCCATGGATCAGTTGTTGTCGCAGTTGTTTCTTCCTGGACTGTCTCAGCTCTGAAGGATGTGAGTTTCTCCAGAACCATTGGTTTTCCAGATTGTAGAAGGGTCTCTCTGTTCACATAGAGAGCCAACCTCTCGCATCTCCAATCCTCCCCTTCATCCTTCATTGGATCTGAGTGCTGCACCCATCATTCCTGTCCAAGGCCAACCTACCTTGAGAAGCCACCAGGTCCTTCCCCTACTGAGGAAGCCCCCATTTCTTCCAGTACCTCCCCTGAACATCCCACAGACGAGGTTCCTTGAAAGAAAACATGCAAGAGGAGGCACATATACTCCCTGATGGAGTCCCTCACCCATCTGCATCTTGAGTAACACCCCCAGCTGACAAACTAATTGATTTAGTTTCCTGCTGGGCCTGTTAGGAGCTGGACATAATAGAACCAATCCCCAAATTCCCTGACAAATTCCTTGTTCCTCCTAAAGACAGAGTGCATTGGACTAAAGGTGTTCCTGTTGATGCCATTTTTGTGGCAGCAGCCACCAAAAAGGAGATAGCTGAAAAAAGCTCCTCTGTCCATCCACTGAACAGGGAGTCTCGAATGATGGACAGATTTGGTAAGTGCATTTATGCCTCAGCTACCTTTGCATTGAGATCGTTAAATTTACTTGCACATTTCCCTTGCTTGCTGAGAGATTTGGTCAAGGAACTTTCCAACTCACTTGCAGAGATCATGTCTGATGAAGATTTCAAGAAAGTATCTCCCAAATTGGCTGCTCTTGCTTCCGTGGCTAATTCCTCCATGAAGTTCATCTCCCATACAGCAGGGGGTACCACACAGGCAGTCGACTCGAGTATTGCTGTTACAAGACATGCCTAGATGAGGCTTTGTGACTATGCAGAACCCTTCAAGGCATCTTTTGTCAATGCCCTCTTTGATGGCGCCTCTTTGTTTGGGCCATCCATCAAAGAAACTCTTACCCAAAACAAACAAGAAGGAAAGACCCTGTCTGCCTTCGGGTCATGTTTTCTACCCCATTGGTGTACCTTTTATAGAAATCAGCAAGGTGGTAAGAAGACTTGGTTCTGAAAATCTCAAGGGCCTTTCCAGGATCAATGTAGAGATTGTTCCTTCAGAGGCTGAGGATGAAGTTTCAGTGGTAGACACCACCCCGAAGGCAGAGGGAGTCCCCAGAATCAGGGCTTCAGAGTATCCTTTGCTGATGGGCCATATCAGTGCTCCTGAAGCACTGCCCAACTGTCCATCTCTGGAGGCAGTCAAGGGTAGTTTTTCACTGCACCTGGACCAATTTGACAACAAATACTTGGGTGCTAAGTATAATATCCAGAGGTTATTACATTTTCTTTTTCCTTCCACCTCCAGTGGAACAAAAGAAACTCGCTGATGTACCACCCAGTCAGAGGGAGCACACAGTACTAGAGATTCAAAAATTACTGCAAAAAAAGATTCATCCAAGAAGCCCAATTGAACAAAGTGGATTCAGAACTTACTCCCTGTTCTTTTTAGTGGCAAAGAAAACAGAAGACCTGAGATCATTCTAGATATGAGCAATCTAAATCAGTTTGTGAAGAAGTCAAAGTTCTGGATGGTAATGGGTCAGTCTATTCTACCGTTGTTGCGCAAGGATGATTGGATGCACTGTATACACCTTCAGAACACATAATATCAAATCAAAATAGACAGACACTTCAGAAGTCATTTGCAGTTCAAGCTGGGAGCCAGTCATTACCAATTCATAGCTCTGCCCTTTGGAGTCACCAGAGTCCCCCAGGTTGTTTATGAAGTGCATGACAGTAGTAGTAGCTCACCCAAGACTGAAAGGATTCCAGGTATTTCTGTATTTGGACTACTGGTGTCTTATTGCCCCAACCTGGCATCAACTAATTCAGGCCAGGAATTACTTGTTTCAGATCTTTAACTCCCTGGGTATTACCATAAACCTTACTGAATCAAACCTGTCTACCATTCAGAATTTGGAATTCATTAGTGCCCTTCTGGATACGACACACCAAGTGGCTTCTTTACTTCCACATTGTATAAGATATTTGAGAAACCAAGTACGGGACATGTTGTCTCCACCTGCAAGATTGATACTCCAAGCTCTTGGCTATATATCCACTGCCATCATCCCTTAGCAAGGTTTTTAATGTGAATTCTCAAATGGACCTTAGCTGTTCAGTGGTCTCTTCTCTACTAGCAGTTATCTGTCCCTGTCAAGTTAAATCAAATTTTCAGATGTCATCTTCAATTGTGAATTCATTCGGCTGAGCTGTTCCATGGCAGGCCATTCCTTCTCCCTCTCCTCACAGCCACAGTGAATGCTTCCCAACTGGGGGGGCATTTCAAGGGAAACATGGTCAAAGGCACGTGGTCTTCCTCAGAGACTAGATTGCATGTAAATGTCCTAGAGATGAGAGCAGTTCTTCTAACATTGCAAGCCTTTCAGAATGGGTCTATATTAGATCAGTGAATGCTTAAACAAGTGAACACTGATTGATCGACCTTATTTTAGTGAAAGTTAAAAATATCGAAGCAACAGAAACTCAAATTTTTTCCTAGGGAAAGAATTTGGTTGTCTGTTTCTGTTGCTTTGCTATTTTCAGTGCTGTGGTGGAAAATTACGGGTCAGATTCAGGTAAGCGTGCGATTGTGTGGATGTGAGTGTTAGGGTGAGTTAGGGTTAGGGCTCGGATTAGGTAAGTGTGCGATTTGTGTGGACATGAGGGTTAGGGCGGATTTAGGTGAGCTAGGGTTAGGGAGCGGGTGAGGTGAGTGTGCGATAGTGACGGACCTTAGGGTTAGAGTTTGGGTTAAGGTAAGTGGATAGTTAGTGGTGTGTGCATAGTTTAGTGTAGGGTCAGGTGTCAGATTTTAGGTGTATGTGTGTGGATTTCTGTTTGTTTGGTGTGCTTGTCTTGTGTGTATGTGTTTTGGATCAGTGATTTTTTTTCCCTAGGAAAAAAATCACTGATCTGACAGTTCAAGGTTGTAAGCTTCCGCTTACATAAGGTCGGTCAATCAGCGTTCACTTTTTTAAGCATTCTCTGATCTAATATAGACCCTTTCAGAACAGCCTCCCCTTTGGGACTATTGCAGTACACACTGACAACATGTTGTACTCTGGTATATCAACAAACAAGGAGGAACTCACTCTTACTCTTTATGCAGAGAGGCCATGAAGGTCTTGGAATGGGCAGTATCTTCAGACTGCTTTCTAGCTGCAATGAATATACTGGGGAAATCCACTGTTCTTGCAGACAAACTCAGCAGGTCTGCCCTGACCCCTCACGAGTGGTCCCTCAATCAGTTAGTGGAGAATCTGATTTTCAGCCATTAAGGCCAACCTTGCTGTGACCTCATTGCTTCCCCCCAAAACAAGGGAAGCAAGTACTTCGCTCTGATCCCCCTCTGGGGGAGTCACTGAAGGATGCTCTAGTTCTCAATTGGCCCCCTCCTGGTCTCCTTTATGCTTATCCTCCACTTCCTTTGATCAAGAAAATCCTGCAGAAAGCCAGCAGGCTGAAGGGCTCATTCATCCTCATTGCCCCTTTTTGACCTCATCAGGTTTGGTTCCCCTTTCTCTTGTCTCACGTGAAATATCCTACTTGGATTCTGGAGCCCAGCTAAGACCTCCTGTCTCATTCTCTGATAAGTGAGACAGGACTTCTCTCTTACCCATCAGAGATTCAGTACCCCAGTCTCTACACCCTCAAGCTATCTGCATGGTTTCACCACTTCCAGTGATTGTGCAAAGGTCCAGGCTTGCTTCCCCTGTTTGTGATATAAATTTAGCATCCCAAAAAAGCATCTGCTAAGAAGGTCTACAGAGGTAAATGGAAAAGATTTACTATATGGGCTGCTAAAGAGAATATTGATCCCTTTTCAGTCCTGGTTTCAGACAACCTTGCAGCTATTTCCAACTTTCAGACTGGAAATAATTTTTGTCCCCTTTTCACCTCCAAACTGTGAAAGGCATTCATGAAAGGGATTTTTCTGCTTAGGCCAACTATAAAGGATCCTTCTCCTCCTTGGGATCCCAGTCATACTTCAAGGCTTGACTCAAAAACCTTTTGAATCAGCAATAGCTTGTGATATGAAATTCATGTCTTGGAAAACTATCTTTTTTGTAGCTATTACATCAGCAAGGAGAATATCTGAATGTCAAGACTTATCATCCAAACCGCCTTACATTATTTTTCATATGGATAGGGTGTCCCTTCGTACCAGTCCATCCTTTATGCGTAAAGTAGATACAGAGAATAATATTAGTCAGTCTGTACATGGCTACATCATCTGCTTTCTCCTAAAGAACATGGACTGATGAAATTTGTACAGCGGCCACTTGGTCAAAGACTTTCCTTTGTGACGCATTAAAAATTGGACATTGTCTCCAGAAGTAGAGCTTCCTTTGGTTCAACAGTGGTCCAGCATAGCCTTCCTTGAGGCTTCCCAAGGTTTACATAGCTGGGACTCTGATCCATCAGTAAGGAAGAATGGAAAGGACAACATCAGATTTGGAAGATATGAACTTACAATAACTTGGCATCTGTGTTATCCATTTTCATTCTTCCTCACCTTCCCTCCCAACCATCCACTGACCTAGTTGCTCCTAGATAATCTATGGACTATATAAGAACCTTCATGTTATTGGTTTGAACCTCTGATATTTTTCTGTGTGTTTCTGGATGTCCAGTAGGCAGTAAGGCAGAAAAATTGATCTGAAGAAGCTGGGGAAGGTATAGAGCAATATGGGTAGAAGGACGAGCTCGAGACTTGGATCCAAGTCTGAAAAATACAGTAGAGTCAGATCCATGACCCCTCAGTAAGGAAGAATGATGATGGACAAATCTGATACCAAGCTATGGTAAGTAAATAACTTCCAATTTTTCACATCAATGACATCTTCACCTATACAGTCTGTTTCCTCACAGTTTTCCCTACATAAAATGTTTGACATGACATAAAATAAAGCAAGCTACAGTAGTTTAGGTTTCAAGCAAGATATGCTTATTGTGTGGGAAGTTTATTCCAAAGGCTTTGGAAATGCTGCACTCTCTCAATCATATTTTATTTGTGTTGAAAATTTAGGTATGTAGGTCTAGTATTGATGGAGTTATTGGAACTGCAGAGAAACAGAAGGTGCAAGACAATTTGAAAGGAGAAAGAGAGCTCTCTCCTTGAAAGTCTGTAAGACACACAATAAAGGAATAGAGTCCCCAACCTCTCTTAGTTGCTCAGGGACTTTTTATGCCTGTGATCTTTTTGGTTAGGATCCTTTGGGGTCTTTCTAATTGTTTGGAATGTATCTCATTAAACATATCAAAGGGAATGTTGTACTACTCTCTGAATGGCTTGATTTAATGCAGAGTATAAAGGAAGTATTACCTCATGTACACAGACAACCCTCTCCTCCTCCCTCAAAACACAAATACATGCGAGAGATGCAACTATATGGCCAAACTGGAGGCTGAGCTCTCTCAACATAGGACTGGCAAGACCAGTCAGGAGGAGAAGGTTACCACACACACTATAGACCCAGTCTCACATAGTACCATCACAACCTCAAATCATACACATAAACACACAAAGACATACTCGGCGGCTCTGATCAAAAATCTACCAAAACAGCAGAAGCCACCAAAGCAGACACCCAAACAACCACCACCTCAGAACACAACACCTGCAACACATAGACCTCACAGTCAGAGTGTCAAACAGTCACAGCCCTTAAGGCCAAACACAATGCCAGACACACTAGTCATTGGTGACTCCATAGTCAGACACACTGACGTCCCGCTCACCAGACTGAGTAAGGAGAAGGTCACAGTAAGCTGCCTGTCGGGCGCTAGAATCCGCCACATAACGCAAGCACTCAGGTCTCTCAACAACAGGTACAAATCTGACTCAGTCATTGTCCACGCTGGTGTAAACGACCTGAGACGCACCTCCTTGGACTACATGAAAGAGACATTGAGGAGCTCTCTGATTATGTAGCCCAGGCAGGTATGACCCTGACCTTGAGCAGTATCCTACCTTCACCAAGAATGATGCCACAATACAGAGATAAGATGATCAGCTTTAACAATTGGCTTAAACTCTGGTGTCATTCAAAGGGGATCCAATGTCTGTCTGCCTGGGATGACATGCTGGACAAGCCACGCTGCTCAAGGGACGGCTTGCACCTGTCACCCTGGGATTCGGATATTGGCAAAGGCTCTTGCCACCCCATAGTGCCTTTTAGGCAAGGCTCAAATTCTAAACCTACCACCCTAGAACACAAAAGGAAAAACTAAGGGTAATGCTGCTCAATGCCAGAAGTCTAAATCTCAAAATGCACGCACTCGAGGCCCTTCTCAGTATGGAGAACATCGATGTCTGTGCAGTGACAGAAACCTGGTTCAAGGCTCCTGAGAGCACCCCAGCACTATCAGGTTTTACCTCTTATCATGCGTTCCGGCCCCAAAATCCGGACAATACCAAGAAAGGAGGGGGGGTATCCATATTCATCAAAGACACCCACACCTCAAGACTGATGGCAACGCACGATGCATCGGAGACCATCCAGGTGCAATTAACCATAGGCAAGACTGCTCTACAAATTGTAGCATGTTACAGGCCACCCTCACAAACTCAGGAACCTCACATGGCCTTCCTGAAAACACTAGAGGGGATAAATGTATCACCAAACACCATCATACTAGGTGACTTCAATTACCCTAATATAGACTGGGAACACTACTCAAGCCCAAACACCCTAGCCCAAAAGTTCCTGGAATTCATAAACTCAAATGCCATGGAACAACTAGTCACCATCCCCACAAGAGGAGAAAACATACTTGATCTCATCATCACGAACATGGCAGCACAATGTTCAACACCGGAAGTATACCCGTCACTGGTGAGATCAGATCACAAACTAATCTCGCTGGAGGTCCTCAACCCACCCCACCTGAAATAAAAAAGACCATAGTAAAGAACTTCTCGAAAGCCGACTTCACACTTCTAAAGACTAGTGTGGTCTCCTTTAAGGCCCCCGAGCCGGCAGAAAACAGTACTCAAGCCGCTGAATCACTTACAAATGCCTTCTACCAGCACCTGCAGGACTGCATGGATAAGGCAATCCCAAGCAAAACAAAGACTCTTTGTACCAAAGGCAAGCGTCCAGTCTGGTGGACCCCAGCCATAAACAAACTCTACAACAAAAGGAGGAAGCTACTACAAGATAGAGCAAAATCCTTAAAAGGTAAGACACCCTTGATCACTATAAGTAAAAACTAAGAGCTCTCATAAAATCATCCAAAGCAAATTTTGAGAGAAAAATAGCTAAAGACTCAAAAGACAATCATAAGGCCTTCTTTAGCTATGTTAGAAACCTGGGAGGAAACTCCCAGATATGCTCAGAACTAGTTCAAAATGATGTGAAGATTACTGATCCTACAGACATTGCCAACATACTGGCTGACAGGTTCAGTGCAAACTTCTCCCCTCCCCAAAAGGAGAGATATCTATACCAAGCGATTGCAGCCCCCAGACATCTCCAATCCCGAAGTGAGAACTGCTCTCTCCAAAGCAAAAACACAGCATCCATGGGACCTGATGGTGTCCCCGGCTGTGTGCTCCACGAACTCAACGAGGAATTAAACCCACAGCTAGGACAGCTGTTTAATCATAGTCTTACCTCTGGATACGTACCAGGAGTGGCGACTGCAACTGTGGTCCCACTTCACAAAGGCGGTGCCTCCACCGACCCTGAAATTACCGCCCATTAGCTTGACAAGCCTTATCTGCAAAGCCATGGAGAGGATCATAATGGACCTCATAAATAAAGACATAGGGAATTTGCAGACTTTGGATCCATCCCAGTTTGGCTTTGTCAAAGGCAGATCATGCCTTCTAAACTCGGTTGAGTTTTTCGAAACAGTCACCAAAGCCATTGATGAGGGAAAGGCAGTCCATACAGCCTACCTCGATCTGGCGAAGGCCTTGATACAATACCCACCGGGTATCATTGAAAAACTCATCAGCTTAAATGTTAACCCATACATCACAAGATGGGTTGCAAACTGGCTGAGTGACAGAACCCACAGGGTCAGAGTTGCTGGCGCCATGTCAGACTCAAAACCTGTCACAAGTGGTGTACCACAGGGCTCAGTCCTGGGCCCACTCTTGTTTGGCATCTACTTTTCCGAAGTACAAGCAAACACAGGAGGGTTATGGCTGACAAAGTTTGCAGATGACTGAAAACTGGGCCATAGTAGAAAACACATCTGACACAGATATCCTTCAGAAGGGTCTCACAGAAACGGATAACTGGTGCCAGAGCCATGGCCTAAAGTTAAATGCCAAAAATGCATAGTCATACCTTCGGGTGTACTTACAATAACTTGGCATCTGTGTTATCCATTTTCATTCTTCCTCACCTTCCCTCCCAACCATCTACTGACCTAGTTGCTCCTAGATAATCTATGGACTATATAAGAACCTTCATGTCATTGGTTTGAACCTCTGATATTTTTCTGTGTGTTTCTGGATGTCCAGTAGGCAGTAAGGCAGAAAAATTGATCTGAAGAAGCTGGGGAAGGTGTAGAACATTATGGGTAGAAGGACGAGCTCGAGACTGGGATCCAAGTCTCAAAAATACAGTAGGGTCAGATCCATGACCCCTCAGCAAGAAAGAATGATGATGGACAACTCTGATACCAAGCTATGGTAAGTAAATAACTTCCAATTTTTCACATCCGTGACATGTTCACCTATAACAGTATGTTTCCTCACAGTTTTCCCTACATAAAATGTTTGACATGACATACAATATAGCAAGCTACACTAGTTTATGTTTCAAGGAAGATATGCTTAATGTGTGGGAAGTTTATTCCAAAGGCTTTGGAAATGCTGCACTCTCTCAATCATATTTTATTTGTGTTGAAAATTTAGATATGTAGTTCTAGTATTGATGGAGTTATTGGAACTGCAGAGAAACAGAAGGTCCAAGACAATTTGAAAGGAGAAAGAGAGATCTCTCCTTAAAAGTCTGTAAGACACACAATAAAGGGATAGAGCCCCCAACCTCTCTTAGTTGCTCAGGGACTTTTTATGCCTGTGATCTTTTTGGTTAGGATCCTTTGGGGTCTTTCTAATTGTTTGGAATGTATCTCATTAAACATATCAAAGGGAATGTTGTACTACTCTCTGAATGGCTTTATTTAATGCAGAGTATAAAGGAATTATTACCTCTGTAGACCTTGATGATATTCCTTTGGCAATTAGTTGGGCTAAATAAAAGGATTTCATGACAGCTGTTGTTACATAATGGTCAGAAGAGAGGGAGCTATCAACCCAAGTACAGAGGTCCCTAAAAACATTTTAATTAATTAATTGACTGATTTGTTGACTGAGGTAGTGCACTGATCCAGCTGGACTATTTTCAGGCTCAGCTCAGGGTTTACAAGCAAAAGGTACAGAATTACGATCAAAACAATGTTTCTAAAAGTACTGTAGAATGACAGAAGTCAATGAAATGAGACATAGAACTAGGATCACAAAGATGACAATTGAAATGGCTGCAAAGTTGTCATGATTAACTGATTTGGTAAACAGTAAGAATCTGGAAATGATGGGAGTAGACTTGCAAGACTGACAGTAAGGTAACATCATAACCGTAATGCATTTTGTAGTAGAATACACTGTCATATTGTAGGAGCAAGGAGGAAGCATTCAATAAAAACAACTATATTCTTCATAAATGCAGTGGGAGATGTAGATGAGACGCAGATGGTGTGGCGGGAAGGAATGGAGAACAGAAATCAGGAGAGTGATGTAATGTATGTTCTGAAGAGTGAATAGGAAGAAAGGAAGTTACGCAGTAGTGAATGAAGTGGTACATACACTTTTTATCACTTCTCAATGTTCTCCGTGTTTGCACAGTTTCAGAGTTGGTAGGTACTTGTCCCATGTATGTGTGTGTAAGTGGGGGGTTGGAAGGGGTCTCACCCTCGGGGGGGGGGATGCATTATGTGTGTTTTGCAATTTTGAGCGTGTCACAGTTTTGAGTAACAGCTTTCCAAGGTCTTTAGATGCATTGGGTTGAATAATCATGTTCTTATGATATGAGATGGTTATTCTTATAAACACACATTTCTGGTTGCTCTTTCAAAAACATACTGTTCCATTTGTTTGAGAGAAGATCAGGGGTTTTCTGTTAGGAATATTTTTTGCCTGTTTACCTTCTCCTACAAGCTCCACTGTAATCAGCAGTTCTTTTCTTCCAAAGTTATGCTCTGATTTTTCGTAGCAGCGCATGATTGATTGACTTTCCACACACTATCTCTGTAAAGGGGAATATGCATCTTACATTTTCCAGATGCTTTACCCCACTCTCCTACTTTGGTTCTCCTTTCAGTAATTCTGGGATAAATTCCATATGGCTTCATTGCCTTTTCTGCATTTAGCTTTTTTGAGAAATGTTTCTCCTTATAATCAAATACTGGAACTCAAACTCTTATCTTAAGAAAGTATTCCCTCTCATCTTAATGTAGAAAAACATGTATTCTTACAGAAAAGGTAATTTGATTGGATGAATAATCCTACAGCAGAAGTATTTGAACCTGTATCATTTACATCATTTACCTAAGGATGGAACACATGCAGAGAGAATGGTAGAGTTATTTTAGAACAGTAGTCTGTATTACTGTTTCCTGATTAGTATTTACAAGATACTGGAACTGCAGGGTATGAGAAACTTAAAAAAAAAAAAAAAAATAACAGGGTAAGAATATGCTTGTTGATAAAATGCAGTTTATTGCCAAGCTAAATCCGCCTTGTCTTATGGATGGAAAATGCATGGACAAATCTTTAACATTGTGAACTTTGGTTAAGTG
Organism: Protopterus annectens; assembly: GCF_019279795.1. Classification (NCBI taxonomy): domain Eukaryota; kingdom Metazoa; phylum Chordata; order Ceratodontiformes; family Protopteridae; genus Protopterus; species Protopterus annectens. The sequence goes on along the minus strand of NC_056735.1, from coordinate 1,339,471,444 downwards.
TAAGATCATTCTTGCCTCTTGATCTTTATTATCATAAAATATCACACATCATTTCTATAGTTATTATGGAGTTATTTATAGTTTTGTCTCAATGATAGAAAACTCAGCTGCTTCTTGTGTCACTTGCCTTACAAAGCTACTGTACTGGCATTTTTTTTCAGGTGATCTAGTCATTTAATCACTATGTGAATGGATAACAGAACCTCAAAGAAGCCATCAATTTAAAATGCAATAAGAACTGTGCAGTATAGCCTGACAGACTCCCCGCAGTATGTAAAAATACTTTGGCATTAGAATTTTATGTCTCTTTCCCCATGCCTTTTGCTACTTAGGACTGTAACTACCCATGTCCAAAGTGATTTGGTGCACTTCTAGTTTATGGGGCTTTGTGCTTTAAATGAGGGTCATGCATTTAATTGTGCAACAGTTGCTTCCAGCAGATGTAATTACTAGTTCATCCATTCTTTGATGCATGATTTGGCTAATTAAAGGTCACACAGCAGCCTATCCTGGCAGTTAGTGGATTAATTGCAGAAAATTTAATTATGGGTGGGTTAGAAGTCCTTCTCAGGACATACACATCATAAATACATACATACGGGCAGTTTGTAGTAGTTATGTCTTTTGCATGTAGGATGAAGCCAAAATACCCATTGAAGACCCTTGTAGACAGAGGGATGAGATTCAGACTTGTGTACACAAGGCATCCTGGTTGGGAACCAAACCGGAGGACCACGTGTTGTGACGTTACAGCACTAACTGCTGAACCTGCTCTTCAGTTTGTGTAAATTGTTCGGCCATTTTTACAGTTTTAATTACATACAGGTAGGTAAACAGAAGATAAAAAATAAGTTTGTTGAAAAAAATATTTAGTAGAAATATAATCTCAATGATTAACCGAAGTTAATATGTTGGAACTTGTACTGATTGAATGCACATGATAGTTTCTCCTTCTTTCTATACCCATTTACATTATAATTCGATGAATTTGTTAGCTTGTGCTTTATAATTTACAACTTTTGAAGTGTTATAACCATTTACCGAAAACATAAACTAGATGAGACAATTGGTGTGTTTTGTGTTTGTACCAATCAAAAGTGGTTTTCTGGACATCTGATCTCCTAGCATTTGTTTCACATCTGTTGGTCAGCTGAGTTTTTTTTTCTTGCTTACTTTGTATTTTTATTCCTATACCTGAAACACCTTAAGGTGGGCCAGTAACTTTTATGTAACTCATAACAGTACATTATCTGTTGGGGAATGAATCCATTGACACAAGTATAGCTAGACGTACTTACTGATTGTAAACAGGAAATCTGGAAGTATTCTGGTTGCAGATACCATTGTCTGGTACTAGTACTGCAAGATGGTAAAACAGCAGTGACTTTAAATGCAGAGTATCACTTATCTAAGAGAGAGAGAGGCAATGATATGTGTTTTCCTTGCATTTATTTATTATTTTCATATCTAATCATTCTCAATATCTGAACACCTAATATATGGAATTGCTTGTCTATTATTCACTATACTGTCATTTGTTTGCTGAAAATTGTTTGGTACTGAAGCATTTGTATATTTAATATGTCTGTGTGTATGTACATATTATATACAAGTATTTATATTGCACCACAAGAGACAAAGTTGTCAAAAGACTGTTCAATATTACAGGATCTCTGCACTGGGAAAAATAGTAAGCCGCAGATATGTTTTTCAGCATGAACATGCTTTGCAAATGGGAGGACAGTTTTTGCAGTTCCTGATTGCATCATAAATAATCTGCTTTACATTCAAAGCAAAGATGTGAAATGAAACATAAATAGAAGTCTTCATTTTGGCGTCTAAAGAGCATAATGTTCTCTAAATGTTGTGGTATAAATACGAATGTAATGGATTATACTGGATAAATATTACCCATAATGCCTGGATCAGGATATGATCCTTTACTGGGTATATTAATACACTTGTCCTTTTACAATCCATTTACATTTTTTGTATGTTTTATTAATGTGAATTTTTCTGTTCTTCAGGTTAACAAGGGCTTTTAGGTTTTCCCATGGTCTGCAGTTCAGCTTGAACCATTGTTTTTGCTTGAGAAAGTTTAGCATTAAACATAGCTGCATCTAGCAGAAATTATACAGTGTTATAAACATTTCTTTGAATACCTTAGTCTGTTTGCTGTCTGAAGTTGGCCACATTCCTTTATATTTAAAATGTAAAGTACAACATACACTGTACTTGTATATCATTTAAGTCGATCTCCACCCATTTTCCTGAGTGTGTGACAGTGTATGGATTAAATAAAATTTTGCAGTGGTCCAATCACAAAAAAAATGTCATTGTTGAATATTGACTACAATGGTAATGTGCTGCAGCAGTATGGTAGGAAGAGGAGGGGGTATAGTTATGCACCATACAGAATTATGATGTAAAATTAATTTTGTTCAGTTATGAGTGTTTGTTTTTAAAAGTTCCATTAATAATGGACTTGATTTCATCTATTTAAAATAGACTGATACAAAGAATATCCTTTTTGAAGGAATATTAAGACCAGTGACACATACAACTCAGAAAGAAGTGATAAAAAGCAGTAAGTGAAGCAGTTGCCTTTTTAGTGAATGTGTGATGGATTTTTGGAAAAAAAAAACTTCCATCAGAAGTGTTGGAGGATCCCTTTAAGAATAAAAAGAAAACTTTTATGTAAATTAGAAAGTAGCATAGAAGAAAAGAAAGAGGACCTCTGAAGTCATGGTACTAGCTGACTGGGTGGTAATGCACAAGAGTGCAGGCCTGGATTCTGCTGAGCCTTCTGGACATTGTGACTGGATCCATTCACACTCTCTATAAGGCAGTGTTGCTCTAGATTGTGAAATGTCACTGGATGCTGAGCTAGTGTAAACTTGCATACATCCTCCTAATGTCAAATCCACTGCTGTAAGGAGCCCTGGAATGGTGCCCTATCTGGACCAGTCTTTTGGTGGTCTTTTCCTTATTGGGGTTACTAATCTTCCACAGTGTATATGGAGAGAGGGTTCCATATTAATCTGATGCAGCTTAAAGCTGCTTCTCTTGGCCTGAAGCCATTGGAGGCAAACTTCCTAATCTGGTAAGATAACCAATATCAGTGTATCTAATTAATCCAGGATGGAACAAAATTGAATCCCCTTGTGTACTGTCTTCAAGAGTTGCTGATTCAAAAACCATGTATCTTTCAGTTTGTATGGAAATGGGGGTATTCCAGAAGTTGCCATGTTCACCAGCTTGAAGAATGTGATAATCCCTTCATGTTAGACTAACAGATCATGAGAGGTAAACATAGATGTGTTCACATTCCCTTGACATGAGAGGCTTCTATACATTTTCCCACCAATTTCATACTTCACAGCAGCCTTCAGGAGTAAGGACAAAATGTTATTGTTATCAGTTATTGGTAATTGAAAAGAGCAAGGCTTTGGGTACTCAGGCTCCTGGTAATATATAAAACTCTTAAGATCGTAGCAAAGAATGTCCATCATTATGGTGTAACATCTGACTCGCATGCAGAGCCTAGCTACTTAGGGAGATTCCCTGATATCATCAGATGTGTAAACTGGGGTCTCTTGAGGTCATTGATGTCAGGATGCCTTCCACTTGGCTAGCCTCTAACTTAGCTAGAATGGTTCTCAATTTGAGCAAAATGGTACCCTCTACTGCTTTAGTCAGTTAACTTGGAGGTGATCTAACTTACATTGAGTACACCTGTATGGTTTAGACCTCAGTTTTTCCACTGTGAGTGTGAAGAATATTTGTGACAGCTATTTCTGTACACCTTACCTGTAGAGGCATGAATATGGCCTCACACTAGTTAGTCATGCAGCTCCTCCTTTGAAGAACCAGTCTCCTCTCCAGGACAGTACTTAATGATCCACAGACTTGCTTGTATACTGTTTGAGCCTTCTAGTTTGACAGCATTGAAGATAGTCTGTTAGAAGAATATTTTCTTGATGGCCTTCACCTCAGCTTGTAGGACCTTGGACTGCCTGACCTACATTTAATGAAATGTATCTATTGTCTCAAATGGGCTGAGTGCTCCTTAGGATGAATCTATGTATCTGCCTAGGAGCAGTTTCTTAGTTGCCCTTGAAATGCTGGATACGTTTCCGGATTTTCTTTATGGGGATGTCCACTGTTTAACTTTGGGAGTTAATGTGAATGGATGTATGAGAGTAGGAAGACAGACCAGTTGTTCATCTCCTTCACTAGAAGGTCTAGCATTTGTCAAGCAGGCTGTCATAAGGTGAATTCTTGACAGTTGCATCATCTTTTCAGTCAGACAGCTAAATATCCACTGGCCAGATGTTGCTATCAGATGCATTCCACTAGAGGAGTGGTTACCTCCAATGCGTGCTTTAAAAATGTCTCTTTTGCAGACTTCTATGCCTTGATTACTTTGCTCTGAAGAGCCAGGAGGGAATAATTAAACCAGGGTGATTATGATAACATACACTTTAATCATCTTCGTCCTGGTCGAATTATTCTGTTACTATTACTGGACAAGTATATCATCTCTTTCCACAATGCAGTATATGTGTGGACAAAAATATAAGTGTTTGTTCTTTATTTATCAAATACATACACAAGATCAGGCCAGATTTGACTAGTGGATCAGCCATCCTCTGACCATTAGCTCTGATCATCTGTGAATGATATTTAATTGATTTTACTTGTCAGTAGGTAGTTAATTAAAATACTTTGTATGTGTGTGGAGATATATATATATATATATATATATATATATATATATATATGTATATATGTGGATCTAGGACTTTTGCCCTAATCCATTGTCACCGAACACAGTTTAACGAAAGCGCTTTTCACCAAAAAGCGCTTTCATTAAAGTGCGTTAAAAAAAGAAAAAAAAAATCTACGTTTATGCAGGGGGCAAGCACACACACCCCCTACTTTAATATTCTCACACCGAGATCGCACTACAGAGGAGAAAACAGAATTTTCCCTTACCCGCACCGTAGTACGATCTCCGGAACAGGCATACTTACGCGAAAGTGCTTTTTCGGTGAAAAGCACTTTCGTGTAAATATGCCCCACCGATAATCATTTGGTGATCTGTACAGATCCCATATAGATACATATATATATATATATATATATATATATATATATATATATATGTGTGTGTGTGTGTGTGTGTGTGTATATATATATATATATATATATATATATATATATATATATATATATATATATATATATATATATATATTATATATAAATAAAAACACAAGTATATAGATAGATACAAAGATATATGGAATACTTTAATTTGGTTGACTGTTCCACTGGTCAAATGTTTAAAAAAGTGAATGTGTTTTATCATAAATCAGGTGATCACACATATCTGCTTTTTTGTTTGTATAAAGCTAGAATGGGGGAATTTGCCTTTTTCACCACTGTAGGACAGTCTTGAAGATGGTATGTAGAATTAGCAGGAGGTGTGGGGTATGCAAGGGAGGCTTTTCACCCTTCATAAAAAGTTTTTTTTTCCTCCCCCTCTAGGTTTTATTTTCAGACATTTGTGTTCCAACAGAGTAGGTCTGATGTTTTGTCTCTCTCTGTTCTTGTTTATATAAATATATATATATATATATATATATATATATAGAGAGAGAGAGAGAGATAGAGACCCACATAACTTATTGTAATGATATATCTGGATGAGTGGGTTAATTTTCATTACCTCTAGTAGTAAGGGTAGCAGCCTGGTATCTCAGTCATCAAATAAATAGGGCTGAAAACAATCACGGTCTGTCTGGCCTCTCCCCCTTATCCATGATGCTGTGTGAATCAGGACACTTCTGCAGTTCTCTGAAGTCTGTGCTGGCTAGAACTGCTACAGTCAACCTATGCCTACATAGAAACATACAAAGGGCTACATATGAATGCCCTCCATGCAAGAGGTAGGTGAGACGCAAGGTTGTTTGTGGTAAAGGAATTGCTAATCTATACCAGTCATTATGGTAAATATGTAACCTTCATATCTGGGATTGAGAGTTGCATTTTCATTTCCACAAGGACAGTGCCCCAAGTTTGTCACTTGGAGTGGATTCACAACGATGAATGTCTCAGAAAATGGTGTTACCAAAGAATGACCCGTGTCTAGAGATCACATGTAGCTTGTAGTGTCTTGTAAAAAATATTCTCCAGTTATTCATTTTTAAAGAAAGCTTGAAAGGTATCCGTATCCTTAGGCTCAAATGCTTGAGGTTTGTTGTGGTTTTGGTAATAAAACTGGATACAGTGAGAAATCCATTTAGACAAATTAACATTAAAATGTTTGTACCCAATTTCATAGGTTGTTACTAGGCTATCGGCCCTTGGGCCTATACAAGCCTAGCCATAACAATTCCCTGGATATTTCTTCCCACAATATTTACTTCCCTGGACCCCTGTCTAGCAGGGCGAATGACTTGATCGCCGGGGTGAATTTCCTTTCTCCCATCCAATCATCAAGGTTCCTTTTGAAGAGGGCCAAGGAGGCGCGCTGTTTGACATGTATGGGCAGTCTATTCCAGAGTATGGACAGTCTCTGAGTCAGGAACCTATCCCTCCAGCATGTTTTGTTCATTGTGATGACAAGATTTAGATCTCTGGAGCGTGTGGCTCTGAGGGACTGGGATTTCTTTAAGCGTTGAAAACTAACAAGTGACATTGTTGTCTCATCTCTAAACTGGGAAGAGTTGTGTCATTATTAGACTGCTTTTGCCATCTTCCCTGACTGGTTCTTAACCCTTCTGTAACATACTGCTGATATGCCATACACCCACATTAGTCTGGTGTATTTTGGTTAGAACTAGTTAGATTGTGTTTTCTGAGGTAAATTTAAATGTAAGCAATATCTGATTTAAACAAGTTGGTGCAGAAGGAATATTTTGCATATTTTGTGTGCAGGAGATATTTAATTTTGGAATAAAGTAAACTAAAGTAGGGAAAAAGTAAGACAGTTTGTAAGCAAATTGACTGCAGTTTGTAGCTGTCACTTGAATTTGAAAAATTAACACTGCACATGTGATACAGACCATTAACTTTTGTGCCCTTCTAAGCCCAAAAAGCCCTTTGTTAACCAGGAGAAAGACCAGTTATTTTGGTTTACTGTCATTTGTCTTGCTTAGAGAGTCCTCTTAAAATGTAACATGAGGATGTTGTAACAGAAGTAATGGACTTCTTTGTGAATATCTGAAAACTTGCAGTTTGCTGAGTGAAATATTTAGATTTTTGTTGTGTATATGTTTCAGTGTTTAAGTTTGCATGAAGCATATTGTTTCAGAAATAACTAAACATGTCTTGTGTGAAGCAGGGGATTCTGCTCCACATAATGAAGACATTTTGGTCTACAAATTTGAAATCACCCATTTTAACTGAGTTAAAAGTTGAAAAAATAATTATAGTGATGTAGCTGTCTTTATATGCAGGTATCGTTTGGGCAGCATAAGGACCTACAACCCTGAACAGATTATGCTTAGTGCAGCAGTACAACGATCAAGTAAAGATGTGAATATCATGAAGGAGAAGCTCATTTTTGCAGGTACAGTTTTCAACAATTAGTTATTTCCATCATACAATATTGGGGTCTATCATTGTACATTAAGGTCTAATATAAGGTGTTTTTTTACCACCATTCTGTCAGTCTAGATTTATTGTTTAATCAGCAACTGCTAAAAGGACAGTATAGTTTATGTGGATATATCTTTTGGTCTCTCGGATATTTTGTGAAGCTAAAATTGCAGTGAATATTGGTAGGAAATTGACAAATCAAAATCATTGCTACACACAGAACAGAAACTGTGAAAATAGAACATTTATGTAGCTATACATTTTAATACTTCCTGCAGGTGAACAATAGTTGAAACTGAAATCGGATTAGTAGAGTTTTAAATCCCATTAACTGCAACATAAAATCTTGTGAAGTCCCTTTACTTTTTCTTTAATAATCTTTTCCATATTTGATTCATAAATCAGTCACATTGGAAAACATTAAAAGTAAGGTTAAAAGGCATCATTTTGACAAAACTTATTACAGAATCTTTAGAATATTTGCATTTATACACTCATTTGTATTTTGCGAGGCAACATAGATGACCATATTTTACAATTAGTCTATATTTTAAAAGAATATGTTCACCCTTTCCTTGTTTATTCATGAGTGCTCATTGCTGTTGCGCATTACTTATGGGATTATCAGTGCAGTGCATCTGTAATGACTTTGGGATGCCTTGTGCCAGTTGTTTGCCAAGACAGTGTTAGGCTGTTCCATTTTCTCCGAAGATGTTGGAGAAAGAAATGTGTTTTTAGTAATATCTTCCCTCTAATATGAAACATTTATGGAATTAATTCATTTCTTAATTGGCTTTGTAGATAGATGGTTCATTTCTTTGCTTAATCCTGCTACTTCAGAAGAGAATACTGGCATACAAAGTTATAAGGCATTAAATGTTTTATGAATTCACATCTTAAATACAAGTTTCAGTAATGTGCAACTGCCATTAAAAACAACTGTGATAACTGTTTTTTTTTTAATCAGAGCTAAAAATAGTATGTGTTGTTGTGGTTTTATAAACAGGAGGTTGCCAATAACAAAGAAAAATAGCCTAGAGATTCTAAGCTTTCCATAAATGAATGCTGTGAACCTCAGTATTACTAGACACTGAGGTTTGGATCACCATGTATGCATCTTAGCTCCATGTACCACCCACTATTGCTGTGCATTTGTTTGTCAATACCTGAAGTTTAGGTCGTGTCCTTTATGCAGTAGTAGATATGCTGTCTTAATGGTGAAGCAGTTGTTATTTTTTTTAAAAAAACTTCTTAAATAATTCCAGCACAAAAGGCTTTTTCTGGATGTAGACCTCATTCTGCAGTGCTGAAGAGTTTTATGCTAATACCTAATGGAAATCAAATGCAATGCAGGCTCTTTTGAATAACCATGTAAGCCTATTCATGAGGATTGTTAATACAGGATAAAATCTCTGAAATGGTTTCTAATAAAATAGTTTTCAACAACAGTTTGGATGTTTGGTTAAAAACTGTAGCTTTGCAAGTGTAGATAACAGAACAGCTACTCTTTGCAATTTTGAATGTAGTGTGACAGTTAATGAAAATGTTTTCATGTTTTTATTTCCGTTTCTCTAGAAACATTTCACATCTGGAAAACCTTACTACCAGGGACAAAAATTAATTCTTATATTACAAAAATGCAATTATAATTTCATGAATTGCATATTTGTTCATTTGAGAAAAAGTAAAAATGTACATGTTTGTTGTGGACTATATATAAAAACATTTATATTAGGAAAAAAATAAAATAACTTGAATGCCAAAACCATGGCTTGATTATATTTCTGAAGCACAACAAACATTAATTAGTTTCACATACTATCTCAGTGGAATGTGCCCCTTCTGAGACGGTACACCACCTTTGTAAAGAAGTTAGATGAATTCGATAGCAACAAGCTGAAATTACTGTGGCCATCAGAAACTCTTTATCATTTGAATGGTCATGTTATTGCCCTTTGCTTTCATACCCCCCCCACACACACACACAAACAAAAAACAATGGCCTTTTTTTGTGCACTTCTAATGTCTCACTGAGTAGCAAAATGTAGAGTAAACACGGTAATGTATTTCAACTCATTACTGTCAGATAACCTACACAGCCCCTGACAGATTGTCAATGATCATTATATATTTGTCATGTAACTGACGCATACTTTTACATACAGCTTACCTCCTCACCCCTACCATGAAAAGATTACAGCCTTCTCCGTACACTGCTACTGACTGAGTCTGGTGCAAAGGAAAGAAGTAATGACCACAGTAATTTATTTCAGTGTGTTGCTCTTAGGCACATGTACACTGCCCCAATGAGCCATTTAAATGATTGTTTTACAGTGATCTTGTAGTTTGCTTCTACATGTAGACTGCTGACAGGAAAAAGACCAACATGAAGGTAAACCAGGTCTGAAAAAAGCACAGAACAAATCCAACAAATGCTCACTGAAGTAGAAGCTTGTAATATTCCTCAGTATTCACAAAGCTTTCAGGTATGTCAACCCTTCTTCACTGTGATAACAAAAGGGTAGCCATACAGGAGAGCTTTGTGAAGGTTGTGGAATATTAAAAGCTTTTTGTTATCTCTCACTTTCCACCTCAGCAAAGTATTTCCTCTTCTTTCTCATAGGCGCATGCACTGCTCTCATGACATGCCATGTACATGATCATTTAACATAGATCATGCAACTGTCAAGTGCTTTTACACCCAGCTTGCTTCTTTAATCCTACCCCAGTAATTAACCACCTTCTATGTACCTCTGTGATGTTTGATTGGTATGAGAAAGTGAAACTCTGCCCTCATCCATTCCTCACAATATCAACAATTACTTCATAGTGATCACAGAAGTTTTTGCTTACTCTCATATACTGACTGTTCCATAAAGAAAGCAGTTTCTAATGATTCCCTGGTTTGTGAAAAAAAAAAAATGGTTACAGTATTTTTATTTTTTGCTGTCATTGACAACCATCCTCGCCCTGATTTGCTTTGATAAAAAAAATGATTGAATCATTGTCGTAGGAAGTATATCATTTTAGTGCCTTCCACAGATATATCTGATATCCTGCCATTGTATGAAAAAATAAAGATGCTTGTAAGATGAAAAAAAAAATCCCTGAAGAGTAGAGATTTGCAAACAAAGAACTAATAGTTATCAGGTAAACACTGAGATCAGTTGCAAATATATCCACAAGTACTACCAGCAAAATACAAAATAACAGCAACTGAAGAAACAGTCCTTAGTTCTTGGTCCACAGATTTATTTGTTCAAAAACAATGAACATGAAGCACTTTTCGTTTGGTATAGTAACTCAAACTTCTTCAGATAAAAAACTTTGACCATTACAGTGTTTAAATACAACAAGGTCATGTGTTCCAGATAACTACCATACTTAATTAAAACTGTTAACCCTATCCTACCTTTTGTGAAAAATAGTAAAACCATGAACGACTTTAAAATTACTATTGTTTTCGCAGCACAAGTTTTTACTCTCAAACACTTAGCAGCACATACTGACAGACTTTAAAATAATACAGTCAATATAAAATTAAATATAAAAACTGACAGAATAAACAAAACTGTAAATATTAGATATGTACTGTATCTTATTTTTAGACAATAAATTGGTACATTCCTCTACATTCTACTTATCTAGTAAGGCTTTTCAATTTCAAATAACGTAATATTGAACATGTTTAATTTAGGCCTGGATGTTGACAGGCATTATCTCGAAGTTGCCACATTAATTCTAGTTTCTCCAAAAGAAATGAGCTTGGGCCCCGTCTAGTATTTAACTCTGAATGATGCATAGGAAAGTTCATAATGTGTCTAGCTAATGCATTTTCTATCTTTTTATTGTTCATACAATAAATATGCTTGTACTCACATTCCCTGAACCTCCGGTCAGTCTTTCTGATCCTCCTGTTAATCAGGTAATTGACAAGTCACTAACAACAATACAGTAGTAATATGGGATATAAGAAAACAAAGGATACTAGATTGATTGTTTTGTGTTGGCAGGATAGACGATCAGACATGGATTCTAATGTTTGCTGACAGTTCATCTGGTTATCTGCTGGCACTTGTGTCTGGGCAGATTCCTTAATTTGCAAGTTTTGCTTGACCCTGAGTGACAAATCAGTTTTAATGACATTCAGGCAATTGGTGTATTAGAACATGTGCTCCTGGAGATCTACTTCACATGACTGGAAACTCAAAATACTGAATTTAATTTGACTGAGACCACAATACCTAATTTTCAAAATACTGAAAACTCATTTGACTGAGTCTCATTATACTGAAAGCTTACAGTGCTGAATTTCAAAATACTGATGTTTAAACCATATATGTGATGTTTCCCTTAACCAGTGACTTGCTTGTGATGAAAAAAAACATTACTATAACTTAAAGTGCCAACTGTCAGAATACCGATAGCATAGAAAGTAGTGTTTCTAAATGTGGGTATGTTTCTCTACATTTTTATGGGAAGTATCTAAAGTAATATGGGGGGCGTTTTGTGTGCTCCCGGCAGTAGTGAAAGAGTGTACAGTACTGTAAGGCAATTAAAAGGTATATACCCTTTTCCCCACTATAGTACAATCCTGGAGTTAGTATATATTTGGGGGGAGGGGGCATAGCCTTCCACCTAGTTTGGTTTTATATCGTCCAGTTTCTGTTAAGAGGGTAAGTAAGTAGTTTTAAAGTTTTGGAATGAGTTAGTTGTTGGTTTGCATATCTATGGCTTAAAATTCTGTATTTTGAAATTCAGCATTGTAAGCTTTCAGTATAATGAGACTCAGTCAAATGATTTTGAAAATTAAGTATTGTGGTCTCAGCCAAATAAAATTCAGTATTTTGAGTTTTCAGTCATGTGAAGTAGATCTGCTCCTGAAATCTGTTTGCCACACTGAAGAATGCTTAACTGATGCAATTTTATACCAAGTTTTGGAATGCATTGTGTAAGTCTTAATGGTGCATTCTGAGGCATACTTTTCTTCCATTTCCTTTATTACATAGAGTTCTTGTAAAAGCTAGGGAAGCTTGAGCTCATAGGTTAGTACTAGGCTAACTGCCCTTGCGAGCCATTTTAAGCCTAGCCAATTATCCCTTGTGAGACTCAAACTCTGCACTTTGTGTGTGTAAGATAGACACCTTAACCGTTAGGCCACACTCATATCAGCCAAGTAGTTTTGTCTCAGCTCCCATGGTGTTCTTCTTTTGCATGATTTACCTGTATTTGTTCATTTCTCAGCCATCCAGGATCATCTAATTTGACAGCCATTCAAAGTAAATGCACCCTCAAATTAGGTCTTTGTGGCTTTATTTAATGGAACTGAAACTAATTTTTGGAAACTGTTTTATTTATTTTGTATTTAACATTTGTTTTCCAGAAAAGTCCGACTGGGAACAGAGCTCATTTTCACTGTAGGCCCAGGGAGAAAAGCTCCATAGCAGATTACAGTTACAAATTAACAGTGTTAGAAAATACAATAATTCATACAAGAATAAAAATAGGAAGCATAAAACAATTTACAAGCATTACAGAAAGTAGTTTAATTTAAAAGTTTTACATTATGTAATGATGAGATGTTTGTCTAAGTACCTGAAGTAAAGTTCCTGGTTTCACATAGTTAAGGACATATTATCTTACAAGTTATGTAGTCAGGTCACTTTGTATAGAAAAATACAGTCACTTGATTGCAAGTGTTGTAAAGTTTCACACTGGTGATCAGAGCAGGTGTTTCAATTTATAACCAGACTCTGCCACAGAGTGCTGTGACAGAAAGGTTAGTTTGCTTTCGATTTCTTGTACTTTGTATTACTTTATTGTCTTTTTCTATTTTGCATACTGTGATTTGTGTTCTTTACACTGTGTTGTACTTGTATTATGCTTTTAATTGCATATTAAAACTTGAAAAGAGAGCACAGCTGTGTCTCATGCGAGTCAGGCAGAATTTTTTCTTGCCCTCTCACCCTGTTACTGTTGTGTTCTTAAACACCACTGTCTTTCTAGTTGCCAGCCTCTTATGTTAATTTTTACCATATATCTCCTTGCCTCTCTCCTTTCACTGGCTGATATGAGTAAGTACAAAATTATCATTTGTGAAATCACTCCCCTTCAACTATTTACATTTATTGGCCATCACACTGTATTCCATAGTACCAGAATACAATAGTGCCCACCCCCTTTCAATCAGTTTTGCTCTTTTAAAAATAGTGGCTCTCCATTTAGCTAAAACTTAAGTTGCCCACTTTCATATATAACTGCTTATGTTCATAGGTTCATAGGTTTATACTAGGCTATCTGCCCTAAGGCATTTATAAGCCTAGCCCAAAGTTTTGTGGCTTACGCCACCCCTTATGTTAAAAAATACTGTGCCCATTAGTTTGTTGTACCTCTGTCCAGCAGTGACACAGAGATGATTCTCGGGGTAAACCTACGATCTCCCATCCACCGGTCAAGATTTCTCTTGAACAGAGCCATCGAGGTGCTCTGCCTCACATGGACTGGGATTTTATTCCACAGCATAGGGAGTCTCTGGGTGACAAATCTATCCCTCCAGCATGTCCTATTCATATCCGTGCTAAGGTTTAAGTCGCTTGCTCTAGTGGATCTGGTAGATTTGGATTTTTTGAGGTGGAGCATGTCTATTAATTCCGGGTTGGACATGGCCTTGTATGTCAGGCACAGGTCACCTCTGAGCAGGCGGTATGCGACTGAATAGAGCTGGAGTTTCTTCAGTCTGGCAGCATATGACAGATTTTGGAGTCCCGTTATCCTTTTGGTGAGGAACTTTTGAGGCCTCTCCAATTGCTGCAGGTGTCAGGTGAGATACATCCCGAATGGAGCATTGTACTCGATCATTGGTCTGATAAGTGAAGAGTACAGGAGAACAATGACCTCTGACCTCACTTGATCTGGATGTGAATCCCTTCATGATCAGGTGGGCAGTGTAGAAGGTCTTTCTAACCACTTTAGCAATGTGAGTGTCAAAAGAAAGGCCACTGTCAACCTGGGTCCCCAGGTCCCTGATAACCTCTTCTGTGCTTAATGGATTGCCACCTATATGGTAGCTTGGGGTTACCTTGTTTTTCCCAAAGGGTATGACTATACATTTTTTGGCATTTAACTTCAGGCCATGGCTCTGGCACCAGTTATCAGTTTCCGTGAGACCCCTCTGAAGGATATCTGTGTCCGATGTACTTTCCACTATGGCGCCCAGTTTGCAGTCATCTGTAAACTTTGTCAGCCATAGTCCTCCTATGTTTGCCTGTACTTCTGAGAAGTAGATGCCGAACAACAGGGGGCCAAGGACTGAGCCCTGTGGGACCCCACTTGTGACCGGCTTGGAGTCTGACATGGTGCCAGCAACTCTAACCCTGTGGGTTCTGTCCTTTAGCCAGTTTGCAACCCATCTTGTGACATATGGGTTTACATTTAAGCTGGTAAGTTTCTCTATAATACCCGAGTGGGGTATTGTGTCGAAAGCTTTTGCAAGGTCAAGGTAGGCTGTATGGACTGCCTTTCCCTAATCAATGGCCTTGGTGACTGTTTCGAAGAAGTCGACCAAGTTCAAAAGGCATGATCTGCCCTTGACAAAGCCAAACTGGGTCGGGTCCAATGTCTGCAAGTCCCCTATGTCTTTGTTTATGAGTTCCATTATGATCCTCTCCATAGCTTTGCAGACCAGGCTTGTTAAGCTTATGGGGCGGTAATTTCCAGGGTCCGTAGAGGTGCCGCCTTTGTGGAGTGGGACCACAGTTGCCATACGCCACTCCTTGGGCATGTATCCTGTGGTAAGGCTAAGATTAAACAGCTGCCTTATATGCGGGTTTAGTTCCTCGTTGAGTTTGTGTAGCACACAGCCGGGGACACCATCCGGTACCATTGATGCTGTGTTTTTAGCTTTAGAGAGAGCAGCTTTCACCTGCGCATTAGAGATGTCTGGGAGGCTACACTCCGCTGGGATAGTTATCTCTCCTTTTGGGGGGGAGAGGGGGGTGAAGTTTGCACTGAACCTGTCTGCCAGTATGTTGGCAATGTCTGTGGGTTCAGTGATTTTTGTATCATTTTGGACTAATTCTGCACATATCTGGGAGTTTCCACCCAGGTTTCTAACATAGCTGAAGAAGGCCTTATGACTGTCTTTGAATCTATTGCAATTTTTCTCTCAAATTTGGCCTTGGATGATTTTATGAGTGCTCGTATTTTTTTACTAATAATGATCAAGGGTGTCTTCTCTTTTTGGATTTTGCTCTATCATGTAACAGCTTCTCCTCTTATTGTAAAGTTTGTTTATGGCTGGGGTCCACCAGACTGGACGTTGCCCTTGGTGGAAAGAGTCTTGGTTTTATTAGGGATTGCCTGATCCATGCAGTCCTGGAGGTGGTCAGAGAAGGCATTTGTAAGGGCTTCCAGCTTGGGTTGTGGTTTCCACTGGCTCGGGGGCCTTGAAGGATACCACACCAGTCTTGAGTAGTGTGAAGTTTGCTTTAGAGAAGTTCTTCACTGTGGTCTTTTTTGTTTGGGGTGGGGGTGGGATGTGGATTTCCAGTGAGATAAGTTTGTGATCTGATCTCACCAATGAGGGATATACTTCCGGTGTGGAGCATTTTGTCCCCATGTTTGTGATGATGAGATCTAGTATATTTTTTCCTCTTGTGGGAACGGTGACTATTTGTTCCATGGCATTTGAATTTATGAACTCCAGGAACCTTTGGGCTAGAAAGTTGGGGCTTGAGTAATGTTCCCAGTCTATATTCGGGTAGTTGAAGTCACCCAATATAATGGTGTTTGGAGATACATTTATATCCTCCAGTGTCTTCAGGAAGGCTGTGTGGGTTTCCTGAGTTTGAGAGGGTGGCCTGTGGCATGCTACAAATTGTAGAGCAATTTTGCCTATGGTTAATTGCACCTGGATGGTTTCCGATGCTTTGTGCATTGCCACCAAACTGGAGGTGTGGGTATCCTTGATGAATATGGATACACCCCCTCCTTTTGTGGTGTGGTCCGGGTTTTGGGGCCGGAACGCATGATATGAGGTAAAACCTGAGAGTGCCGGGGTGCTCTCAGGAGCCTTGAACCAGGTTTCAGTCACAGCACAGACATCAATGTTCTCCATACTGAGAAGGGCCTCGAGAGCATGCATTTTGAGATTTAGACTTCTGGCATTGAGCAGCATTACCCTTAGTTTCTTCCCATTTTTGTTTTCTAGGGTGACAGGTTTAGAATTTGAGCCTTGCCTAAAAAAGGCACTATGGGGGTGGCAAGAGCCTTAGCCAATATCCGGAATCCCACGGGTGACAAGTGCAAGCCGTCCCTTGCGAAGCAGCGTGGCTTGTCAAGCATGTCATCCCAGGCGGACAGACACTGGATCCCCTTTGAATGACACCAGAAATTAAGCCAATTGTTAAAGCTGATCATCTTGTCTCTATGTTGTGGCATCATTCTTGGTGAAGGAAGGATACTGCTCAGGGTCAGGGTCAGGGTCATACCTGCCTGGGCTACATAATCAGAGAGCTCCTCTATGTGTCTTTTCATGTAGTCCAGGGAGGTATGTCTCAGGTCGTTCCCACCAGCATGGACAATGACTGTGTCATATTTGTACTTGCTGTGGAGTGACCCGAGTGCTTGTGTTATGTGGCGGATTCTAGCGCCCGATAGGCAGCTTACTGTGACTCTCTCCTTGTTCAGCCTGGTGAGTGGGACGTCAGTGTGTCTGATTATGGAGTCACCTATGACAAGTATGTTTGGTGGTGTATTTGGCCTTAAGGGCTGTGACTGCTTTGCACACTGATTTTGTGGTTTATGTGTTGCCTGTGGTGTGCCATGAGGTGGCAGTTGCTTGGATGTCTGCTTTGGAGGCCTCTGCTGTTTATGTAAATTTTTGCTCAGAGCCTCCGAGTATGACTTTGTGTGTTTGTGTTTGATTCATTGTTGTGATAGCTTTATGTGAGACTGGTTTTGTGGTGTGTGTAGTTGCCTTCTCCTCCTGTCTGGTCTTGCCAGTCCTGAGTTGAGAGAGCTCAGCCTCCAGTTTGGCTAAATAGCTGCATCTCTCGCAAGTATTTGTGTTATGTGGGAGGAGGAGAGTGTTGTCGGTGTACATGAGGCAATTGTAACATTGCCTCAATATTCCCAAATTCACCAACTGGACAGAAGAGGATGCCAGCATCTGGCCCTTCGACATGCTAGAGAAATTTAGAAGTTTGGGGGGTAACTGAATAAGAGAGGACTTGGTAAGGAAGTGGGTACTCCTGGGGGAAGGGTTTGCTAGTAAGGGACTTTGTATAATACAGAAGTGCTAAACCTGAAAAGAAGATGCTTTTAAGACAAGTAAAAGCTTTTAGGAACAAGTGCTGCGCTTTTTAGTTAAGGGATATACTGTTTAGATTACTAGTAGAGCAGTTCTAAGGGAAAAAATGAAGAACAGACTTTATGGAGCCAGAAAAAGTTTAACCTTGTTAAACTGGCGCTGCCCGATGCTGCTCTAGTGGCAGCTCCACGCTAAATCGCTCTAAAGCATGCTTGATAGCAGGGGCTGGAAAGAGCCAGGAATTGACCCAAAACAGCCAATAAAACTACAGTTTCAAGTCTGTAACCACTCCCACGGAGGGCAGGGAAGCAGCTCAATGTTTATCACTGCCACTGATCAACAGAGAGACTTTCCTTTAGCCCAAGCAAAAATGGCCTCACAGAAACTTACAAAACAGTTCAAGAACAGCAAGCCTGTAACTTGAACTTTTTTAAATCTCAGAAAAGTGGGAAAAAGCAAGATTTTTTTTGTTTTTGTTTTTTCAGAGATAGCATAGGTTCACAAGTAATATCAAGTTATAACAGTGCAGTAAATGACCCCACACAAGAGTGCTAGGTCAAAGACAGAAAATATGCAAGTTTTGAGAAAAAACGATTTTAAAATTAAGTGCAAACAGGAAATTCAGTATACAGCTTTTGGTTGTGCTCTAAATACAGCTACTAATGCAGAAATCAAGTTTAACAAGCAAGAAAATGCTCAAACTAGGCAGCTATGCAGAAAAACTTATCAAATAAACAGAGGAAAAATACTTAAAATCTCAAAATGGCTCCTTTCTTCTCTCAGCGTTTTCTCCTCTTGGTGGGTGCTTCACCAACAGCCAACAAGCCTGAAAAGACACCAAAACCACGAGGCAACTAGGTTTTAAGAGAGGAAGATGAAGGAGTTTTGGAAATGACCCCTTTTGGCCAATAAAACTACAGTTTCAAGTCAGTAACCACTCCCACGGGGGCAGGGAAGCAGCTCAATGTTTATCACTGCCACTGATCAACAGAGAGTGCACACTGTATTGTTTAGGATAAACCATTTTTGTCATAACTTCAAACATCTATCTATTGCAAGACCACTGGTTATTGGGAGAGCCCACATTCTGTCTCTTAATAGTCATTTTGGGATTAGTGCTTCTGTTTTCTCCTGGTGAGAGACGGAGCACAGGGACATTATTTCCTGGAGACTGCTGATCACCAGAAAGCCTAATAACTGATTGATTTATAGGTGACAGCTTGGAATATGTACTTATATTCTGGTCCTAGTGAGAGAAAGAGCGGAGTGCATTGATTCCTGACTGTTTCTGGTTGAAGAGTGAGCATCTGTGCTTAATGTTCCTGATTGGTCTGGTTGCCATTCAAGGCCTCTACCAGGAAAAGGCTTGCCTCATCTGAGACATGATGGTGGATCACCAAACAGGGTGTGGCCTGCTTCTCATCTTGGGATTAGTGCTAACATTTTGCTTCTGGTGAGAGAAGAAGCAAAGGAGCATTGTATCCCAACAGAGTGAAGCTGTGGTGAGACCAGCATTAGTAATAGCCATTCATGCGAATCACCTCTTTTCATCATTCTTGACAAGCTAATTCTTCGTTTTCAGTAAGTACTGCTTGATGTGTTTCTAACTTCAGAATATTTACCTAAATACTTCATCCTTAAATTTTCATGGTCTGCATATTAGTTTCCCCTCAAGTGTTTGGCAGTGCTCTGTACAGACTCAGACACCTTGGGTGACATTTTTCCTGTAAAAGCACAATTGAAATTTCTCCAATACCTAGTTGCACATAGGACAAGTAGTTTGCAGTGACGAGCACTGTCCTCATATTTGCAAACCAGATACTCTTGACAGTGATTGATATTCTCACTCCAACTGTTTCACCAGTAAATAAAGGTTTGTTGTTATATATATGAACTTTCCTACTGTATCCATTACTGTCTTAGTGGATATGGGCATGCTGATGCAATGTAGAAATTGCCTCATGTTTACTGACAACCAGTTAATTCTCGAACTGATATGGTATGTGAGAGATTTATTTGCACAATGTCACTGCAGGCAAAGCTCTCACATAAACATACTCCTAATGTCAATAAGGTTGTCAAGTAGTACACATGTTGCACCTATCATGCACAATTCAAAGCAGACATATTAATCCACATATGCTGAGGCAGATAGATTTAACCTTCCTAAACCACAAAGACCTCCTAGACAAAGTACATATAACAAATACCCTCAGTAGCCCCAAATGCGCTCTTTCATAGCACTCACATCAACACACAGAGCTACATCTCATGGAGTCTCTACCTCTTGGCCCATAAGGCAAGCCACCACACGATCCAACATTCTAGTCATTGGAGAATCCCTCATGAGACACATTGATGTTCCTCTCACTAGGCTGAGTGAGGAGCTAGGGTCCGCCACATTATGTAAGCACTCAAGTCATTGGACCACAATTACCAGTATGACTTAGTCATAGTCCATGTGGGAGTAAACGACCTGAGATGTATCCTCTTAGACTATATGAAAAGAGACATCATGGAGGTCTCAGAATATGAGTCTCAGGCTGGTATAAGCCTAGCATTGAGCAGCATTTTACCTTCTCCAAGGATGATTCCACAAGACGAACAAAAGATGATTGACTTCAATAATTGGCTTAGTTTCTGGTATCATTCTAAGGGGGCACAGTATTTGTCAGCATGGAAGGAGATGGTCAACAGACCACTCTGTTTTGCCAGGGATGGTCTGCACCCCTCCTCTCTAGGCTTTCGAATATTAGCTAAAACATTGTCTTCCCCCATAGTGCCTTTTTAGGCAATCCCAAATTTAAAGTACTTCCTGCATAGCAAATCAAAACCAAGAAAATCTAAAGGTATTACTGCTCAATGCTAGGAGTCTAAACAAAAATCTCCACTCACTAGAAGCTCTCTTTACCCTAGAGAATGCTGACATCTGTGCAGTCACTGAGACATGGTTTAAAGCCGCGGAGAGCACACCAGCAGTGCAAGGTTATAATGCCTTCCACACATTTAGGCTTGCTACTTCACAGCCAGGGACTAAAGGTGGAGGTGCATCTATTTACATCAAAAATAAATGTACTTCAAGGCTGGTCAAACAGGACAATGCACTTAGCTGCTCCATGTTCAAATCGCCATAGGCAAAATCCAGTACCACTTCCTTGCAAGCTATAGGTCTCCCTCTATGACCCAGGAAAACCATACCATGTACTTTAACTTATTAGAAACACTAACCATCCAACCCAATACCATATTCATGGGTGACTTTAATTACCTCACTATTAACTGGGAATCCTATATGACACCAAATGTAAATGCACTGATATTCCTGGATTTTGTAAACACAAACTCCCTGGACCAGATAATCAGTACACAAACCAGGAGTGCAACATACTGCATCTGGTCCTCACTAATATGGGAAAGTGCTGTAAAGCCCCTACTGTAATGCCTTCTGTGGTGAGGTCATACCACAAAGTGATCTCCTTTTCAAGTAAAAATAAAACCTGGACCCCCAGCTAAACCTGGGAATATTCAGGAACTATTATATGGCTAACCTCCTGCTGTTAAGTGAGAACCTGGCAAAATTTCAAGCCCTCATAAATCCTGAGAACACTGCTGCCTATGCAGAACTGTTCACAGAAACCATGTACTAGCATGTTAATTGCTGCATAGAGACAACTGTACCCACCAAGAAGACGTACAGAACTAACTCAAAAAAAGCCACCCTGGTGGAATCACAAAATCAGTAGGCTGTATAACAGGAGGAAGAAAATCCTGGAAAAAAATTAGGAGGTGCAGTACCCAGGAGGATAAAAGCATTCTCATCAAACTAAACAAACAACTCAGAGGACAAATAGTCTACTAAAGCCAAATTTGAGTTAAGTTTGACCTTCCAGGCCAAGGACAACCAGAAAGCATTCTTTACCTATGTCCGCAACCTCAAAGGCAATACACAGTTGTGTGCAGAGCTCATTGTAAGTGGAGCCACCTGTACTAAGCCAGAAAATATAGTAAACCCTCCTGGCTGATAAATTCAGCTCCATTGTTACCCCTGTCTCCCCCTCAGCCCTCAGGAAATATTATCAAATATAACTTCCTGTACTGTCACTAACGAACATGTCCTTAATGCTCTCTCTAAGACCAAGAACACTGCATCAGTGGGCCCAGACAATATCCCAGGGTGGCTTCTAAATAGCATGAAACATGACCTATCAGGGCCTCTGGAATTACTATTTAACTGATGCCTCCAAACTGGCTTTGTGCCTCACGAATGGAAAAAGGCAACAGTCATCCCTCTGCACAAAGGTGGGCCATCTACCAACCCTGGAAACTACAGACCCATAAGTCTCACTCATCTTGTATGTAAAGCCATGGAATGAATTATCATGGAGATGATCAAAAGAGATATAGTAAACCTCCAGCCACTGGACCCAATGCAGTTTGGCTTTGACAGGGGTAGATCATGCCTACTCAACCTGCAGTTCTTTGGCAAGATCACCAAAGCAATGCATAAAGGCAAAATCATTCAGACTGCCTACCTTGACCTGGCCAAGGTATTTGACACAATGCCCCACTCAGGCATTGTTGACAAACTCAAGAGGTTGGGTACAAACCCATATGTCACCCAGTGGATAGCCGACTGGCTGACAGACAGGAACCAGGAAGTTAGAATTGGGGAGTCCACCTCTACAAAGAGGCCAGTCACAAGTGGAGCCTCTCGATCAGTCCTTTTTGGCATTTACTTCTCAGAAGTCAAGGCCAATGTCAGTGATCTCTGGCTGACTAAATTTGCAGATGGTTCCAAATTAGGAACTATCACTGAATCTCACACTGCACAAATGTTTTCCAGGAGGGGCTGACACAGGCAAACAACTGGTATCAATGCCGTGGACTAAAACAAAATACCAAGAAATGCATAAAAGTATCCTTTGGGGAGTCATCCATCCCTGGTTAACTATCATATTGACAACACACCCCTTAGAATTGACCCAGTAGTCATGGACTTAGGGACACACACAGATAGTAATCTAGCCTTTGCCCAACACATGTCTACAGTGGTAAGGAAGTCATTCTATGTTGTGCAGCTTATAAACAAAGGTATGAAATCTACGTCCAAGGAAGTAATTATTCCACTGTGTTTGGAATTCATCAGACCTGTCATTGAGTACAGTGCCCCCTTTGGTATGTACCTAACCAGGCATCTCCAACAATTTGAATGTCCACAGATGTTCTTCACTAAAAGAATACAGGTCATAAGTAAAATGTCCTATGCAGACCGCCTCAAGGCCCTATCCCTGTATTCTGTCTCATACAGGCTTTTGAGGAGACCTCTATGCCTGGCATACAGGGCATTGTCTGACTCCACTCTGATGGACTGCCTGCATATCCATAAAACAGCACCAGAATTACCTATTTTAAAGACTTAAACCTTGCCTGTGATATAAATAGGACCTGCTGGAGAGACAGGTATGTATCCTAGAGACTACCCCGTCTATGGAACAGGCTCCCCATCCATGCTGAGTTCCTTCCTAACCCATTTCAAATGCAACTTGGACAACTGGATGGGAAACTGGAAATGCATCCCTGGTTTGGCACCTATGTCTCCAGTGGATGCAGGTAACCTGCAAATGATTCATCTCCCAGGCCCGTGCTTAAACTTGTCAAGGGTATCAGAACTTGTTGATTTGGGATGCATGGCTAGCCTTAAAAAGGCCCTTGTCATTAGCCTAGTAAACACCTATGAACCTGTAAGAACTGTAGAGTATCAATCAACATAGGTTGAAAAAGAGACAGTTTAGCTAATGGGAATGAGAATATGGAGAACAGAGAGTAAATGAAAGGGTGGGTAGGTTAAGAAGGGGTGAGATCAATGGATGTTAAAGGCTTAAGGGATATGAAAAGGAAAGGCATGATTGAAATGGGTGTATATGTGGGGGAGGGGGAAGAAAAAGGGTGGCATAAGAAATGGTGATTCATTTACATATGCAGGACATAAGTAGATGAAGGGTGTTTTGGAGAGGGAAAAAAGGAGGGAGGATTGGGGTTTAGCCAGGGGAGAGCATGGGCACAACCATTTGTTACTCAGGTAGTCTTAAATAGTTTCTTGAAATGAGTTAGGTTAGGAGTAGTTAAAGTTGAGGAGATATAGTTGTAATAAAGAGAATCGTAAGCACTATTGTTTGATTTGGAAATGTGTAGGAGAGATCTATTTGAGGAGGGGAGGACTCTAGGGATGGATCAGTTATAGAGTAGGGATATTGGATGGTGAAAGATTTTATAGGTGGTAGAGAGCTGGGTATAGGTTAAGTAGTGGGGTAATTTTAACCAGTTGAGTTGTTCAAAGGCCATGCAGTTATTTATTTATTTAATTAATTAATTAATTTATTGCATTTGGGCCCCTTTTGTTCAAAGCCCCCGGGCCTGTGGAAAATACGGCCCAGACCACAGAATCCTTTATAAACGCATTCTATGAACACCTTCAGGAGTGCATGGATCATGCGATCCCAAATAAACCCAAGACCCAATCCTCCAAAGGCAGACGTCCTGTCTGGTGGACCCCAGCCATAAACAAACTATACAATAGAAGGAGGAAGCTACTAAATGATAGAGCAAAATCCCAAAAAGGGAAGGCATCACTGATCAGTATTAGACAATTTTATGAGTGCCCGTAGTTTTTTGCCAAGGCCAGCTTCGAGAGAAAAATTGCACAGGACACTAAGGATAATCCCAAGGCTTTCTTTAGTTATGTTAGGAACCTGGGTGGTAATTCCCAGATATGCTCAGAATTAGTCCAAAATGACAAAAAATACACTGAACCCACAGACATTGCCAACATCCTAGCTGACAGGTTCAGCGCAAACTCCCCACTCCCCACCAAAAGGGCAAATATCTATCCCAGCAGAGTGCTGCCCCCTTGACATCTCAGATGCTCAGGTAAGAGCCGCCCTCTCCAAAGCAAAAAACACAGCATCAATGGGACCAGATGGTGTCCCAGGCTGCGTCCTACATAAACTCCAAGAAAAGCTAAACCCAAACATAAAACTACTGTTCAATCTCAGCCTTACTACAGGATATGTGCGCAAAGAGTGGCGTACAGCAACAGTGGTCCCTCTCCATAAAGGGGGTGCCTCAATGGATCCTGGAAACTATCGCCCCATAAACCTGACTAGCTTGGTCTGCAAAGCTATGGAAAGGATCATCACGGACCTCATAAATAAAGATATTGGGAACCTACAGTCACTGGATCCTACCCAGTTCGGCTTTACGGGCAGATCCTGCCTCTTAAACCTGGTTGATTTCTTTGAAACAGTCACACAGCCTACCTGGACCTTGCAAAAGCCTTCGATACAATACCCCACTCGGGCATTATAGATAAGCTCACCAGCTTAAATATAAACCCCTATGTCACTAGATGGATTGCAAACTGGCTCAAGGACAGAACCCACATGGTTAGAATTGCTGGAGCCATGTCAGACTCCAAACCAGTTACAAGTGGTGTCCCACAAGGCTCAGTCCTGGGACCTCTCTTGTTCGGTATATATTTCTCGGAGGTACAGGCCAACATGGAAGGACTGTGGCTGACCAAGTTCACAGATGACTGCAAACTGGGCACCATAATCGACTCTCCAGCTGACACAAGCATCCTCCAAAAGGGTCTCATAGAAACAGACAACTGGTGCCAGAGCCATGGCCTCAGGCTAAATGCCAAAAAGTGTATAGTCATCCCCTTTGGCAAAAACAAAGTGCCCACAAATTACTACATAGGTGGTAATCCATTAAGTACAGAAGAAGTAATTAGGGACCTGGGGACCCAAGTTGATAGCAATCTCTCATTTGACAACCACGTGGCCAAAGTGGTTAGAAAAACATTTTATATAGTCCACCTAGTCATGAAGGGATTCACATCTAGATCAGGGGAGGTCATCGTGCCTCATTACTCATCCCTCATCAGGCCCATAATTGAGTACAATGCCCCTTTTGGGATGTACCTTACCAGACACCTGCAGCAACTGGAAAGACCCCAAAAGTACCTCACCAAGAGGATCAAAGGGCTCAAACAGATGCCCGGTTAAAGAAACTCCAGCTCTACTCAGTGGCATACCGCCTGTTCAGAGGCGATCTGTGCCTGATGTATAAAGCCATGTCCAACCCAGAATTAATGGACATGCTTCACCTAAGAAAATCCAAATCCCATCGAGCTACGTGCTCGAGAGACTTGAACCTCAGCACTGAAATAAATAGGACATGCTGGAGGGACAAATTCATAACACAGAGGCTCCCTTCCCTCTGGAATAAAATCCCAGTCCAGGTTAGGCAGAGTCCCTCATTGACTCTCTTCAAGAGGATTCCTGATGAGTGGATGGGAGATCGTAGGTTTACCCCGGGTATCACTTCTGTGTCACTGTTAGACAGAGGCACAGTATACTAACCTCAAAAAAGGGCATAGCAAAATAAATTTAAAATGGGTGGCGAAAGCCAAACACATTCTGGCTAGGCTTATAAATGCCCTAGGGCAGATAGGTTCATAGGTTCATACTAGGCTATGAACCTATATGCTGCACCCATCATGCACAATTCAGAGCAGACATATGAATCCACATATGCTTCCAAAACCACAAAGACCTCCTAGACGAAGTACATATAACAAATACCCTCAGCAGCCACAAATGCGCTCTTTCAAAGCACTCACATCAACACATAGAGCTACATCTCATGGAGTTTCTACCTCTTGGCCCATAAGGCAAGCCACCACACGATCCAACATTCTAGTCATTGGAGAATCCATCATGAGACACATTGATGTTCCTCTCACTAAGCTGAGTGAGGAGAAAGTCACGGTCATTTGCTTATCAGGAGCTAGGATCCTCCACATTATGTAAGCACTCAAGTCATTGGACCACAGTTACCAGTATGACTTAGTCATAGTCCATGTGGGAGTAAATGACCTGAGATGCATCTCCTTAGACTATATGAAAAGAGACATCATGTAGGTCTCAGAATATGAGTCTCAGGCTGGTATAAGCCTAGCATTGAGCAGCATTTTACCTTCTCCAAGGATGATTCCACAAGACGAACAAAAGATGATTGACTTTAATAATTGGCTTAGTTTCTGGTATCATTCTAAGGGGGCGCAGTATTTGTCCGCATGGAAGGAGATGGTCAACAGACCACTCTGTTTTTGCCAGGGATGGTCTGCACCCCTCCCATCTAGGCTTTCGAATATTAGCTAACACATTGTCTTCCCCCATAGTGCCTTTTTTAGGCAATGCCAAATTGAAAGTACTTCCAGCATAGCAAATCAAAACCAAGAAACTAAAGGTATTACTGCTCAATGCTAGGAGTCTAAACAAAAATCTCCACTCACTAGAAGCTCTCTTTACCTTAGAGAATGCTGATGTCTGTGCAGTCACTAAGACATGGTTTAAAGCCACGAACAGTGCAAGGTTATAATGCCTTCCACACATTTAGGCTTGCTACTTCACAGCCAGCGACTAAAGGTGGAGGTGCATCTATTTACATCAATAATAAATGTACTTCAAGGCTGGTCAAACAGGACAATGCACTTAGCTGCTCCATGTTCAAATCGCCATAGGCAAAATCCAGTACCACTTCCTTGCAAGCTATAGGTCTCACTCTATGACCCAGGAAACCCAGACCATGTACTTTAACTTATTAGAAACACTAACCATCCAACTCAATACCATATTCATGGGTGACTTTAATTACCTCACTATTAACTAGGAATCCTATATGACACCAAATGTACATGCACTGATATTCCTGGATTTTGTAAACACAAACTCCCTGGACCAGACACTCAGTACACAAACTAGGAGTGCAACATACTGGATCTGGATCTCACTAATATGGGAAAGTGCTGTAAAGCCCCTACTGTAATGCCTTCTGTGGTGAGGTCATACCACAAAGTGATCTCCTTTTCAAGTAAAAATAAAACCTGGACCCCCAGCCAAACCTGGGAATATTCAGGAACTATTATATGGCTAACCTCCTGCTATTAAGTGAGAACCTGGCAAAATTTCAAACCCCTATAAATCCTCAGAACACTGCTACCTATGCAGAACTGTACACAGAAACCCTGTGCTAGCATGTTAATAGCTGCATAGAGACAACTGTACCCACCAAGAAGACGTACAGAACTAACTCAAAAAAAGACACCCTGGTGGAATCACAAAATCAGTAGGCTGTATAACAAGAGGAAGAAAATCATGAAAAAAATTAGGAGGTGCAGCACCCAGAAGGATAAAAGCACTCTCATCAAACTAAACAAACAACTCAGAGGACAAATAGTCTACCAAAGCCAAATTTGAGTTAAGTTTGACCTCCCAGGCCAAGGACAACCAGAAAGCATTCTTTACCTATGTCCGCAACCTCAAAAGCAATACACAGTTGTGTGCATTGCTCATTGTAAATGGAGCCACCTGTACTAAGCCAGAAAATATAGCAAACCCCTCCTGGCTGATAAATTCAGCTCCAATTTTTCCTGTGTCTCCCCCTCAACCCTCAGGAAATATTATCAAATATAACTTCCTGTACTATTACTAACGAACATGTCCTTAATGCTGTATCTAAGACCAAGAACACTTCATCAGTGGGCCCAGACAATATCCCAGGATGGTTTCTAAATAGCATGAAACATGACCCATCAGGGCCTCTGGAATTACTATTTAACTGATGCCTCCAACTGTCTTTGTGCCTCACAAATGGAAAAAGGCAAAAGTCATCCCTCTGCACAAAGGTGGGCCATCTACCAACCCTGGAAACTACAGACCCATAAGTCTCACTCATCTTGTATATAAAGCCATGGAATTAATTATCATGGAGATTATAAAAAGAGATTTACTAAACCTCCAGCCACTGGACCCAATGCAGTTTGGCTTTGTCAGGGGTAGATCATGCCTACTCAACCTGGTGCAGTTCTTTGGCAAGGTTACCAAAGCAATGCATGAATGCAAAATCATTCAGACTGCCTACCTTGACCTGGCCAATGTATCTAACACAATGCCCCACTCAGGCATTGTTAACAAACTCAAGAGGTTGGGTACAAACCCATATGTCACCCAGTGGATAGCCAACTGGCTGACAGACAGGAACCAGGAAGTTAGAACTGGGGAGTCCACCTCTACAAAGAGGCCAGTCACAAGTGGAGCCTCTCAGGGATCAGTCCGTTTTGGCATTTACTTCTCAGAAGTCAAGGCCAATGTCAGTGGTCTCTGGCTGACTAAATTTGCTGATGATTCCAAATTAGGAATGATCACTGAATCTCACACTGACACAAATGTTCTCCAGGAGGGCCTGACACAGGCAAACAACTGGTATCAATGCTGTGGACTAAAACAAGATACCAAGAAATGCATAATAGTATCCTTTGGGAAGTCATCCATCCCTGGTTAACTATCATATTGACAACACACCCCTTAGAATTGACCCAGTAGTCAGGGACCTAGGGACACACACAGATAGTAATCTAGCCTTTGCCCAACACATGTCTACAGTGGTAAGGAAGTGATTCTATGTTGTGCAGCTTATAAACAAAGGTATGGCATCTACTTCCAAGGAAGTCATTATTCCACTGTATTTGGAATTCATCAGACCTGTCATTGAGTACAATGCCCCCTTTGGTATGTACCTAACCAGGTATCTCCAACAATTTGAATGTTCAAAGATGTTCTTCACTAAAAGAATACAGGTCATAAATAAAATGTCCTATGCAGACCACCTCAAGGCCCTATCCCTGTATTTATGAATCTTACAGGCTTTTGAAGAGACTTCTATGCCTGGCATAAAAGGCATTGTTTGCCTCCACTCTGATGGACTGCCTGCATATCCATAAAACAGCACCAGAATTACCTGTTCTAAAGACTTAAACCTTGCCTGTGATATAAATAAGACCTGCTGGACAGAGAGGTATGTATCCTAGAGACTAGCCCATCTATGGAACAGGCTCCCCATCCATGCAGAGTTCCTTCCTAACCCATTTCAAATGCAACTTGGACAACTGGATGGGAAACTGGAAATGCATCCCTGGTTTGGCACCTACGTCTCCAGTGGATGCAGGTAACCTGAAAATGATTCATCTCCCAGGCCTGTGCTTAAACTTGTCAAGGGTATCAGAACTTGTTGATTTGGGATGCATGGCTAGCCTTAAAAAGGCCCTTGTCATTAGCCTAGTAAACACCTATGAACCTGTAAGAACTGTAGAGTATCAATCAACATAGGTTGAAAAAGTAATGAAATTATACAGATTAGGTGGAGATGGTAAGAGACAGTTTAGCTAATGGGAATGAGAATATGGAGAACAGAGAGTAAATGAAAGGGTGGGTAGGTTAAGAAGGGGTGAGATCGATGGATGCTAAAGGCTTAAGGGATATGAAAAGGAAAGGCATGATTGAAATGGGTGTATATGTGGGGGAGAGGGAAGAAAAAGGGTGGCATAAGAAATGGTGATTCATTAACATATGCAGGACATAAGTAGATGAAGGGTGTTTTGGAGAGGGAAAACAGGAGGGAGGATTGGGGTTTAGCCAGGGGAGAGCATGAGCACAACCATTTGTTACTCAGGTAGTCTTAAATAGTTTCTTGAAATGAGTTAGGTTAGGAGTAGTTAAAGTTGAGGAGATATAGTTGTAATAAAGAGAATCGCAAGCACTATTGTTTGATTTGGAAATGTGTAGGAGAGATTTATTTGAGGAGGGGAGGACTCTAGGGATGGATCAGTTGGAGAGTAGGGATATTGGATGGTGAAAGATTTTATAGGTGGTAGAGAGCTGGGTATAGGTTAAGTAGTGGGGTAATTTTAACCAGTTGAGTTGTTCAAAGGCCATGCAATTATTTATTTATTTAATTAAGTAATGTATTTATTTATTTATTGCATTTGTTAACCGGGAAAGTCCACTGGGCCTTGAAAGAGCCCATTTTCAGTGGAGGCCTTGGGAGAAAAGCTCCACAAGCTTAAATAACAGTATGCAAAAAAAATTACATCAGTACTTAGCATTGACATAGGAATGTAGAGCAATGAATATACACATGATTTGTACATTTGACAGATAATAGCAATACAACAAGCCATCCAGTTTACATTCAGGAGTAGTAAAAATGATACAGTTGTCATATGTATCTATTTAGACTACATGCTTATGCAGGCTACAGGAGAAGAGGGAGTTCAAGTCACAGTTCCAGAGGTGGAATTAGTTATTCTGGTAGGTAGGGTGCAGGAGCATAGCCAGTGAGAAGTGAGGTGTAGTTTGAGTGACTTTTTGAATGCTGCAGGATTACTGATAGCTCTGATACTGGTGGGAAGATTATTCCATAGCTTGAAGACAGTATGGGAGTACAGCATCTCGCCAGCTGATAGTCTGGGTCTGTTAACAGATAGTAACATTTTGCTTTCAGAACTGAGTTGGCATTTAGGATGGTACAGATTTATTATGGAGGATAAGGAAGGGCAGGATTCTGGTTGTTAGATTATTGTGTGGGTTGTCATTAGATGTATAATCTTAAGATGGTGGGGGAATTCTAGCCAGTTGAGCTGGTGCAAAGAGGAACAGTGGTGTGTGTGTTTTTTTGTATTAGTGGCAAATCTGGCAACCTTGTTATAGCAGGAGTCAAGTTTTGTTTGTAAGTGTGACTGTACGTTTGTAAGGATAGGGGCACCATATAGGAGAGTTGGGAGCAAGAAGGATGAGGCTAGGGCTATCCTAGTTGAGTTGTTGAGAAAGTAGTTTTGTCTGTACAGAGCACAAAGCTTTTGGTGGGTCTTAATATTACTATAGACATGAAGGTCAAATGTTAATCTGTCGTTGATGACACCTAATAGTTTGGTGCTTGGGACAACTTCTATGGTAGTATTGTTTTGGGAATGGATAGAGAGAGGTTGTTTGTCAATATGGCTGGATTTAGTAGGGGCGGAAACTAGGAGTTTGGTTTTATTAGGGTTAAGGGCTAGGTGGTTTTGGGACATCCATGTTTCAGTAGAAGTAAAGGCTTCTTGGGTAAGATGCTGCAGAACAGAGGGAGATTTGGAAGATCAGAGGATGGTCGAATCATCAGCATATTGGATGACAGTACTGTTGGGTAAGGAATTATGAAAGTCATTAAGGAATATGCTGAACAACAGGGGACCAAGACTAGAGTCTTGAGGGACCCCTGTGTTAGTGTTCATGAAAGGAGAGGAGGAGTGCTACCATTTGGTAGCCTGGTGTCTATTGCTGAGATAGCTTGTAAACCATTGCAGGGTAGGGGAACCTAGGTTAAGGTTGGAGAGTTTAGTTAGTAGGAGGGAGTGGGAGATAGTGTCATATGCTTTAGACAAATCTGGAAAGAGAGCAGAGACTAAGGAACCAGCATCACGGGCTCTATTTACTGTGTCTAAGAAGGAGATTAGGGCAGTGTTGGTGCTATGGCCTGGTCTAAAGCCGTGCTGAGTAGGAGAGATCATTTGGTGGCTTATTAAGTGGCTTATGATCTGAGTGTGTATGCATTTCTCCAGAATTTTGGAGATGGGGGAAAGTATGGCAATAGGACTGAAGTTTGAGATGTCAGAATTAGAACCCCCTTTGTGGAGAGGAAGGACAAAAACATTTTTCCAGATGTCTGGTACACATCATTCTTGAATAGATCTATTAAAGAGGATACTGACAGGATAAGCTATAGAAGGGGCAGCTAGTTGTAGGTATTCTGAAGGTAGGTTATCTGGGGCATTAGTACTGGGTTTTAGTTTATGGAGAAGTTTTTTGATGGTAGATGTTGGAATGGGTGATAATGAGAGGGGTGGTGGTGCTGTTAGGTACAGAGGGTGTAGTGTGAGAGTTGGTGTTGATAGGTGGAAAGGTTGTGGTTAGTTTTGCAATGGTATCAATAAAGTAATTAAGAGTGAGTCTATATCAGTGGGAGTTTTTTCAGGGTCAGGGCAGGGGTTGTTTTTGTCCCTGGATGGAGTAAGGAGTTTATAGCATGCCAGAAGGTTTTTAGGGTTTTGTCTGTGCTGATTTTGGATGTTTTGGAAGTAGTCTTTTATTTTTTATAACTAAGCGTTTGGCTTGATTGCGAACTTGCTTGTACTGTAAAAGTTTGGGTGAAGTTTTATTTTTATTCCAGAATATCCAGGCTTTATCTCTAGTGGCCATAATTTGCTTTGTGGACTTTGTTAGCCAGGTAGCATGTTTTGCTCTAATTCTCTTAAACCTGAGTAGAGCTAAGCTGTTTAGTATTTTGAGAAATGTAGAGTAAAAGAATTCTACTGCATCATTGAGAGGGAGAGTTTTTAATGGACTCCAGTTTGTGCTCAGAAAGGTATTGTTGAGGGTATCAGGGGAGACCGTGGATAAGTCTCTGGTGTAATGAATTTGGTGTATATGTGATATAGAGGTGGGCTTGTGTATTATATATGCTGGTGAGTGGTCACTGATACAATCTGGTAGAGTGCCAGAGAAGGAGGTTTTGTCTGGGTCAGAAACTAAGATCCAGTCCAAGATGGATCCATTGTTGTTTGTATTATTGTGTCTGGTTATATTTGAGATTAGCTGAGTATATTTGTGTAGGTTGACACCTGTAGAGAGGTTCTTAGTGATATCTAGCCAATTGATGTTTGTCATCTAGGATTACAGTTTCATTATTTATGTTATTGGTTATCCAGGCAAGAATTTCCTATAAAATAGGAATGTTGTTGCCAGGGGGTATGTATAGGACTATGATACATAGGGATTTGCAGTTAAGTTTTAGTAATGCGATTAGCAGTTCTGCGTTTGAAAAAGTGGGTATTGGTTTTGAGTAAGGAATGACTGTGTAGGTGTTCGGGAAAAGTAGTGCAATGCCTCCACCTTTTTTGTGAAGCCTGTCGCTTCTGAGGCAGGAGTGGTTGGGGGGTAGGAATTCGGACTCCTTGATGCATGGTTTTAGCCATGTTTCAGTGATGGCAGTAAAGTCAGGCTTGTACTGACTGACCCATCCATGCAGTTGTGGAATTGTATTTCTAATGCTTTGGGTGTTGATTGTGGTGAATTGAATAGCTTTTGTGGGGTAGGGGGAGTTGTTTGTGTGGTAAGAAGGGCCGGGGTTGGGATGTACATCACCGGATAGGGTCAGGTTCCAGAAGGTAGGGGGAGTGCTTGTCAGAGATTTTTTTGTTTGGCCTGTAAAATGTTCTTGATAGACTCTTGTTAATTTGGTTAAGGTTGTGTTTATAGACTTGGTTGTAGGAGGGGTGATTCAGGGGGTAGATGAGTATTAGTTTTTTTATGTATGATTAAGTCTGTGCTGTAAAGAGATGAGATGATTACTGAGTAGCTAGGGAGGGTGTGAGTATGACTAGCTATTGTAGGGGATCTTAGGGGAGGTGGGATAGTTATGTGAAGAGCAGGTAGTTTTAGAAGTATAGAGAGAGTGTGATAAGGATGATGTTGGTTAGGAGAGGCATTGCTGTACAGTTTTGTGGCAAGGGATGCAGTTATGGGTTTGATGAGGGGAATTTGTTGCAAATTTAGGGGGGATAGAATTGCTCTGGGTCTGTAATAAGAGAGTTCCGTAGAGTTCCCTCCTTTATGCAGTGGGGTGATGTAAGATATTTTCCAGAGGTGTGGAAAGGAGTGTTCTGATATAGAGAGTTGATGAGAATTGAGATAGGGTGGGAGATGGTTTCTGCTGCTAGTTTAAGGGATTCAGAAGGTAAATTATCAGCTGCAAGGGAAGTAGGTTTAAGTCTGCTAAGTAGTTTCTTTATGGTGTCAGTTTGGATAGGTTTAAAAGAAAAAGTCATTGGTTTCCATGGCTAGTTTTGGGATAGTTAGTGGAGCTTTACAGACTTTCTTAGAAAGTGAAAGTATAGAGTTAGTAAAGACTGTATTAAATTGTGTGACTATACTGTCTTGGGTAGTAGTGACTGATGGGGCTGGTGTTGATTGTTGGTCAGGTTGATATCATTTTTTTATGGCGGACCAGATTTTTTTTGGATTATTGTAGTGTTTTAGCTGAGTATCGCTGTAGAAGATTTTTTGTTTAATTTGACTTGGGTTTTGGAGTGATTTCTAAGATTACGGTACTGGTCAAGGTTGGCTTTGGTTTTGTTGTGCCATTGTGCCAAGGCTTTATTCCTTTTTTCAATAGGCATTTGGTTTCTTTTGTTAGCCAATATGCATAATTTGATTTAGTTCTTATAGTTCTGCATGGGGCTAGTTTGTGCAGAATGCTGAGGAAAATACTGTGGGAGAATATAAATACCTACTATGGTTAGGCATTTGTTGAAGTTGATCATAAGTTTAGTAAATAATATTTCACTATTGTTGAAAAATGGATTGTATGGTTCTATGCATTCTAGTTTAAGATGAGTTGTATATTATGGCTACTCCCACTCCATGTTTCTTTTTTCTCTCTAATCTATGTATATTGTAACCTGGTGGTAGAATTTCATTGTTAATATCAGGTTTTAGCCAGATTTGTTAGGACAGTCATGTCAGGGGAGTATTTTGATAAACTGGCATGGAGTTCATGTATCTTATTGAGGATGCACCTTAGGTTCTTGTTAATTAATAGAAGGTTGGCTCCTTTTGGAGGGATGTTTATTGCTATGAGAGGTTGGAGAGTGGGGTTTCCAGTTGTTCCACATGTCTGGACACACACATGCTTATGGGGCATTATACTCAATGACTGGCCTAGGTCTAAACTCAATCCCTTTGTTTATAAGCTGTGCAATATAGAAGTACTTTCTTATAACAATATGCACACACTGGTCAAAAGTTAGGTCACTGTCCGCACAAGTTCCGAAAAACTGAACAACTAGGTCACCTCTTGGGAGGCATATTGTCAGTGTGTTAGATGACTTCCCAAAGGGGACAATAATGCATTTTTTGGCATTTGGTTTCATTCTATGATTTTGGCATCAAGTATTTATTTGGGACAAACCTAAACCAAACAAACAGGATGGCTAAGTTATTTGAGCATTCAGTGACTGCTCCTAGCTTGCAGTTATCAGCAGGCTTAGTCAGACAGAGCCCTTTGGTATTGACTTTTACTTTCAGAAAAGTAGATGCCAAGCAGGAGGTCCCAGCACAAAACCCTGGGGGACTACACTGGAGACTTGTCTCTCTGTGGAGATAAATTCCCCTATTTTGATTTCTTGCATCCTGTGAGACAGTTCACAGTTCTGAGGGGTGACACAGGATTCTGCTAAGGAATCCTTGTTTAGCAGCTGAGCCCAAAGGGAATTATGCTTTTAAGACTGCTGAAGAAGCCTCTTTTGTCATAATGGATTCTAATTTTTTTGCTGGAAGCCAATAACAAGACTCCATTTGGATCATATATTTCTGTTATCTTAAAAGTTTTAACTTGGGAAAATGAAAAAAAATTGTTTTGGTAATTGCAGTTTCAGCAAAAAGAGTGAGTTGCAACCTTTCATGTGCAGTGAACTCTGTGCTGGGCTTCATGTGGAGAGAGAAGCCTTCACTACTACGCCGCATATCATGCCAAAAATGTTGACTGTAGTCTTTGAATACACTTTTGATGTCCTTCAAATTAATGTTTCCATGGCTCCTAAATGCTTGGAATTGCATCTTTTACATAATACATCCTAGTGTACTAATGTTTGAGAATCAAGGAATTTAAGAAAATAAATCAGATTTTTGTTTCTTTTGTCAGCAATGTGTAGGGGTTGAGTCTGAACTCCAGGCATACAGTTTTCAGCATGGATTGCAAGCTAATTAGATTTTTTTATATGTCTTTGTTAAAAAGTCCCTTACAGGGCTCTTTGGGGCACTTTCTATGAGAGCAGTAGCCCCTGCAACAGCCTTTTCAAAGGTGTTTCCCTGGCACTTTGCTTTTGAGGAGGTTTCTTGGTTGAAAGTCCATACACTCCATCACCCATGACAAACTAGATTTGATATCTGATGCTAGAGGTGGTTTTTGCACCTTGGTGATCTAGAATATGCTGAGTGCCTCCACCTAGAATTTGGTCATGTAGCTCAAGATTCTGCTCACCTAGCCTTTTCAGGAATTAGGTTAGTATTGTCATAGATTACAGTTACATGAAGTAGTCATTCTAACAGTAGGTATGCGTTACTATCAGCCTGAAAAAGTATTTCCAGGCCCAATTCCTTCTACATTATTAATTTACTGAGGTCTATGCTGTATTGTAATATTTTTAGATGTTGAAAGGTGCACTTGATTTTCTTGAGCTTCTCATATCAACCAAGGCAACTTGACTCTCACGTTTGTTGATTGTGGTCTGCTAATGTATTTAATTTTTATTTGTGATACACCTGTTGTCCCTGTCTATGCTCTATGGAAGTTTTTTTAATGCTTTTTTGTGCTCTGACATATCCTAAGACACAGAGAACACACTGTTATACTTTGGATCATCTTCCTGGTGTTGAGGAATACTGCTCTGAATGGAATGACAGGTCCCCTTACTAATCCAGTTACGCCTTTTATACTTTCAAAAATTTCCTTGAAGTCAAACCTGAAGTTTCTTTATTCTGGACAGCTGATCTGCTTAATTTTTATTTGTGCCATACCTCTTGCCCCTTTTAGAGCTCTGGGCGAGCACATTTTTGATTTTTTATTCTGTTGTGTGCTGTCCTCCATCATCCTTAAGGTATGGGAAACACACTATTATGACTACCTTAAAATAAAGATCTAACCTGCTTTTAGGATCCCGACTCTACAAACTACTCCATCTCTACACTTTTACTCCCCTTGCAGATAGGCTTTGTGAAAAAAAAAACACCACCTCATACAACCTTGAAACACAACTCACAAGCCAGATCAACTCTGATTACTTCTAGTACCAGACTCCACAACACTACACGTGCTTTCTTCTCTCAGGCACCTACTGTTTGGTAAGTTCTCCCCACTGATATTAAGGAAATCGACAGTTATTCCAAGTTCAGAATGAAACTCAAAAAAACTTAATCCGAGCCAAACACTTTGACATGATACTTAACTTATGTGCTTTCCAAGTCTCTTCTCCTCTCTCATGATTCAGTGAAGATTGACCCACTCTAGAAGCTATTGTTTATATTGTAAATTGCATTATGATTGTACATTGCACTGCTTTTGTTCACTAGGTTGTATATACACAGTTTTTTTGTGTGTAATTAGTCTGAACTGCTCTGTTATTGCTTACATTTCTGTAATCGTTTGTTTGTGAAATGTTTTGTATTTCACTTAGGCTGTGCCTGAAATTGGTCAGTATTGATCAGTGCACTACCCCGGTAAACCAATATAAATAAAACAAAATAAAACAAATTATACTTTGCAACATCTTCCAGGTGGCAGAGGTGTGCTGCTTTGAATGACAAGTCCCTTAACTGATCCAATTTCATTCTTTATACGTTAAAAAGCATCCTCTATAAGTGGATGTGAGTAGGGGGGGGGGCACCAGTGTCATTGTGGTGATACTAAGCTACAAGGTTTGTCTTTGTGCGATTCCATGATTATTGGATATCAGGAAATTGGCATCTAAGTCTATGAACTTGAGTTAATCCATTACTTAAGTATTGTTACTGTTTCAGTATCACTTTACATTTAAACTGACTCTAGTTTTTGGATTC
Source organism: Protopterus annectens (assembly GCF_019279795.1). Taxonomy (NCBI): domain Eukaryota; kingdom Metazoa; phylum Chordata; order Ceratodontiformes; family Protopteridae; genus Protopterus; species Protopterus annectens. The sequence continues at coordinate 1,339,432,975 of NC_056735.1, read as the reverse complement.
TTTTTGAAGCTTTGGAAATTTGTGTTAGGGACTGTATTTTTTTCAGGTTAAGATTATTGTTTTGGACACTTTAATGCAAGTAATTGTCTAGTTCTTCTCTTGTTTACAAATTCATCATTATGCATTTGTTATATTTATTTTATTTTACTTTTGTTTACCGGTGAGGTCCGACTGGACAATGCTGTCTTTTTTCAGCAGAGGCCTGGGGAGAAAAGCTCCAGAACAATTGCTAACATACTATACATAAGACATTTACATGAGTATTGTGGTTTATACATTCATTTATAAAAATATAGCAGATAATAACCTATGATTGCACAAGATGTTTACATAAGCATAGAGATTTAGACATACAATTAAAAGGATAGCAGGTAGTAACATATGATGGCTGTTCATATAGTATGTTTAGCAGAGATCATCTTAGAAGATGTACTGAAGATAAGACATGAAAGGAAAACTAAAAAAGGAAGAGAATATAGACAAGTTCATGTGAGGTGCGTGACATTTTAAGGGAAAGCTTTTCAACTTAGTCTGTGGGAGAGTTAATGGGTATAGATGGGACAGTGGGGAGTAGGAGACAGTGAGCTGGTAAGTAACGTGTGATAATATATAGTGCATCTGTGGGAGTTTTAAAGAGGTTGGATAGTGGGTAGGGGAAAGGAGTTAGAATATGTCACCCTGGTGCTAGGCAGTTACAAGTAACGTGTGGTAATATATAGTGCATCTGTGGGAGTTTTAAAGAGGTTGGATAGTGGGTAGGGGAAAGGAGTTAGAATATGTCACCCTGGTGCTAGGCAGTTACAAGTAACGTGTGGTAATATATAGTGCATCTGTGGGAGTTTTAAAGAGGTTGGATAGTGGGTAGGGGAAAGGAGTTAGAATATGTCAGCCAGGTGCTAGGCAGTTGCATGTCCAGGAGTTGTTTAGGTGGGAAATGAGCTGTTTTTTGAAGATGGTTTTGTTAGGTTGTAACCTGATTTGTAGTGGTAGGGAGTGCCTTGGCAATGTTTCTAGACTACAGGGAGTCACCAGAGCTGTAATGGGTTTTGGAGATTGTGATTAATGCCATGTTAATGGATCTAAGTTTGCGGTTATTGGAATAGAGGGTGATCAGGTCTTGTAAGGCTGGAGTTTTGTCAGGTTGGTGCAGTATTTGATGAGCTAGAAGAAGTTGGTTTTGAGCTATGGTGTTATGGAGCTCCAGCCAGGAAAGCTGTTTTAGGCCCTATCAGTGGTGGGTGGGGGAGGAGGAGTTTGTGGCGAATTTTGCTGTTTTGTTGTAGCATACTGATAGCTTGTTTAAATTGCTCTTGTTTAGATTAATTAGGGCAGGAGGAACATACAGTAAGGTAGAAAGAAGATCGGTATGAGCTAGACTAACTTTACTGTTGCTGATTAGGAAGTTTTTACATCTGTAAAGAGTACCTAGTTTTTTGTTGATTTTGGCTATTATATGAGCTATGGGTTTGTCACATTTCATATTATTGTCAGTAATGACCCCTAGTAATTTGGTTTGTGTGACAGGGGAGATGGAGCTATTATCTGATGTAGAAATAGAGAATGAGGGAGTAGGTGCTGCTGCTTTGGAAGGATGAAAGAGTAGAAGTTGGCTCTTTTTAGGATATAGTATTAGCTGGGAGTAAGCCAGGTTTGAATGGATGTAAAGGCTTCTTGGGTCTTGATTTGAAATTTTTGGAGGGTGGGGTTAGAGCAGATTAAGGTGGAGTCATCAGTGTATTGAGCCAGGTTTACTAAAGGGGCGGCTTTGTGAAGATTATTTGTAAATAATAGTGAAAAGTAGAGATATAGTTTCTTTGCTGCATGTTTGGATGAATTAGATAACTTTTTTATTGTTTTACTTGCATCTCCAGGTGAACATTCCAACTGTAGGAAAGTTAATGGTGTTTTACCATATATGGTTCATATATATGGTTATTTTACATGTTTGGTCATTTTTTATACTATACCTAACAGTTTATTTTACTGAATAGAGATCTGACTATATTTTAAGGTCTTTACAATTTTCTGCTTTATCTATGATTGACATTTGTCTTGTACTGTATTATGTTAATCTGACTAGTTCCAACAACATGGATACTTCAAATTCATATGCCTTATAAGAAGAATTCAAATCCTGAAGCAATGTATGAGTTGTGGTGTTTACTTAAAATCTGAAACCAGCTTAACTAACATGTGCAAATTGTCTTAAACTGGACCTTTTGAAGAAAATTATTTAAGGGAAACCAATGCATGATAATTCTCACTTATGCATTAGTAATATTTCTCCATGTACTGTTTCCTATTATGTAGAATCTTGGAAAGAATAATTATTAGACAACGATGGTAGTATAATGTTGTCTATCAGCCCTCTGTGCAAGTTAATGATAGTGTGAAAATATCTAATTCTGTCCCTTCTCACTGTAACAAGAGAAATACAAGAACTAATCCTTTATTCCCAACTACATCTAAATATAGAAAGACACAATTTAGTATGCAAAGTAAAATATCACACAGTGACTCTTCTGTGTCTAATATTAAACGCCAAAAAGAAAAAAACTGAAAGGATTCTTCTCTTGCAAAAAAAACATAAATTCTAATACAATTTGTTTACACCTAAAAAGGTCCTCTCTTGTTCAGATTACAGTAAAACATTTGCCTTAGGTTTTGAACTCTGATATCAAAGAATCATCTAAATTGAAAATTGCTACCAGTTTTGAACTTTCTAGCCTTTTACAAGAAACCTCTCAGAAGGACACAACAGTTGGTAAGGGCTATTCTGATGGCCTTATATTCTCATGTTGCAGTATTCTAAACATGAGGGATCCTCAGACTGAAGTTACCCAAATGTCTGGCTCATGTACAAAAGCTAAGCCTGGCTGCTGTATGGTGCATGGGATGTCACATGCAGGAATAATAAACCATGGGCCATAAATGTGATGTCTGCACACACTGACCTCTGAACCTCTCTGTTGATAGTTGAATGTCAGCTTGCTCGTTCATCTGAATGCCGAGTGACTTCTGAAAGATAAGTAACCCATTGGGGATTCTCTCTTTCTAGCTTGGTTGCTGTTTTGCCTTTCCTGTTAGTTGATTTTGTCCATGTCATCTAGAAAGGGAAAATGTAAGTGTGGACGTCAAATTCCACACAAAGACGGCCATTACCTCTGCCTGTTCTGTTTAGGACATACAGTATCAAACAATAATTGTGGGTAACTGCTCATATTATTCCACCACCTTTATATCCTCTTCTAACCTTGTAAGTGAATCACATAACTCCATTTCTTGTGAAATCATAACTGAGTCTTCAAGCTTGTTTGGAGAGAAGACAGGACTTGACATCATCCAAGATAACAGAGAACTTGCCAACAACATGACGGTTTCTACCTCCAATAAATCCAGACAATTAAAAAAAGTAATTAAACACAGTTAAATTAATGACCAAAGAAATAATTTTAGAAAATAGAACTAGAGTTAAACTTGCAGAATGAAATGTTATTGTTAACTAAGTTGATGTTTAACTGTTGGAAGGAAAATCAATGACATTGATAAATCTAAAAATTACTGTGTCTTCACTCTCTGGTCTAAAACTGAGTGATATTCCACCCCTTTTACCAAACTTAAGGTGGCAGGTTCATCGGTATAAGTATGTTCTTGTACACTGTGGTACAAATGACTTAGCCTGGACTCACTTAAGTCTGCTGGAAAATGTAACACTTGAGATCTTGGGATATTTTGAAGTTCATATGGTTAAGGTATAGGTTAAGTGGAATCCTTCCATACCGGAGATTGAATGATCATTCCCATATTAAGGCTTTCTTATTTAACACATGGCTATGTCTGTCCTGTCTGACTTATTTAGTAACATTTATTGCCAACTTATTGGAATTTGGATACAAGAAAAGAATGTTTGTTTGGGATGGTTTACATCATAGCAGTTATGGTGCTGTCTATATTAGCAACAAATTAAATATCCCTCTTATTAATTTTTAGGCTTGAGTCATTCTCAGATAAAGTAACCATATCTCACAGAAGACCTAACAATTCTGCAAATATTTATTTTACAAATCCTAATAATTTTGGCAATAAATTTCATGCATTATCATGCCTAACTAAGGTGCACAAGTCTATTATTGGAATTGTTGAGGTATTTGATACAGTCTCATACTTCCTGGTTTTATGAGATATGAACATTTATACTCAAAAAACAGTGGTAGAACACTGTTGTCAGTCAAGTACTGTATTCCTTATTCCCTTGTTTCTGCTAATTGGTCACTTGAGACTATAATTGATATCCGTGGTTCAAAGCACATTGGTACTATGAGGTTAATATTAACCTATAGGAGCCCATCTATGAATGTTTTGTTTATGAGGAATATTTACTATATCTAATAAAGTCATTCTCATGGGCGATTTAAACTACCTAAGATAAATTGGACAAAAAAGAAATGACAGAAGGCAAAGCCAAAGTGTACTAACAAACTTACAAAGAAATTAAACACTTGAATGGAAGCTTGGTTTCTATGAGGTTCCATTCAAGTATGTTTTTTTATAAACTGGAACAACTTTAGCTCTTCAGCTATGGAGCTAGATTTTTTTAGATTTAGTTCAACCATTACAAAAATGTTAGACATAGTGCTAACTATGAAACATTAATTAACAATGTTTGGTAGGGCCTCCCTTGGCTTCATCTGTCTATAACTCCTTGATCTTTGACTTAACTTTTTATGGCCATAATAATTTGTTTTTGTACTAAGAAATATAACTGTTTTTTAAATTATAATATCAAACATGGTCTAGCTAGTACTAATTGGCAAGATCTTTATGATCATAGGAATTCACAATATGTTTAACTCCTGTCACTCTTCTGTTACTCTCAAAATATTCAGATTTCCATATTAGTGGATCACAAAACTTGTGGCTCTTTTTTAGAAAAAACATTGTGTGTTTAAATTTTATAAAAAATGTGGAAGAAGACATAGAGGTAAACTGAATACCATCACTAAGAAATTAAAAAGGATCGAAAAATATAAATATGAAACTAAGTCTGTTAATTGCCCTCAAAACTGTAAATTATATTCTGACTAGATTAATGGTAACAGGTATACTAACAATGCAGTTAGATCTATTAACATCAATGGCACAGTGTTGCATAATTCAAAAGAAATTGCAGATTTTCCATTTCAAATTTACTGTCTTTTAAAGACCTCCAGCAGTTCCAGTACCTTGTACTATCTACTTTTCCAACAATTACAGTAAATTATACTAAAAATGTCTATGTAAAATTAGGAATGCCCATATCCATTGGATTGACTATATCCCTGCTATCTTCCATAAAGAAATCAAATATACTTTATTTCCTGTTTTATACAAGATTTTTAATATTTTATTAAGAGATTGTCATCAATCCAATTTACAAAAAAATAGCTTGGCAGTTTTGAATATTTAGCCTATCAGTTTATCCCTATTATTGGATAAATGCTATGAAAAAATGCCTTGTGCAAGTCCTTAATTTAGACAGAAAGTTAATAGATGTTTTGGACATTAAGCAGCACAGGTAACAGGTCCACAGTTGCCATTTTTATGACAAATTATCTTTGGCACAAGACTTTGGCCTAAATGTTGGGTCATTTATTTGGCTGCAGCCAAAATCTTTGATACATTGCTTCACCAAACCATAATTAATATGGTAATACAGTACAAGTTTGGCCCCTTTGTAATAAACTGAATTTCATTATGGCTTACAGGTCATACTTAGTGCATAACTATTTAAGGGCTCATTCCAGTCTGTTGCCAGTTACCGAAGGAGTACCCCAACAGTCTGTTTTAGGGACATATGTATTTAACCTTGTTTCTTCAACTTTTCCTGTTAAGTGTTGCTGGGTAAGCACATATGTTGACAACTTAGGATTGGTTTATTGGCAGTCTCCAAAGAGGATTATGCAACAATAAGTAAACACTTTTATTAAATTTCACATTGGGAGCAATTTATGGGCTTACTTTTAGTAAAACCAAATGCCGGGTAATGTTCTTCAAAGAACATCTAATTTTAGGTGGATCAGTTTTATCAGAAGTACAACATTGTAAATATGGACTGTCCATCTCTAGGAATAACAGATCATTAATATGAGGTTTGATGTTTTAAGGCAAATAGGACATTTACTAAAAGTAATCTCCATAAGGGATCAGTCTAATATGGTCACACTAACTTGAAACTGTACAGTGCAAATACCTACTGTTTATTCTTAGTTATATGGAAAGATGCATTAGATTAAATTTGCATGCTATACATTACAAGCATTTCAGGGGTAAGGCTGCCCTAGCATACTGTGCTCATAGACATAAAACAATGCATTTATCCTTAAATTTAGATCTCTGCATGTTAACTTCCTTTGACTGAGGCATAATAATTGGAACTTTTGTAACAAGGTGTAATAATTTCATCATCTATACTATTCCAAGAATGTGAAACAAATTACCTTTGTACGTCAGGAGTTGTACATCAGTAACGGTGTTTAAATGAAAATTAGATGCTTGGAATGGGTTTTGATATTTTCAAATATCTTTCTAAGGAGTCAGTGTTTTAGACAGTTTTTGGGCCTAAACACTCGCAGTATAAATACATAAACCTAGCACTTTTCTGCTAAAAGTTTGTATGTTTTTTTCCCTTTTTCTTTTTTGTAGTGTAGTAATTAGCTGATTTTTATGACTGTAACCAGCTGATGTATTAAATTATGTTTAGATTTTTGTGTTACATATTCCAGAGTGTATTATTGAGCATAGATGCAAATATTAGCAATTTCAAATACTTTGTAGACATGTTACTCTTCTAATACTAGTGTTTTATTGACAGCATGTAATATAATTATTATTTTTAAGACTGAAGAATTTCATAGACACTTTATTTTCTGTATTTGGTAGGATAGTGTAACATGGCAGGTACATGGTTTCCCTCAGTGTGCTTTGTAATTGCTCCCTGATATGATTAGGTAAAGAAGTATGGGTTAGCTACACCAGTGAAGTTTGGTATTTTCACCGAAAGAGCAGCATTTACAGATTGGAAGATATTATATTTGACTTGATTTATTAAAACACAGTATGAGTGTTGTCTTCTTCAACAGTTTAGCTGATTGATTTTCATTTGTTAATCAGGGTAGGACACTGATCCACCTGGACCTTTTCTGGTTTCAGCCCATGGCTGCAAATAAACAGAAATGAAGCATACATTTTAAATCAAACAGTTTTCAGAATATGCAAAATGAAATAAAAAATAGGAGTACGTTTGGGGTATGGTAGAAGAAATTGTGATCTATCTAAATTAACATCAAGATATGATGTGTTTACATCGAACCCATTATGCAGATGCTTAGGAGGCTGGATGGTACTGAGTCAAAGAGTTAAGGTTAGCGACAAAAGGGAAAGAGGTAAGTCATTAAGTTGAATGTACTGAAGTTAGTGAAGGAAATACAAATAGTAATAAATAAAGGGAAGTAAATCATGTGGGAAGAAATAGCCAGGGAATTGTTATGGCTAGGCTTGTATAGGCAATAGGGCCGATAGCCCAGTACCAACCTATGAACCTATAAAGGGGCAAGAAAAAGGAAACCTGGAAAGCTAGAGCAACTGAGTTAAGTAGAAGTTGTGGAGGAGTTTTCAGTAGTTGTAATTATCTGAGAAGGAAGTTGATGCTTCTTATTTTTTTGAAGTTATACTTTGCTAGGTGATGTTACTCTTCTAAAGGTGTTTGCACTGGGCTTCATTCTATTGGAATTTTGTGAGGAGGACTCTGAAGTTTTGGTGGGTGTAAATGGATGTAATATTTGTTGAAAGGTATGTCAATATTAGGTGCATCATTGTTGAGAACATTGGCCTCTGTGGTGCAACTTATGAGGTGTAAATAACATTACAGTGAGAGAATAAGTGAAATCTAAGTTTGTAGGCAGGGTCACACTTTTATGTTATTCGTGTTTCACTGTTGCAGTCATCACCTGTGGGTTATCCCTGCTGTGGTAGCCCTCGGCCGGCCCGAATACCAGAGTCATTGTTTTTGGGCATCGGCTGCAGTCCCCTGTAGTCTTTTGTCGGGTCAGTAGTGCTATAAAGCAAGGCAGCCGACATCATTACACCAGTCTTTCTTGCCATGGAGCCCGTAGCAGAAGCAGTTTGCACAAGTGCTGGTCGGTCGCTACCAGAGTTTGAATTTCAGCTGAAAACATCTAAAGCTAAGTACCCCTTTGGGGACCCTTTTTTCTTGCACTAACAGATGTCGGAAAATGTTAACAATTGTCTCACCTGTGGAAAGCAGATCCCACACCGAGACTTCCATTCTTAATGCGTCACTTGTTTAGGCCCAGACCATGATGTCACTCGTTGCCAGATCTGTGCCCTCTTTAATGCAAGAAACATTCACTGTAGAACTCTTATTGTACACAGTTATTTTAGTGTTCCATCTTCGCATTCTGATATGACACCTATCAGTTAACAATCTGTAGACATTCTGAAAAAACACAGAGATAAAGATAGAGGCAGAACACACAAGGCTAAGCCTTCCGACAACTCTACCGCTAAGCAGGTTGTCAGTTCTCTGGAATTCAGTGAGGTACTTTCTCGCAACCCCTGATGCCCAGTTTGATATCTATGCAGACCTCTACCGAGACCCTTTTAGAGTCTGGTATGTAGCAGAAATATTCTTCATCTTCCCATCTTTTGGATATCTCTGCCTCAATTGAGTCCGGAGCTGCAACGCAGGCACTGGCTTCTGAGGAGGCCTTTTGCACTAGCGAATCTAGACAAAAAACGACATCTCATCCGACTACTGTTTCTCTCAGGCCTAGAAGCCAGGCCACTCCTAAAAATCTGCTTCTAAACACCATCTTGCTCCTGCTTCACCACTCCAAGCACAAATGCTCAAAATGCCAGAGGATCTCATCTACCTTATCCAGGGTAGTCCAGCCACAACTTCTGAAAGGAAAAGGCACCCTTCTCCAGAAATTATGACAGAACAGGATTCTGAAGAATCTGACTATTCAGATTTTGAAGAGGAACAGCAACCTCTGACTGCTTATAAGGATTCAGATGCAGAGGAATCCATCCCTTCTGCCCCCCCCTCCAGAGGACCTTTCCTTTGGGGAAACCCTTCACACCCTCAGGAACATTTCCAATGGGAATCTCAGGACTCCCCCCCCCCCCAAGTCTAAATAAAGACTTAGAGAGTTTCTGGACCTGCCCCAGCACAGACCCTTGGCCATCTGCCCTATTGTAGAAGTGGTGGATGATGTTTTCCATAAATCCAGATTAGCCCCTGATGCCCTCCCACCTGCTCCCAGTAAACCTGACAGATATTACATAGTACCAGATTCTCACAAATACCTGTACAGAAATCCTGCTGCTGACTCGGAGGTCATTACACAGGGACCTAAAGGAGCTAAGACTAGTTCTGCCAATAATCCTATTCCTTCTGACAAGGGCTCCAGAGCTCTGGACAGATGGGGTAAAAAAGGTATATACCTCTGCAACCTTAGCTGTCAGAGCACTCAGTTGTCAATTTCATATGTTAAAATATCAGCAACACCCTTTGGAACTATTAAAACAAAAGATGTCTACCTTTCTTGACTGTGCCAATCCAACAGAGGTAGCAGATTTACTGCACTCCTGCTTCTCAAGTGGCAAAACACTCATTACACTGTGGATATGACACCCTAGAATCCTCTAGCAGGGCAGCAGTGTCAGGATCTGTCATTAGAAGACATGCATGACTGAAGGAACAACCTCTCTCTGATTCAAAATGATAACCTTGTAGCACCTGCTGTCTGTGTTAACAAACAATGCCTGGCTAGTGACCCTAGACCTAACAGATGCCTACCTCCACGTCCACATAAGGGAATCCTGCAGGAAATTCCTGCATTTCAGAGCAGGATCACAACACTTTCAGTTCTCTGCGCTGCCCTTTGGCTTATCTACTGCACCCACAGTATTCACCAAATGCTTAGCCCCGGCCATAGCATTTTGCAGACAGAGAAATATACAAATTTACCCTTACCTGGATGACTGCCTCATTCATGCAGATTGCAAAGAAAAGCTGCTCTAGGATCTTCTCTTTGTCAAATCCCTCGTAACTTCCTTAGGGTTCACCATCAACAAGAAGAAATCAAAGCAAACTCCCACCAGGAAGATCATTTTCTTGGGAACTCTGCTAGACACAGCATCCCAAATGGCCTTCCTATCCCCAGAAAAACAGAGCTTCCTGCCTGTCTACTTTACCCATCTGGCTTGCAGAAGTCACCTCACTGAGAGGAAGTTCCTGCAAACCCTGGGATACATGGCATCTTGCATCCTTCTAATTCTTCTGGCCCAGCTTCACATGAGAAAACTTCACTGGTATCTAAAGAACCTTTGGTGTCAGCACTCTGTCTCTCTAGACCTCTCTCCCCCTGATCCCTTGTAGAAGGGATGAGTTTCTCTGGTGGGCAGAGGCCTGTAACAAGAACAAGGGTCTTCCTTCTTCCTCCACCCTACCGACCAGACCATCACCACCGATGCCTCAGACATTGCTTGGGGCGCACATCTAGTAGGCAGGTGCACGCAAGGTCTTTGGGATGCCCAGCACCTTCCCTTACACATCAATCAGAAAGAAATGATGGCAGCACAAAAGTCTCTAACATCCTTCAAACCCCATCTCAGACTAGGGGTTTTCCTTATAAAGACAGACAACACCACAGTAATGTGGTATATCAACAAACAGGAGGGACCCAATCTTATACTCTGTGCAGGCTAGCCATGAACCTCTGGCTGATAGCCGCCTCCATGGGTCTACACCTAATTGCCCAAAACCTACCAGGAGTCAACAACACCCTGGCAGACCACCTAAGCAGAAACTTACTGGACTCCCATGAATGGCAGCTCCACAGGGAAATCTTTCTGCAAATCACTCAGGAGTGGGAGACTCTGGTGATGGATCTCTTTGCTTTGCACCTGAACCACCAGCTGCAAAAGTTCTTTAGCAGGGAGTATCACCTCCTAGCATGGAAGGTGGATGCCTTGACCTTCCCCTGGAACTGTCTTTGTGTAGGCGTTCCCTCCTCTGCCTCTTATTCCCAAGGTACTGATCAAAATAAGGGAGGAGAGACTAAAGACCATCCTCATTGCTCCAGATTGACCCAGACAGCATTGGTACCCCTTACTGCGCAGTCTGACCTTGCAGCCTGCCAAGCATCTACCCCAGATTTCAGACCTCTTGACCCAGGTGGGGGGGGGGGATACTGCACCCAGACTTGCAGACTCTCAATCTTTCAGCATGGCTTATACTTTAAAAGCTAACAAGGAGTCCTTGTTAAGCAAACAGGTCCTAGACATTATCACAGAGGCCAGAAGGCCCAGCACCAGAAAATCTCATGCAGGGAAATGGAAAAGATTCTGCTCCTGGAGCCAGTCCAGAGGGGCCATTACCTCACATCCTTCCATCCCTCTTATCTTGGATTACCTAGCTGAGTTACTCAAAAGTAGCGTCTCCTTCTCTTCTCTTCTATTAAAATCCATGCCTTGGCCATTATGATTCAGACCTATCCCTCTTCTCTCATCATTTGATTAAACAATTCCTCAGAGGGGCTTCTATCATCAGACCTCCAAGAAGGCCTCCCACACCAGCCTGGGACGTGAATTATGTTTTAGAAAAGCTAACCTTACCTCCTTTCTAACCTGCTGCTTCAACAGAATTGAAATACCTCTCCTGGAAGCCCGCCTTCCTACTAGCTATCACCTAAGCCAGAAGGGTTTCAGAACTTCAGGCACTCATGACTGTCAGGCCATTCATCATTTTCCATACAATAACCCCTCCTTTATGCCCAAGGTGGTATCTGATGTTACCCTCAACCAGGCCATACACCTACCCACCTTCTTCCCTAACCCTCAAAACAAGGGGGAACAAATTCTGCACTCACCAGATACTATCTGGGCCGTACTAGACCCTTCAGAAAAACAGAGCAGCTGCTTGTCAGCTTTGCCCCAGGGGCAGAGGGGTAGTCTATTTCCAAGCAAACTATTTCCAAATGGATATCACACTGTATCCATTTCTGCTACAGACTTCATGGGACCCCCCCCCTCAATGTATTTGTACCCATTCCTCTAGGGCAGCCTCCACTTACTTCCCCAGAGAAGTCCTCACCAGGGACATCTTGGAAGCTGCCACCTGGACCTCTGTCCATACCTTTGCAAAGCATTACCACCTACCTCTTTTTTCTAAGTCTAGGACAGGGTTTGCCTCTGCAATTCTGTAGGGCTTGTTGACCCATGCCTAGAACTCTGACCTATCTTTCCACCCTTCTCTTCAGCTTTGAGAATCTGAGTAATGGGAGTTTGGGTGATGACTGCAACAGTGAAACACGAAGAACATAGTACAGTTGTGTGCACTTACCATAAATGTAGATGTTTGAGTGTATTCACTGTTACAGTCCTGGTTTCCCTCCCTCCATTCCCCCTTATATCCTCTTCCCCTACGGGGACATAAGCTTTTCACGGTGGCTTTTAGCCACCAGGGCCACTTCACCTTAATTCCTTGTGCTTCTTAGGGCAAGAAAAACTGATGTAATGACGTCAGCTACATTGCTTTGTATCACTGATGACCTGACGTCAGACTACAGGCGACTGCAGCCGATGCAGAAAAACACTGACTCTGGTATTCGGACCAGCCGAGGGCTACCACAGCAGGGATAACCCACAGGCGATGACTGCAACAGTGCATACACTCGAACATCTACATTTATGGTAAATGTACACAACTGTACTTTTAGCCTGTTGGAAAAGAAGAGGAAGACGTTACGACTCATTAACTTGTACATTAGAGAGCCATAGGTCGAGTTACATTCTTTTGTATCGGGAGTTGCTGTGCTTCAGGTATAGTAGAACAATGGTGTTCTTTTTGTGTGGCTGGAATAATTAATCTATAGAAGCTGTTGTCTGTGGATTGTACTCTTCTTTTTGGATGCTGTTGCAGTAATGGGGAGACCATATTTTAAATGGCAGGCAGTTCCTCTGTTCCTATAATGATTCTTTGTTTTTGGTTGAGGACTTTGGAAAATTGTTCTTGCCCAAAAAAGTGGTTTAATTGTGATCTTGGTGATTCAAATTATTTACATTTCATCAGGCATTTGCATTGTAGTGTGACTTCATTGAAATAAGTGAAGTCAAAGTCATGTGACATACTAATAGTCTTTAGACTGTGAATGAGCTGTTGTCATATAAAGTCATATTGTATAAATATGGTGTAAACTGAGTTGTCAAAAGACAGCACTGTGAAATAGCAGAATGCAGGCTTTGAAGATTTTCTTGCATAAAGCTTGATTAAATGTATGGTTCAACTGAGAACTCTGAAATTCAAGAACTGTTTGACACTGATATTACCGAAAATTAAGTGTTACTTGTAAATTGTATTTTCATCTTAATTGGTCATATAAGGAAAAACCTATGTCATCAACTTAAACTTTTAAGTTATATAAAGGCTTATTTATAAAGCTCTTGGAAGCAACTAATAAATATTTTTTCATAAGCCTTAATTATCATAAATGTATGCATTTTATTTGCGTACTCTGCCCTTTAAAGTGCTTTTTTGATACTGACCTTATCATTAATACCCAGGGGCTGAGAGGCATCCAAGTTAACTGCCAGATAAACTCTTATTCTTTCAGCTTTTTGTCCTAATCATTCCCATAATCATCTTTGATACATTGTAAAATAAAAACCATAGACTTCTCAAAACTATTACTGTCTTTATTTAAATAAGATACTGGTGTATGTGTTTTTTTTTTTTTTTGATAAACGTACTTGTTTCATTATAGGTAGAATGTCAAACTTCTAGCAGCCTGCACACATTCTTGAGTTCCAGAGCAGTTTCTGAAAACTCAACTTAAAAAGTATAAGATAAACAAATGTTAATATTTTGTGAATAATAAAAGCTATTAAAACTATACAAATAGCAATACTGTAAGCAAAACATGTTCATTTCAGTGATAATGGTCAATGCATTCTTAAAATTTGTAAAAATGCTATAATGTGTTGTAATATAAACAGCCACATAATTATATTTTTGCTAAGCTTTCACAAACAAATTGTTATATCTTGGAAATTACACAACTAGTACATATATTGGTAGAAAAAACAAAAAGCAGTTCCTGATTCCAAGCAGACAATTTTAAATAAATCAGTCTAATTTGAATGTATCAGTCAAATATATGTAGCCCAGCAATCAAAACAAAACTCCAGAAGTTAGCCTCCAGAAATACATGAACTACTTTTTGTAAGCTGCTAAGTGCTTTCATTCCATTTATTCACACTTCATCAGAGATAATACAAGCAGTTTAAAAACAGTATTTCTATAAAAAAATCACACAATTAAACTAATCATGTGACTTCATTAATTAATTGCCATACTATTTTAAAGAAACCAGTATATTTAAAAACAATACTTTATACTTGTAATACAATTTATACATACAGACTTTAATAAACATTTAATGTTTGTTTGCATTCAAACCAGGGTCCTTATTTGCTTGCATTATTATTTGTCAATCTACTTCCTTAACTTCTAAGTTGTTTAAATCCTCTCCATATAAACAGCTACATGATCTAAAACAAAAGAAAATTTATACAAACCTTGGCCTTTCATAGAGCGTTTACCTAGTGCATTTGTTAAATCTCTATTTGTACTGCCAGTACATGCTCATAAATTCTTTTTGATAACTTTCTAGTGCTTTTTCCTACATAAAAGCTGTCACAGGACTCCTGGATAGCAAAGTAGACCACCATGTTTGAATTACAGGTAAAGCTCCCTCTAGCCCAGATCTGTTTTTGCAAAATGTTTTAAAAAAAAGTATTCCCCCTCATTTATATATCTACAATACTTAGTTTTGACACTTAAAATGTACCATATTTATTTGCATTCAACTGACCTGATCTTTCAAATATACTTGAGATTACAACTTTTCTTGTAAGTAAATTTAGGCACAGTGCCTACGACAAAAGCTATGTCTTTATTACCTAATATGATTTTCCAATTATTACATGCAAATTGTTTGATATTTCTCTTCCTAAGGTATGGATGTTGGCTGTTAGAAAACAAATAATTAACAAAAATAGTTTTATATAAATAGTACTAATACATTTTTATGTACTAACATCCATTTCAATCTCTGTATCCAAAAAAGCCACTGCTTTACCCTGTTCTCCTTTATAAATTTGAGAAAGTCTGTGCTATTGTTTAAAAAAGTGAACAGATTTCCAAATCTGTTGTTACTTTTCCATATGAAGAATAAATAGTCAGTGTAACATTTATAAAGAGCTATTTTATTCACTAGATTGTGTGTACTTAACTGTTTCCTCCCACCAATTCATAGCAGTATTTGCATGACTGAGCCATTCCGACCCCCATAGCAACTTCACATTTCTTTTTATATTTGTTATCAAAAATAAAAAACAAAAGTTGTCTAACACCAACTCAGTAAACGTTATCTAACATCAACTCAGTAAGTGTAAATATAAAATTAATATGACTATTAGGAAAGTCAGTGAACTTTCCCAAGTAGTCTCTGAGATAATCTAAACCTGTATCTTGAAAAATATTATGATACGACGAGACTACATCTAAAGTAACCAAAAATTGTTCTTCCCCACTGAACTTGTATCATTGTAACATATCTAAAAGTGTCCAAGAATCTTTTAAAAAGTACTTTGACTTTTGTACAAGTGGGTTTATACTGGAATTGCATTGGTTATACTAAAATTTACAGCTATAATATGTCTACATTTTAACTGTTTATCTAAAAAAAACGTGGTGATCTTTAGGGAGACCAAATGTCATTTTTGGGTGATCTACATTAAGAAAATCAGAAAGTGACAAGTCATTTTGTCTTTGATGTAAAAGATCCAATAAATTAATTTCAATCCTTTTAAAACTTTCATTAATATTGACACATTCATAAGAGTTAGTCACCTAAAATTTCATTACGTTTCTTTTGCTATAATCCACTGTATTCATTAAAACAATTCTGCAACCATTATCTGCCTTTATTATAGTTCAAACAGAGCCCTTCTTTCATTAATACTCAAGTTGTAAAACTTTTCTTCACTGGATTATTTACACAAGTCTCTAAAAACATCTGTAAAGTGTGATTTAAGACAGGGTTATAAGTGCTTATTTTCTTAAGACATGAACCAGACAAATCCTGAAAATATTCAGCATTTAAAATATAGTGCAGGTTTAATTTACAGACAAAAAATGTAAAACTTAAATCTGAAACAGGGTTTGTCCTGTTTGATGGTATAAAACAACCCTTTTTTAAGAACTTCTTTATGAAAATAATTCAATTCAAAATTGTTCAAATTAATAACAGCCCATTTAGTAACTAAGCTTTCTTATTCTTCCCCTTGGATTTCCCTTTCTGTTTCCTATTCTGATGTGTATAATTGCCTCCCCCATTGGTCTGAGAAATGTTCTGAAAGGGGGAAGGGGTAGCTGTAAATACAGGACCGAAGTCCTGTCTTAAACTCCTGCTAGATTTTTCAATAGTAGTACCATGCACTTTAATAAAATTGTCAGTGTTTCTATTGTCATATAAAGCTTGACCAGTGTTAAGATCAGTATTCCCTGTGTAAGTCATAATCTTCCTTTTTGTACTATCAGGAAACACTTTGTTAGAGTACACTGTACCTTTTTCAGAGATTTCAACATCCCTAATAAGCTTTTTCTTTTTTCTTTGAAAAATGGTTGCGGAGTTCCTTTCTACTTTTACAGCAATACCATTATACAAGTTTGAAAAAGAAGTTATGTACTTACCATAATGTTCCATGTGAGTTGTTGTTCTCGCCTTCATTATTACTGATGGGTTTGGCTCTGAGTTGGCCAATTTGCAAAGCTCGAGGTCGAAGCCCTATGCCACAATGCACCTCTACTTTCCCCAGATCTTGTTTGCTGCCAACTAGCATTAAACCTACCCCAGATTTCAAGGAAATCATACAGACAGCTAGTGAGAGGAAACTCCTCAGGAGAACCAAAACCAAGATAGAACCTCTCAAACATCCAGACATTGGATGGGGGTAGGTGGGGGCGGTCGTAATAATGAAGGCGAGAAGAACAACTCACGTGGAACATTATGGTAAGTACATAACTTCTTCATGTGAAGTTGTTTAATCTCACCTTCATTCTTACTGACCATAATCTTGGGTGGCTCATGGGAGTACCTGCTTAAGGACAGCAGACCCAAATGAAGCTGTGCCCCTAGAGTTCTTGTCTACCTTGTACTGAGAAATAAAGGTATGTGGCTTTGACCAGGTGCCAGCTGCACAAATAGAATCAATAGGTAGCCTGTTCAAAAAGGCTACAGAAGTAGAAACTGCTCTTGTAGAATGTGCTTTGACTTTGTCATGTAATGCAATGTCTGCTTCACGGTAAATAAAGGATATACAATCAGAAAGCCATTTAGACAAGTTAGATTTGGATCCCAGTGCACCTTTCCTAGAATTCGAGGAGGAGACAAACAGTTGATCAGCTCTTCTGTGTTCTTTTGTCCTGTCTAAATAGAAACAAAGCTATCTATGGACGTCAAGTTTGTGAAGCATATGTTCCAATTGATTTGAATGATTGGGAAAGAAAACAGGTAATTCAATCATTTGATTAAGTGTGAATTTGGAACAAATTTTTGGTAAGAATGACAGATTCGTTCTGAGGGAAACCCTATCTTTGTGAAATATCATGAACGGTTGCTTAATAGAAAGGGCTTGTGACTCCGAAATCTTGCGTGCTGATGTAATGGCCACCAAAAAAATGGTCTTCCAAGAAAGATATTTCAGCTCACAAGAAGAGGCAGGTTCAAAGGGCGGGAGAATAATCTTTGACAGGGCTAGGTTCAAATTCCATGGAGCAGTAGGAGATCTGATCGGTGGTTTTAAGTGCACCTTCAAAGAAGCCTTAACCAACTTGTTAGACATAATACCATTTTCAGAGTCACCTATATGAAAATTAGAAATAGCAGCCAGTTGCACTCGAATGGTTGCTGCTGCAGCTCCTTCATTGAACAGTTTTGTCAGAAATTCAAAAATATCTGAAATAGAAGCTAGAAAAGGGTCGATGTTATTTTGCTGGGCCAAGATGGAAAACATTTTCCACTTACTGAGGTAAAGTTTCCTGGTTGAAGATTTATGTGAAGATGAGAATATGTTGAGCATCTCCTGATAAATTTTGGAACCTGGCTATTCTGGGAATTGGAGCAGCCAAGCTGTCAGTTTGATGGACTGGAGAGAAGGGTGAAGAGCTCCTGATGAGTGGGTCAACAGATCCAGCACTGTGTCCAGGATCCAGGGCTCCTCCAGTAGATGAGGCTTCAGAAAGGGGAAACAAATTTGACAAGGCTAATATGGGGCTATTAAGATAAATGTCCTGCCAGAAAACTGGCTTTCTGTAAAACTTTGGGAATCAGGGGAAATGGAGGGAAGGTGTAAAGGAGTCCTGGAGGCCAATCGTGAACTAGTGCGTCCCTCAGGTGTTGTCCCTGTTGAGGGATCAGGGCAAAGTAGTTGCTACAGTTGGTGTTTGTGGGGGTTGCAAAGAGGTCGTAGCAAGGCTGGCCCCATCTGCAGAAAATCATTTCCGCTACTTTGTTCTTGAGAGACCACTCGTGAGGCAACAGAATAGCTCTGCTGAGTCTGTCCACTATCACACTGGATTTCCCCAGGATGTGTGCTGCTATCAGAAAGCACTGGGTGGACTCTGCCCTTTCTATAATCATAGAGCCTCTCGACATAGGGGGTAAGATTTGGTTCCACCTTGTTTGTTTATGTACCAGACTACGGACATGTCTGACTGGATTGCAGTCATGCCTAGAGGAAGAGAGTCTTGAAATGACTGCAACGCTAAGAGAACTGCCCTCATCTCTAGGACATATGTGCAAATGAGCCTCATGGACCTGCCATGTACCTTGGGCTGTCTGTCCCTGATAATTCTTCTCCCTCCCAATCAAGGAGGTGTCCATGGTCACTTTTGCAGCTGGAGCTTGGAGGACAAATGGACATCCCATAGTCACCATCTCGGATGTTAGCCACCACCGAAGATCGTCCTTGCAAGAGTTGGTTATCAGAACTGGGTGATTCATCAGTAAGTCCTGAAATGCCCACTGTGTGAATAGCAGCCAATGAAGAATGCGCATGTGAGATCTTGCTAGGGGTATTGCAATAATCGCTGCTGCCACAGTGCTGAGCAACTTGAGAATCTGTGATGCTGGTGCTTTGTGTCTTGACAGAAGATCCACAATTTGTTGAAGTAGGGTAAGCAGTCTTTCTGGAGGAAGATTTAGAGACATGCTGACCATGTCTAAGTCTGCTCCTATAAACACTGTATGCTGGGATGGCAATAAAGCAGACTTATCTGACTTTATCATAATGCCCAGTTAGAAACATTGATCTAAGGCAGTCTCCCTTGCCCAAATAAGTTGATGCCTGGTGGGAGTGGTGAGGAGCTAGTCATCCAGCTATGGAAACACCCAGATTCTAAATGTCTCAAGTGAGCCATGACCACTGCCATGCATTTGGTGAACTCTCTGGGGGCTGTAGTGAGACCAAAGGGCAGGCAGGGCATGAAACTGGAAGTGACTGGCTCCCAGCCTGAAGTGCAGATGATCCCTAGATGGCCTGGCCATTTTGATATGGTAGTACGCATCCTGGAGATCTATAGAGCACATCCAATTGTCCCTCCCTAAAAAATGAGAGTATGGACTGAAGCATGACCATCTGAAGCTTCGTCTTTACCACATATTTGTTGAGTCTGCTGAGGTCCAAAATAGGTCTCCAGTCCCTTGTCTTCTTTGGCAGCAAAAATAATCTTGAGTAAGTTTTGGATCCTTGCTGGTCTGCTGGTACTGGCTGGATGACTCTTTTTTGTAATAGTTTTTGGACCTCTATGGATGCCACATCCCGTAGACTGGGTGGAACATCTGGGATTCCTTTTGCTGGCCTGGGTTGTGAAAGAAAGGGGATGAAATAGCCTGTGGATATAACATTTTGTACCAATCGGTCTTCTGAGATTTTTAGCCAGGCTCCTAGGTACAGAGACAAAAGTCCCCTGACCGCCTCCAGAGCAAGACAGTTGAGCCTACTTTCAGAAGCTCTGATAGGACTTCCCAAAGAACTGATCCCCATCACCCTGATTCTGCGGACCCCCTCTGCTGCATGGGCATAGTCTTCCACCATTGCCTCCTCCTCTGTCCCTAGAGGAGGCTTCACCTTGTGAGTTCGGCAAGGCTCCTTGGGTCTTACGGAACCACATTTTCCTTCCCCGTTGACCTGTAGGATAAGGTGTAGTAGGAGTAGTAAAACGGACTCATACAGCAGATAGAGTCTTACCGTCTTGCTCACATCTGGTGAGGGTGTCTCTAACTTTTGGTCCAAACAAAGAAGAACCATCAAAAGGGGCATTCACAAATGACTTAAAAGGTTCAGCAAAAGAACATAAGCGCATCCAGGAAT
The DNA here is from genome assembly GCF_019279795.1 of Protopterus annectens. Lineage (NCBI taxonomy): Eukaryota > Metazoa > Chordata > Ceratodontiformes > Protopteridae > Protopterus > Protopterus annectens. Next base: position 1,339,412,476 of record NC_056735.1, on the reverse strand, counting down.
GTCTTTACAGAGCAATTCCTCTACCCGCTGCCCTACTCGTTCCATCAGCTGCATAAAATACGAGGCGCATGGAAGAGTTTACGATGGAATTGAGGGTATCAGGCTGAGAGGTCATTTTGTCCACCACTGAATCGGCTACTGCACCTTGGAGAGTATCTCCAAGCTCTTTCAAGAGATCTCTCTGAAGCCTTGTGAAGTTGGTTAGATAGTTCAATGACCGAAGGGCAAAGGTTGTAGAAGTGAACATGCGCTTACCGTATCTGTCCATGATCCTAGATTCTCTATTAGGAGGATGGACAGAAGTAGAGGTCTCCGACATCTCTTTCTTTATGGCTGCCACCACCACCATGGCATCAGCAGGTATGGGTTTGGATAAGAAGGACTTATCTTGAGGAGCTGAAATGTATTTGTTGGGCCTCCTAGGGACAGGTTCCATAGAATCTGGTGACTCCTATGCCCTTCAAGACAAAAGATCCATCAACTCATCAAAGGGCAGGAGATACCCAAGAGGTGGGGGGGGGGTTGAGACCAGAAAGCCTTCAGGAGCACTGATTCATCCTCGCTAGTGTTCAGTGGCTGCCAGTCACCCCCTCTGCTTAAGGATCTCAAGGATATCCTCAAAAGAGATATCCTCAGAGGGAAACTTTGGGGACCCTTCTGCTTCCTCCAAATCAATGTCCGACTTGATGGATTCCTGGGGGGAATCTAAATGTCTCCTCTTACATAACCTCTTCCAAGGGACCTCCTCAGTGGGAACTTCTGGGGAGGTTTCTCGGAAGAGCAGGGTTCCCCCAAAGGGGCATCCTGAGGCTCCAGGTCCCTATGCTTATGATGAATCTGCAGTAACAGAGAAGATTCAGGCACTTTCTGGGAGGAGGTTGCCATATCAGAGGTTGTGGCAGTCCGGGGGGACAAAACCCTCCTCATGGCATTGAAGGTGCCATGGCTCTGATGCGAGGAAGCAATCGGGTCCGAAGACACTTCCTGCACCAGAACCGCCGGCTTCGAGCCCGAGGTAGGAACCAAACTCATTCGTGCCAAAGCCCCAAGGGGGAGAGTCGGAGCAGTGGACATCAGGGTTGGCAGTACCGACAGATCCGAAGTGAGTGCCAGCAGCGATGGTTCCACAAATGACTGAATAGTCTCCTCCAGCTCCGATGTCTCTATTTGAGTCAGAGTAGCAGCAGAAACAACAGGAGAGGATTTTGTCAGTTCCAAAGCTGCTTGAGTCGAAGCCGAAAGAATTTTAGCTAGTGCTGGATCCTGTGAAAGTCTCCATACCACCCGATCCACATCCGAATCAGACAGTCTAGAAGCCCAGGAGGAAACTACCAATGGAGCCGTTGAACCCAGAATCAGGGATCTCAAGGTAGGAGATACCAGTTCCAAGACTGGGGACCGGCTCCTACCAACTACCTGTACAGTCGGTTCCGATGTCAATGGAGCCGAGACAGCAGCTTTCTTGGATGCTTTCAGAACTGAAGAGCTCTTCGGACCCAAACTTGGTGATGAAGCTGGTGAAGAAGGTTTTGGTTTTTCCAGAGCAGAATCCAAGTCTTATTGAAAAGCAGACTTAATCCACACTCCACTAATTTACATTTCTTTTCAGCCAAAACTCTAGCGCTAAAGCCATGGCAAATGGAGCAAACTTCCTGGAGATGGACCTAACACCCAACAAACGAGAATAGATGGTTTATGACCAAAAAAAGGGACGATAATCTGGAAATGGATAAACTATCCTAACCACAAGCTTATATAAACTCTAAGTAATTAGTAAATATAGAAATATTTTGAAAATTTTTCCACAAAAAGAAGAACTTATCTCTCCAACGGCCTGAGCTGTAGAAAAATGCACGATCAGTTGCAGCGGCAAACTAGATCTGGGGAAAGTAGAGGTGCATTGTGTGATAGGGTTTCGGCTTCGAGCTGTTAGAGACTCCGAGCTTTGTAAATTGTCCGACTCTGAGCCGAGGATCAGCTCCGAACCCATCAGTAAGAATGAAGGCGAGATTGAACAACTTCACATCAATTTTTTAAAGAACATTTTATTTTTAATACTTTCGTCAAGCGTAATTCACGGTCTCAGTGATTCAAGTTTTACCTTATAATCAGAGACTAAACATTTAAGCATGTTTAATCCTGCCTCATTAAACACCCCAACAATTTTTTATATAGTTCATCACTATAATTTACACTTTTCGGAAATTTAAATAACCATAGCCCCATAGTGGCTTGTTAAACTGACAAACAATGTTCTAAATAAAAAAAATCTCTGTCTCCATTGTTTTAACTTTCAACAAGTCTTTGTCAAGTTCAAAAACAAGATTTTTACACTGAACAAAAGTGTTCATTTGTTCAGTCTCAAGCAGTACCTTTTGAAGTAGATGGTGTCATTGCTGGAAGTGCTCTGAATGGTTGTTGTGAGTAGCAAATAGTGTTGATGTCTAACTCCACAGATTCAGCAACAAGGCTTTTCCACTTATAATTTGTATGTTCTGAGTTATTCCACCCAGAATGCAAGCACCAACTGACTTGGAATCTTGAAAAGAAGCTGTAGTAGAATATAAAATACTAGAAGCTTTGTCAGTTAAAGTGTACTGTAGCTGGGTTACCAAACCTAAAATACTTCTCGTGAGGTTGAGCAGTTCATAAATACAGGATGTGCAGTGAGGCTAAGATTCTTGTCATTTCCCTCATCAAAAAAAGCAGTATATTCACCTTGACTGCTTGAATCCATGACGCCAGTATCCAAGTAAATTCAAGCAAACAAAAAGGCGGAAGGCAATGCTCACTCTGCAAAACAAAAACCAAAAAGCAGTTGCTGATACGAAGCAGACGATTTTAAATATAATCAGTCTGATATGAATGTATCAATAACATGTAAGTAACTCAGCAAGCAAAACAACAAAACTCCAAAAATTAGCCTCAAAAAAATACATGAACCACTGTTTGTTAGCTGCTAAGCACTTTCTTTTCATTTATTCGAACTTCTCAGAGCTAATGCAAGCAGTTTACAAGTGGTATTTATATAAAAAAATCATACAGTTAAACAGTGAACTAATTAATCCTGTAACTTTTTTAATTGCCACAGTATTATATTGAAACTAGTGTGTTTAAAAACAATCCAAACAAGAAAAAAACAGTCCTGGATGGCAGTGCGATCCTTACTGTGTCTTTTTTCTTGTTTGGAGTGTTTTCCTGGAATTTGGATTTGTTGGTTTTGGTATTTAAAAACAATATGTAAAACAAAACGACCAACGGAATAACACACTAGCTGAAGATAAAAACTTGTTTTATTACCAAACAAATACAATAGGTAAGCATTTTCACTTTTTCTTCATCAGACCATATACACAGAGAGAAGAGCAACCTTTACTTATAGGCAATCCAATTACTAAGCAACCAATCACATGCTAAGGGTCACAGTGAAAGGAGAAAGACATAAAGCCTTTTCAGGCTTGTTGGCTGTTGGTGAAGCACCCACCAAGGGGAAAGGGTGCTGAGAGAGGAAAGGAGCCACTTTTGAGATTTTGAGTATTTTTTCTCTGTTTATTTGATAAGTTTTTCTGCATAGCTGCCTAGTTTGAGCATTTTCTGGCTTGTTAAACTTGATTTCTGCATTGGTAGCTGTATTTAGAGCACAACCAAAAGCTGTATACTGAATTTCCTGTTTGCACTTAATTTTAAAATCGTTTTTTTCTCAAAACTTGCATATTTTCTGTCTTTGACCTAGCACTCTTGTGTGGGGTCATTTACTGCACTATTATAACTTGATATTACTTGTGAACCTCTGCTATCTCTGAAAAAACAAAAACAAAAAAAATCTTGCTTTTTTCCCACTTTTCTGAGATTTAAAAAAGTTCAAGTTGCGGGCTTGCTGTTCTTGAACTGTTTTGTAAGTTTCTGTGAAGCCATTTTTGCTTGGGCTAAAGGAAAGTCTCTCTGTTGATCAGTGGCAGTGATAAACATTGAGTTGCTTCCCTGCCCCCCGTGGGAGTGGTTGCTGACTTGAAACTGTAGTTTTATTGGCCAAAAGGGGTCATTTCCAAAACTCCTTCATCTTCCTCTCTTAAAACCTAGTTGCCTCGTGGTTTTGGCGTCTTTTCGGGCTTGTTGGCTGTTGGTGGGGCGCCCACCAAGGGGAGAGAGCGCTGGGAGAGGAAAGGAGCCACTTTTGAGATTTTAAGTATTTTTCCTCTGTTTATTTGATAAGTTTTTCTGCATAGCTGCCTAGTTTGAGCATTTTCTGGCTTGTTAAACTTGGTTTCTGCATTAGTAGCTGTATTTAGAGCACAACCAAAAGCTGTATACTGAATTTCCTGTTTGCACTTAATTTTAAAATCTTTTTTCTCAAAACTTGCATATTTTCTGTCTTTGACCTAGCACTCTTGTGTGGGGTCATTTACTGCACTGTTATAACTTGATATTACTTGTGAACCTCTGCTATCTCTGAAAAAACAAGAACAAAAAAAAAAGGTCTTGCTTTTTTCCCACTTTTCCTAGATTTAAAAAGGTTCAAGTTGCGGGCTTGCTGTTCTTGAACTGTTTTGTAAGTTTCTGTGAGGCCATTTTTGCTTGGGCTAAAGGAAAGTCTCTCTGTTGATCAGTGGCAGTGATAAACATTGAGCTGCTTCCCTGCTCCCGTGGGAGAGGTTGCTGACTTGAGGCTGTGGTTTTATTGGCTGTTTTGGGTCAATTCCTGGCTCTTTCCAGCCCCTGCTATCAAGCACGCTTTAGAGTGCTTTAGCGCGGAGTTGCCACTAGAGCAGCATCGGTTTAGCAAGGTTGAACTTTTTCTGGCTCCATAAAGTCTGTTCTTCATTTTTTCCCTTAGAACTGCTCTACTAGTAATCTAAACAGTATATCCCTTAACTAAAAAGCGCAGCACTTGTTCCTAAAAGCTTTTACTTGTCTTAAAAGCATCTTCTTTTCAGGTTTAGCACTTCTGTATTATACAAAGTCCCTCACTAGCAACCCCCCCCCAGGAGTACCCACTTCCTTACTAAGTCCTCTCTTATTCAGTTACACCCCTAACTTCTAAATTTCTCTAGCATGTCGAAGGGCCAGATGCTGGCATCCTCTCCTGTCCAGTTGGTGAATTTGGGAATATTGAGGCAATGTTACAATTGCCTCATGTACACTGACAACCCTCTCCTCCTCCCAAATAACACAAATACTTGCGAGAGATGCAGCTATTTAGCCAAACTGGAGGCTGAGCTCTCTCAACTCAGGACTGGCAAGACCAGACAGGAGGAGAAGGCAACTACACACACCACAAAACCAGTCTCACATAAAGCTATCACAACAATGAATCAAACACATAAACACACAAAGTCATACTCGGAGGCTCTAAGCAAAAAATTACCTAAACAGCAGAGGCCTCCAAAGCAGACATCCAAGCAACTGCCACCTCATGACACACCACAGGCAACACATAAACCACAAAATCAGTGTGCAAAGCAGGCACAGCCCTTAAGGCCAAATACAACACCAAACATGCTTGTCATAGGTGACCCCATAGTCAGACACACTGACGTCCCACTCACCAGGCTGAACAAGGAGAGGGTCACAGTAAGCTGCCTATCGGGCGCTACAATCCGCCACATAACACAAGCACTCGGGTCACTACACAGCAAGTACAAATATGACACAGTCATTGTCCATGCTGGTGTGAACGACCTGAGACGTACCTCCCTGGACTACATGAAAAGAGACATAGAGGAGCTCTCTGATTATGTAGCCCAGGCAGGTATGACCCTGACCCTGAGCAGTATCCTTCCTTCACCAAGAATGATGCCACAACATAGAGACAAGATGATCAGCTTTAACAATTGGCTTAATTTCTGGTGTCTGTCTGCCTGGGATGACATGCTTGACAAGCCACGCTGCTTCGCAAGGGACGGCTTGCACCTGTCACCCCTGGGATTCCGGATATTGGCTAAGGCTCTTGCCACCGCCATAGTGCCTTTTTTAGGCAAGGCTCAAATTCTAAACCTACCACCCTAGAAAACAAAAATGGGAAGAAACTAAGGGTAATGCTGCTCAATGCCAGAAGTCTAAATCTCAAAATGCACGCTCTCGAGGCCCTTCTCAGTATGGAGAACATCGATGTCTGTGCTGTGACTGAAACCTGGTTCAAGGCTCCTGAGAGCACCCCGGCACTATCAGGTTTTACCTCATATCATGCGTTCCGGCCCCAAAACCCGGACCACACCACAAAAGGATGGGGTGTATCCATATTCATCACGGATACCCACACCTGCAGGTTGGTGGCAACGCACGAAGCATTGGAAACCATCCAGGTGCAATTAACCATAGGCAAAACTGCTCTACAATTTGTAGCATGCTACAGGCCACCCTCTCAAACTCAGGAACCCCACACAGCCTTCCTGAAGACACTGGAGGGTATAAATGTATCTCCAAACACCATTATATTGGGTGACTTCAACTACCCGAATATAGACTGGGAACATTACTCAAGCCTGAACTTTCTAGCCCAAAGGTTCCTGGAGTTCATAAATTCAAATGCCATGGAACAACTAGTCACCGTTCCCACAAGAGGAGAAAATATACTAGATCTCATCATCACAAACATGGGGACAAAATGCTCCACACCGGAAGTATGTCCCTCATTGGTGAGATCAGATCACAAACTTATCTCACTGGAAATCCACATCTCGCCCCCACCCCAAACAAAAAAGACCACAGTAAAGAACTTCTCTAAAGCAAACTTCACACTACTCAAGACTGGTGTGGTATCCTTCAAGGCCCCCGAGCCAGTGGAAACCACAACCCAAGCTGCGGAAGCCCTTACAAATGCCTTCTACGAACACCTCCAGGACTGCATGGATCAGGCAATCCCTAATAAAACCAAGACTCTTTCCACCAAGGGCAAACGTCCAGTCTGGTGGACCCCAGCCATAAACAAACTTTACAATAAGAGGAGAAAGCTATTACATGATAGAGCAAAATCCGTAAAAGAGAAGACACCCTTTATCATTATTAGTAAAAAGAATACGAGTACTCATAAAATCATCCAAGGCCAAATTTGAGAGAAAAATTCCAATAGATTCAAAAGACAATCATAAGGCCTTCTTCATCTATGTTAGAAACCTGGGTGGAAACTCCCAGATATGCACAGAATTAGTCCAAAATGATGCAAAAATCACTGAACCCACAGACATTGCCAACATACTGGCAGACAGGTTCAGTGCAAACTTCAACCCCCACTCGCCCGAAAAAGGAGAGATAACTATCCCAGCGGAGTGTAGCCTCCCAGACATCTCTAATGCTCAGGTGGCTGCTCTCTCTAAAGCTAAAAACACAGCATCAATGGGACCGGATGGTGTCCCGGCTGTGTGCTACCTAACTCAACGAGGAACTAAACCTGCATATAAGGCAGCTGTTTAATCTTAGCCTTACCACAGGATACGTGCCCAAGGAGTGGCATACGGCAACTGTGGTCCCACTCCACAAAGGCGGTACCTCTACGGACCCTGGAAATTACCGCCCCATAAGCTTAACAAGCCTGGTCTGCAAAGCTATGGAGAGGATCATAATGGAACTCATAAACAAAGACATAGGGGACTTGCAGACATTAGACCTGACCCAGTTTGGCTTTGTCAAGGGCAGATCATGCCTTTTGAACTTGGTCGACTTCTTCGAAACAGTCACCAAGGCCATTGATGAGGGAAAGGCAGTCCATACAGCCTACCTTGACCTTGCAAAAGCTTTCGACACAATACCCCACTCAGGTATTATAGGGAAACTTACCAGCTGAAATGTAAACCCATATGTCACAAGATGGGTTGCAAACTGGCTAAAGGACAGAACCCACAGGGTTAGAGTTGCTGGCGCCATGTCAGACTCCAAGCCGGTCACAAATGGGGTCCCACAGGGCTCAGTCCTTGGCCCCCTGTTGTTCGGCATCTACTTCTCAGAAGTACAGGCAAACATAGGAGGACTATGGCTGACAAAGTTTGCAGATGACTGCAAACTGGGCGCCATAGTGGAAAGTACATCGGACACAGATATCCTTCAGAGGGGTCTCACGGAAACTGATAACTGGTGCCAGAGCCATGGCCTGAAGTTAAATGCCCAAAAATGTATAGTCATACCCTTCGGGAAAAACAAGGTAACCCCAAGCTACCATATAGGTGGCAATCCATTAAGCACAGAAGAGGTCATCAGGGACCTGGGGACCCAGGTTGACAGTGGCCTTTCTTTTGACACTCACATTGCTAAAGTGGTTAGAAAGACCTTCTACATTGCCCACCTGATCATGAAGGGATTCACATCCAGATCAAGTGAGGTCATTGTTCCCCAGTACTCTTCACTTATCAGACCAATGATCGAGTACAATGCCCCATTCAGGATGTATCTCACCCGACACCTGCAGCAATTGGAGAGACCCCAAATGTTCTTCACCAAAAGGATAAAGGGACTCCAAAATCTGTCATATGCTGCCAGACTGAAGAAACTCCAGCTCTATTCAGTCGCATACCGCCTGCTCAGAGGTGACCTGTGCCTGACATACAAGGCCATGTCCAACCCGGAATTAATGGACATGCCCCACCTCAAAAAATCCAAATCTACCAGATCCACTAGAGCAAGCGACTTAAACCTTAGCACGGATATAAATAGGACATGCTGGAGGGATAGATTTGTCACCCAGAGACTCCCTATGCTGTGGAATAAAATCCCAGTCCATGTGAGGCAGAGCACCTCGCTGGCTCTGTTCAAGAGAAATCTTGACCGGTGGATGGGAGATCGTAGGTTTACCCCGGGAATCATCTCTGTGTCACTGCTGGACAGAGGCACAACAAACTAATGGGCACAGTATTTTTTAACATAAGGGGTGGCGTAAGCCACAAAACTTTGGGCTAGGCTTATAAATGCCTTAGGGCAGATAGCCTAGTATAAACCTATGAACCTATGAGCCACAGCTTGTGTAAAATTGTATACTTATAAATATGTGCAGAAACTGCATACAAAGAGAAATTCAACATGCAGAAAAACAATGTCATAAAACAAACACATAGAGACAAAAATATAATATATATATATATATATATATATATATATATATATATATATATATATATAAAGTATTTGAACTCCTAAGACTACGTCCCTTCAGAATGGGTCTAAGTGAAACTTTCTCATTAAGCCCACTACCCTGATTAGCTCTCAGTCTTATCATCCATCTAACATCCCTGGTCTCAGATTCCTGCATGTTGAATTTGTCTTTGCATGCATTTTTTCTGTATACAGTTTCTGCAGATATGTATACCATTTTACACAAGTTGTGGTTTTATTAAGTCTTTCTCCTTTAGCTGTGACCCTTAGAATGTGATCTGTTGCTTAGTAATTGGATTATTTGTTTGGTAATTTGTAATAAAACAAGTTTTTATCTTCAACTAGTGTGTTATTCCGTTGGTCATTTTGTTTTACATTTGGATTTTGCTCTTCCAATGGCATATTTATCCCAGTCGGTGCACATTTCTTCATCTAAAAACAATACTTTATACTCCTAATAAATTATATACGTAGAGACTTAAATGTTTATGCTTTCATTATAACCAGGGTTCTTATTTGCCTGCAGCATTATTTTCCAGTCTACTTCCTTAACTTCTAACTTGTTTAAAGCCCCTCCATACAAACCCTGGTTTGACGGAAAGCATGAACATTAAATGTTAAAGTCTGTACGTATATAATTTATTACAAGTATAAAGCATTGTTTTTAAATATACTGGTTTCTTTAAAATAGTGCGGCAATTAATGAAGTCACATGATTAGCTTAATTGGGCGTTTTTTTTTTAATATAAATACTGGTTTTAAGCTATTTGTATTAGCTGGGATGAAGTTCAGATAAATTGAACTAAAGCGCTTAGCAGCTTATAAACAGCAGTTTGTGTATTTTTGGAGGTTAATTTCTGGAATTTTATTGTTTTGCTTGCTTGGTTATTTATTTGACTGATGCATTCAAATCTGACTGATATAATTAAAAATGTCTGCCTCGTATTAACAACTTGTAGGCCTGTAAGTTATGAAAATACAAATAATAAATGGCAAATGGTTGTTAGCTTCTCTAATACAGGATCATATACATTAACAATCATAGCGTCATTCTTGCCCTTTCTAATACTGTCTAATATTAGCTGGTAAGTCACTTAGCTAAAGAAGGCAGACCCACAAAAGGTTTGGATGCCACATAAGAAGCTGTGGAATACTCTTTGATAAGCTTACATGTTTCCCCATCATAAAAGGCTTTACAGCAAGTGCACTTAGTTATATAGACTACCCCATGTGGATTGCAGTCAAAATGCTTATTCACCCTGTCCAGATGGAAGAGAGCCAAATAGGAACATTAGTATTGTAATGACATTGCAAACAGCAGTTGCAAGAAACAGTACTTGTTTGTTATCAAAGTACGATTCATAAGTGATGTTATCTCCTCCTAAAACGCATCCCAAACTCCTGCTGTAATAAAGCAAATACGGATGCATCTTCCACAGCTTTGATTATATTAGAATTTCTCTACATGGTCTTTTAGTTGCTTATTTTAGGATTTCCCACCATGGCCATGGCCTTTTAGCTTGTAATTGTATCTTTTATGCTTTGCTGATCTAGACTTTGTGCCATGTTCCTACCACTGGCAAAACCAAGTTCACTAAGAAAAGTACCTGTTTGTTATCAAAGTACGATTCATAAGTGATGTTATCTCCTCCTAAAATGCAAAACCAAGTTCACTGACTTGTATTGTTTTCAGTGTCTGTATTATTCCCAGTAGGAATATATAAAGTAGATCTGTTATTCTTAATTTTATCTTGCACAGATGTAACTTTGTTAGCATTTTAATCTTAGTTAATAAATCTTATTTATTTTACGTTTGTTAACCGGTTTAGTCCAACTGAGCAAAAGACCATTGTCAGAGGTGGCCCAGGGAGAAAAGCTCTGAAGTAAAATCACAATATATATAATGCAATGAAATATGATTAAAATTGACATTCAGTAATTAAATATACAACCCGTGTACAAAATTTAATGTAAGGCTAGCGTAAAGAAGTTAGAGTAGAAGAATGGGGTTGGGGGAGCAGGTACAAGATAAAGAATATTAGCTTGCATATAAGATAGGGAAATAATAAAAGGAATAATTTTAATTTATTTTAGGGTGTTTGTAAAGTCAAGGAAGAATGCCTGCTACATGGCTAGGACCAGCTGCTGGCAAGGTGGACTTTTAACTCATCCAGGAATGTTTATTGATTTGTCTCTTATCTAATTTCAATGGGATAACATTCCATAATTTGACTATGTGGACACAGTATAGGAAGTCACCATGGCGATTATTGGCTTTAGCTACCTGAAGGAGGTTTTGAGTTTGTGAATACAAATTTCTAGTTTGATTTTTCAATTAAGGTGTATAGAGATGGGCATTTGTTTGGTCTGTGTAACATTTGTGTGTAAGTTTAGTTGATTCAGTACAAGCTGCTTGTGTAGCTCTAGCCACTGTATTTTATGGTGAACTGTGCAATGCTGTGTGTGGAGTCTTAGCTACAAATTGGGCAAGTTTTTGTTGATTTGTTCTAATTTGTGAAGGTGGGTTTTGAGATTGTTGGTAAGTAATGATGAGTAATACAGGAGGATCATTAATAATGTTGGTACTATATGTTTTCGTGAGTGTTAAATAAGGTTTAGATATGTAAAGCATGGCTAGATTTGTGTTGGTAGTTAATGTGACAAATTGTTTTGTCAAAGAGAAGTTAGTGATATGACTACTCCAGTGAGTTTGGTTTGTGAAACTTATTCATTTGGGTGTTGATTTTTGAGGTTATTGAGATGTTGCCTCAAGTTATTATAAGCAACTTTGTTTTGCTGGGAATGTGTAATTCACGAAGCCAGTTTCTCATGCTGTAAAAAGTTTGTTTTGTAGTATGCTGCAGCTGGGTAAGGGAATCTCCTGAGCAGTTTATGGTGGAATCATCAATATACTGAAGTAGTGTAGCACTGGGAATTGTGTACTTGCCATTAATTCTAGGTCAATATATATGTATACCTTTAAGAAGCTTTCTAGGGGATTGCACAAGTGTATAAATACTGATCACGTGAGCCTGACTGCCATTTTGTAGTACGCTGTTGAGATGTAAGCAGTTATGTCTGTGTAGTCTGTCAGTTAATCAATTTGTATTTTGTACTGCTGCTGCCAATCCTGATGTTTCTTTGTAATAAAGCATATAAATGAACTATCCCACCTGTTCATCTTCAGTGAGAAACAAGACATGCGACATGGTGTCAGAATGGGATCCAGAATCAAGACCAAGAGGCACTCAGTTAATGTTGGAGGATTATAGAGGAATGGATCATCCCTACTGCATGTACAACTTGCAAAAACAGTTCAGAAACAAATTTCAGGTATCGAAACTTGCTTAAATGATTTCTTGTTCAAAAAATATAAAATGAAGCACTCAGAACACTCGAAACGAATTTCTATTTAAACGAAATGTCTGACACTGTGACATATTGATAAAAATATCCGAATAACTACAGAAAAGGTTTGAAATAAAGTCTGAAAAACATAAAATGAATAAAATGAGGAAAACGACTGCATTTTTTCAAAGTAGCTCATAACACATACTTTTTTGTATTTCTTAAAGCTATTCAAGATAGAGTTTGCCTGTTTCAGTTATTTCACAAAATGCAGCCATTTTAAAGCATATTTCGCAAAGTACAGTATTTCGAAGAGTTTATTTTACATTTGAATGTTCTTACAAGTACTGGCTGTGTGTGCATGCTTGTACATAATTACAGGGGCCATATTTTTTCAATGTGTTTGGGCATTCTTTGTTGGCATGGCAGATGGATTTTGGAAACCAGATCCACTTGTCTTTGATAACAATATTGCAGAGAACTGGAGCGGGTTTGAGCAAGAGTACGATATTTTCACACAAGCTGCATTTTCTGATAAAGATAACCATACAGAGGCATTTATTCTGCTTAATTTAGCTGGTTCAGATGCCATAGAAAGAGAGCGTTCATTCGTGTATGCACCCACTGTATTTGCAGGGGGCGGGACCATCATATAGTTGTACCGGCTGAGTCAAGAGAAGTGCTTGAAATGTAAATGTAAAGAAATGTGTAATGCCCCAAATGAATATTACAATAGAAAGGCACTTATTTTACACAAGAGATCAAAACCCTGAGGAAACGTTTGCAGCATGTATAACTGACTTGGGAAATAAAGCTAAAACGTGCAGCTTTGGTGATTTAAGGGATGAGTTTGATAAAAGACAGACTTGTGAGTTGTATTAAAGATGATGCTGTGAGAATGATGTTGCTTTGTGACAGTGATTTAACTTTGAATAAGGCCATTGAGATTTATCAGATATATGAGCTCACAGAAAAACACACAAATATGCTTACAATGCTTACAAATGAGAAATGCATGCTTCCAGTATCTTCTAGTGCTCATGTTGATAGTATGTAGCACATGGTTAAAAGAAACAAGCCCAAGCACATGGCAGCAGCTGTAAGCCCTGCAACAATCACAGGGAAACCCTGTGCTTTTCTAGCAAATTCCAGAGTGTGCTCATTCTCAGTAAAGCACAACAGTGAGTCAGCAAACTCAAAGAATTTACCCTCACCTAGTTTCATAAGTCAACTGTCGTAATTGTGGTGCAGATCATGAGCCCAAAAGAGAAAAGTCCTTAGCTTTTGGTCAGCAATGCCACAAATGCAATAAGTGGAATCATTTCAAAAGGTTTTGTAAATCAAATAAAGGGCATTATTTTATTAAAAGAGAATATTCAAAGTGACAAGTTGATCAGTTAGAAAGCTGTGACCCCACTTTTTACATTGATGGTGTGTCTGTGCTTAATGAAACAGTCAGTGCAGTAGGTTTATGGGCAAAGAATGAGGTATTTTGCACTGTTTGGATAAATGGAAGACCCATAGTGCTCAAAGTTGACGCATGTTCAAAGTGCAATGTTATGTCAGTAGAAACATTTGCTAGAGTATGTGCTGGTGAAAAGCTTGATATGGAAAAAGTGTGCCAAGCTTGTTGCTTATGGAGGTGAAGAAATTCAAAATGAAGGTTCAGTAGTGCTTTCATGTTACTCTGCTGGGAACAGCTATGACTTGAATTTTACATAGTCAAAAGGCATGTACAGTCATTGTTAAGCCTCAGGGATGGTTTGAAAATGGGACTACTTTTGTTTAATAAGAAAGTCCACCATGTAAGCTTGAAAGACCACTGTTGTAATTTTGCCAAGTCTATGTTTTTCTATCTATGCTGAGCTTTTTGAAGACAAACTAGGTACTCCATGAAGTTAGACCCCTAAGGTCACCCCAGTTGTCAGGCCAGCCCGGAAAGTTCCATTATCTATGCAGAACAGAGTCAAGGCTGAGCTAGATAAAATGGTGCAGCAAAGTGTGATTTGTCCAGTTGAATAACCAACTGAATGGGTATCTTCCATGGTAGTGGCTCATAAGAAAAGCTCAGATGATGTCAGAATATGCATTGATCCGTGAGATTTGAACAAAGCCCTGAAAAGACGTCATCATCCAGTGCATAAAGTCGAAGAAGTTGCTGCTCTCATGCTAGATGCCACTGTTTTTTCTTTCTTAGAAGATGCAAAAAGTTAATTTTGGCAAATTCTGTTTGATCGAAAACCTTCATTGCTAACCACTTTCAGTACTTCTTTTAGCAGGTACAGATTTTTGAGAATGCCATTTGGGATAAATTCTGCCAGTGTAGTCTTTCAGTGTGCAGTGGAGCAAATTTTTTCTGGTTATCCGCGGGCTGTTATAGTAGATGACATTCTAGAAGGAGGTAATGGTGAAGGGGAGCATGACGTAAACCTCAAGAAAGTTCTGGAAAGAGCATGTGAAGTGAATATTAAGCTGAATTCTTTAAAGTGCAAGTTTAGGCTGCTTGAGGTTACTTATTTTGGTCACTTATTTACCTATTAAGGCATACGATCAGATCCTTCCAAACCGCAATTCTTGAGGTACCAGCTCCAGACAATGTTCAAGCCCTACATTGTTTTCATGGCATGGTTAACTACCTAGGCAAGTTCATTTCAGACTTGAGCCAACTTTCAGCACCACTCAGAGAGCTGACATGCAAAGAGGTATTTTGGTCATGGTCAGAACACCATATATCATTTGATGTCCTGAAACAGATGACTGCCAGTCCATCGACTCTGATACTATGATGTTCACAAACCAGTTACTCTTTCTTGTGATGCTTTGAAGTTTGGTCTTGGTGCAGTCATTCTTCAAAAAGGTAGGCCAGTAGTCTATGCATCCAGAAATCTAACCCAAACTGAAATGCAGTATGTGCAAATTGATCAGTTGAGGATGGCCTTCAAAGCAATCTTACCAGTGGAAGTGCAACCATATTTTCCTTACAGAGATGATATTTTGTTTGACAATGGTATCGTAATGAAAGGTCCAAAAGTAATTGTTCCAAAGACTTTGCAACAAGAGTGTATTACCATCTTACTTTGTGGCCACCCAGTAACTGATTCTGCTAAAAGAAGGGTGAGAGGATTAGTATTTGGCTTTCTATGTCAAGGGTCATTAAAAGAGTGCTTTCATCTTGTTCTGTATGTTGTAGAACTAAGCCACATCAACAGAGAAAACCACTTCAGCTAAACCAGATTCCTGAACTACCTTGTTTGACAGTAGCTACAGACATTTTTGAATGGAATGGTCAACATTACTTGGTGTATTCAAATTGGATTCGAGATTGACCTGCTTCCTAGTCTAGTATCCAGTACTGTCATTACTATGATGAAGTGTCATTTTGCAGTCCATGGTAGCCTGCACAAAGTTATTTCTGATAATGGTACACAGTTTACAAGCCAGCAGTTCCAAATATTTGCTGATGAGTGGGACTTTACTCACGTTACAAGTAGCCCTGAGTAGCGCAGTCAAATGGTTTGGCAGAACGTGCAGTTCAAAGTGCAAAATAATTACTAGAGAAGTTAAAACAAGACAATAGTAACTTTTTTTGAATCTCAGAAATGTTCTTCATGCTAAACATCTTGGTTCACATGCACAGAGACTTCTGTTGAGACAATCCCGAACCACACTATCAATTAGTAGTTCATTATTTGCTCCGTGTCATGAACAACAGATAAGTGAAAGCCGATCTGTTAAAGAAGCACTTATCCCAGAAGTCCTGTTATGACAAGTCCAGCAAATTGCTCAGTCCATTATGAGAAGGGGAGATAGTGAGGATGCAGATATCCAAAGGTTTTGATCGGATTGGAGTTATGAATAGTGTATGTCCAGAGCTGAGATCGTATGTTGTGGAATTGCAAGGAGCAGAATTTAGGCAGAATCAGAAACGATTAATCCTGGTGTCTGAGCCTGTATTGCACGGACATTCCTGCAAGAACAACTGTATATCTTAGTGTAAGTTATCCAGCATTGCAGTTCCAGCGGACATTCCAGTAAATATCCCTGTTCTTGAGAAGAATCCTGATGCAAGTTGTTCACCAATGACTGTCCCTGTTGCTAAACCCAGTTCTGATTATTACTAGATCAGGTCACATTTCCAGACCATGTTCCAGATACACGGCAATTTGGATATAAATGTTGTGTTTATTTCTTATTGTTTATATAATCGCATGCTTCTTTTTCAAATGTCATTGTATTGTGGGCAATTCATTAAATAGGGAGGATGTAGATCAATATGTGTGTATACCTTTAAGAAGCTTTCTAGGGGGTTTGCACAAGTGTATAAATACTGAGCACATGCGAGCCTGACTGCCATTTTGTAGTAAGCTGTTGAGATGTAAGCATGCATGTCTGTGTTGTCTGTCATTTAATCAGTTTGTTTATATTTTGTACTGCTGCTATACATCCTGATGTGTTTCTTAGTAATAAAGCATATAAATGAACTACCTTGCCTGTTCATTTTCATTGAGAAACAAGACGAGCGAAATTAATGAAATTTAAGAATAGGATAGATCCAGGTAGAGAGCCTTGTGGTATACCACTGTTAAATTCTATGAAGCTGATGTATGTTTGGGTCCATCTGACAGTTTGATTTGATAAATTACTTTTGAACCAGGTTAGAATATTTTGGCAGTCTTTTGAGAAGGTGTGTGTGTGTGTGTGTGTGTGTGTGTGTGTGTGTGTGTGTGTGTGTGTGTGTGTGTGTGTGTGTAATGCAGTATCAAAAGACACAGATAGATTTAGGAATATAGTTGTACTAAATAAGACATTTTTTTTTATTGTGATTAATGGAAATGAAGATGGAAAGAAAAGCAGTCTCTGTGCCATAGTCTGTAATTGTTTTTGTACAAATTTTACAAATATTTTTGAAAGGGGAGATAGGCTGGTACTTGGTCTGTGGTTTGAAATGTTATTTTGGATTCAACCTATATGGATTGATATTTAACAGGATTTTCCCCCAAAGTAGAGTGTACCATAGAGTTCAGTGACAAATGTATTAATGAAAATAGCAGCTTGGTATTCTGTAGCTTCTGAACTGGCTTGATGGTACTCTGAAGGAAGTCTGGAGCAGAAGTGGGCTTTAGTTGCTGTAAGAGTCATTCTGTTGTAAAAATATACATTTTTCGTAGGTTTAATAATCAACAAGGTAGGTCAGCAATGAGTTGGTGTGCATATTTCAATATTGTCTGATAGAATTTGTTGCATCAATAAAATGCCAAATGTTAGACTAATTCCTTATCTGTTTCATCTGGTAGTGGAGTAGGTGTGTTTTTAACCATATTTCAGGACTATATTAATGTATGCTTAGTACTGTTTAGGGTTAGATTTACTGTTAGCAGTCGAGGTAGGATTGCTTAATAGTTCTGATCAGAATTGTAACTTGAGTGTGTTGTAGATTTTCTAGTTTGCAATGTTTGGGATACTTTCCACTGTTTCTTTGCTATATCTTCTTTAGGTATAAGTTACTTGATTTTTTAGTCATCCACGAGCTTTTGAAGTTTTTTTTTTTTTTTTACTATGGTGGGGAAATCTTGTTAAGCATGATTAGGAATTTGTAGTTAAAGTAATCAGTGGCTTCATCCAGTGTTTTTTTTTTTTTTTTAAAGCTGCCAGTTACATTGTTTAAGTTGTCGAAGGTAACATTACTGCATTCTCTATTGCCATTTACACAGTTAAATGTAATATTTGTTTTGATGTTGCATTGTCCTTAGATAAGCAGGCCGGTCACTGAGAGAGTCTGAGTGTAATACTTTTTCCCCCAAGAGTTTTTTTTTTTTTTTTGTGGTATCTGTAATTAATTGTGAGTAATCAGAGTTTAATGTTTGATGTTGTTTTTGCTGTTGGTTAGGATTTGGCAAGTGTATGTTAACATCATCTAGTAAGATTGTCTGGTGGTTGGTATTTCTGGCAAACTGTGAAAAGTATGTCTTCTAGAATGGGAATATTTGTTTTTTGGTTGAGGAGGTATATATAAATGAAGTGTATATTTAGTTGTAGTTAGGTATTTATGGTAAATGTAGCAAGTAATAGATCTAAGGTTGTCTGTTTTTGTCAGGCTTAACATATGGGTTGTTGATCCAACTTCTGCATCAGTTTTGAAGCTCCACAGCTCCAGGGCTCACTCCTCTTCCCATAATTTCCTCCACTCCACCTAAGTACCTCAGATCTCGTTTGCAGCCTGAAGACTTCAAATGTATTAAGCAAAAAAAAGAACAATATCCTTTGGGTTATAACTCCTTATTCCTCCTTCCCTACTGAGGGACTGGTCTCTCTAGTGTTAGTTGGTTTAAAAAAAGTTTAATGTTGTAGGCAGATTTTAACTATAGGTAGTACTTAGGAAAGTCATTAAAATAGTTTAAATAGTATTTACATATTAGTGTGTAGTTCATTGTGGTTAGTAGAGTCATTTGAATTAGTAAGTTGTTTTTAGGGTGTGCTGTTCTTCTTGCTGTTGATACCAGTGTGTGCTTTCTTGTTACCTTATTAGAAATAGTAGCAACATTTTTTTCTAGTGTGTTTTGTAGTTCATATTGTGACTGTCCCATTGTGTATCACTTTCAAGTAGTCAGTCAGATTTCACTACATTAGCTGTCATTATGTTTGTTAGTCAAGGGTTTAAAAGTGTACTGAATGTGGGCACAAACTTCTTCCTCAGGACCCCAATTCATTATGTGTGTACTGTGCAAGCGTTGCCCATCATACCTCTCAACCTCTTAGTGCAAGAAATCTGGACAAAGCCCAACAAAATGGGGGACAAAGGAACAAAAATAGGGACATATTTTATATATTGTTCTTATAAACATAGAACATTGATAGACTAACATAGTTTGTTTTAACATACATTTTCTGAAGGATTTGAATTCTGAAACTCAAATGTATTGTCATTATTTAGTGACTTCAGCCCTCAGATTATCCCAGTAACTGCCAGAAAACCACAAATTTTATGAGGAAGAGGCCAAAAAATATGAGCCAAAAATTTGGACATTTTATGAAAACCTGTACAGTTGAGATGTTTGCTGCCCATCTTCATATGGAGTGCCTAACCTCTACTTATTTTAGTTCCATGGCATTTCAGACTAGGAGAGAGAAGGTCATAGTCAAGGGCCTCCTTCCTCCACAGGCAAGGGTCTTCATTTCCTACAGGGTCTACTTTATCCACTACTGCTTCCCCAGTTAAGACGTAGGATAAAACTAAACCAAAAGAAAAGAGTGAGTTAGAGAAGACATGTAAAGGAAGGTCAGAAAAGTCTAGGAAATGTTCTCCAGATAGGACAGATTTGAAAACTCCTAGAAGTTCTGAATCGGCAGTCTCTCTCTTCAGCCCTGTTTCTCTCCAGAACCGGTAAGGCCAAGGTTGCAGTCACCTGTACTACAAGAGCAGAGATATTCAAGGCCACCTTCAGTGGCTTGTTCTGCTTGGTCATCCAGGAGCCTAACAGAACAAGTTGTTGACAGGATGATGTGGATGTTTCTTAGAACAAAAATCCTGCTTGGGGTTCTGTTGGTGCCATCTTTTGTAAATGTGCCAAGTACTGGTCCAACTGTCCCTCCTCTTGTTTCTCTGCTCCTGGTCCACCCTTTGGACCTGATTACCCTGAACTAACTTGCACTAGGGAGCTTTTATCGGGGTTGATGGTCTGAGCTAGTTTGACTCAGACAGCATTTCTTTCAACTCCAGTATATTCAGATTGGGAACAGACTCAGAGCAAAAGCATTGGTACTAGGTTTAACGGTTATAGGTAAACCCTGAAGTTGTCAGAGCTGTCCCTCCACCTCAGGGCATCTGCTTGTCAGTACCTTGGATCTAGGATCAGCTTCAAATTCAAGGCCCATTAGTATGTGGTATCTCATTTGTCATTGGACAAGAGGATGCCTTTGGGGACTAATAGCTGCTTTGGACTTTGAGGCTTTTGAGAAGGTTTTGGCTATACTGAAGGAGAAGGCGCTCCCATTCAGCTTCATTCCACCCAAAGCCCAACAGGATTCAACTTCTTCCTATCACCCTGCCAGAAAGGGACAGTCAGTGTCACAGGCTTCTCAGACTCCATGCTAAATTAGCTCCCAGTCTGATTCAGAACCCTCTCTAATCCTACCAGAACTGGTTCATAGGAAGCAGACGTGCAAACAGAAGCATATATACTCATCTCCAGAGTCTTTCACTGAAGACACTGATTTGGATAAAGGTGAAGGCTCCCCCAAATGCACCTCAGAAGGCATCACTTTCAGTGAGATCTTTGAATTAATGAAGCTGGAGCATTTCTCTCAAGGCCACCACTGAAAATGGGCTCTATCCCAGTTGGACTTTCCTGGTAAACAAATGTTAGATAAATACATACATACATACACACACACAAATAAAATGAAACAGAGAAGGGGGATCACTGGAAAACCCTTCACCTGACAAATCCGTGTTCTTGGTAGCCTTTGATTCCAAGCTCAGCATTGTCCTGGATAGTACCACCCATTGACTTCAATGACTTCATGGCATGGAAGAATCCTTACATGGTGGAACCAGTTCCCAAAGAAGTGGCTAGGATATTTGCAGCCCCAAAAGAAAGGAAGTATTAAAGCAAAGGTCTGCCAGTGGATGGCTATGGTGGTGGCAGCAGCCACTAAAAATGAATATACAGAAGAAAGTTCCTCGGTCCATCCCCCTAACAGGGAGTGTAGGGCTATGGACAGGTTTGGGAAATGGACATAAGCTTCAGCAACTTTTGCACTCTAAGCACTGAATTATTTGGCCCATGTTACTAGATTTCAGAGAGAGACTTTGCTTTCCAAGTCCCTCTCTAGTACTCTGCCTGCCAATATTCAGAAGACTGACTGTGGACTCCCAGCTGTCTTCCTTCCAGTCTACTTCCAATGTAGCCATACAGGTACTTTTCAGTGAGTCTAAATTATTTTGTCGAATGGCAGATCATTGAACTGCTATTCGTTTACTCAGTGTGTTTTTAGTTTCTATTGTTGACCTGTCCCATTAGAAATAGTAGCAACATTTTTCTAGTGTGTTTTGTAGTTCATATTGTGACTGTCCCATTGTGTATCTCTTCTGCTAGTCAGTCAGTCAGCTTTTCGCTTACATTAGTTTATTATGTTTGATAGTCAAAGGGGTTTAAAAAGTGTACTGGAATGTGGGCAATAAACTTCTTTCTCAGGACCCCAATTCATTATGTGTGTACTGTGCAAGCGTTGCTGGGTTCATCATACCTTCTCTCAACCTCTTAGTGCAAGAAATCTGGACAAAGCCCAACAAAATGGGGGACAAAGGAACAAAAATAGGGACATATTTTAAATATTGTTCTTATAAACATAGGACATTGATAGACTAACATAGTTTGTTTTAACATTAAGATTTTCTGGAAGGATTTGAATTCTGGAAACTCAAATGTATGGTCATTATTTTACAAGTGACTTCAGCCCTCAGGAATCACAGGCCTATAGCAGATGCCTCATTTCTGGACCACCTTAAAAAACTCCAGCTATGCTCTGTAAGCATATAAGCTCTCACTCAGAGGTGATCTTTTGCTTTTAACATACAAGGCCATGTCAAACCCAGAGGCTGTTGGACATGCTACACTTAAAGAAATCCTGTAATCCCTCAGAGCCACACGCTCCAGGGAGCTAAACCTTATTATCACAATAAACAAAACATGCTGAAGGGATAGGTTCCTGACCCAGAGACTCCTCTATAGACTCTGGAATAGATTGCCCAGTACATGTCAAGCCAGAGTGCCTCTTTGGTCCTCTTCAAAAGGAACCTTTGACGTGAGATTGGATGGGAGAGGGAAATTCATCCTGGGGATCACGTCAGTTGCCCTGCTAGACAGGGGTCCAGGGAAGTAAATAGTGTGGGAAGAAATAGCCAGGGAATTGTTATGGCTAGGCTTGTATATGCCCTAGGGCTGATAGCCTAGTACCAACCAACCAACCTAAGATTATCCCAGTAGCTGACAGAAAACCACAAATTTTATGAAGAAGAGGCCAAAAATATGAGCCAAAAATTTGGACATTTTATGAAAACCTGTACAGTTGAGACGTTTGCTGCCCATCTTCATATGGAGTGACAAACTTGTACTTATTTTAGTTCCATGGCATTTCAGACTAGGAGGGAGAAGGTCATAGTCAAGGGCCTCCTTCCTCCACAGGCAAGGGTCTTCATTTCCTACAGGGTCTACTTCATCCACTACTGCTTCCCCAGTTAAGACGTAGGATAAAACTAAACCAAAAGAAAAGAGCGAGTTAGAGAAGACATGTAAAGGAAGGTCAGAAAAGTCTAGGAAATGTTCTCCAGATAGGACAGATCTGAAAACTCCTAGAAGTTCTGAATCAGCAGTATCTCTCTGAATCAGCAGTATCTCTCTTCGGCCATGTTTCTCTCCAGAACCGGTAAGGCCAAGGCTGCAATCACCTGTACTACAAGAGCAGAGATATTCAAGGTCACCTTCAGTGGCTTGTTCTGCTTGGTCATCCAGGAGCTTAACAGAACAAGTTGTTGACAGGATGATGTGGATGTTTCTTAGAACAAAAATCCTGCTTGGGGTTCTGTTGGTGACATCTTTTGTAAATGTGCCAAGTATTGGTCCAACTGTCCCTCCTCTTGTTTCTCTGCTCCTGGTCCACCCTTTGGACCTGATTACCCTGGACTGACTTGCCCTAGGGAGCTTTTATCAGGGTCGACGGTCTGAGCTAGTTTGACTCTGGCAGCATTTCTTTCAACTCCAGTATATTCAGACTGGGAATCAGAGCAAAAGCATTGGTGTACTGGGTTTAAAGGTGATAGGTGAACCCTGAAGTTGTCACAGCTGTCCCTCCACCTCAGGGCATCTGTTTGTCAGTACCCTGGATCTAAGATCAGCTTCAAGTTCAAGGCCCATTAGTATGTGGTATCTCATTTGTCCTTGGACAAGAGGAGGCCTTTGGGGACTGATAGTTGCTTTGGCCTTTGAGACTTTTGAGTTGGTCTTGGCTATACTGAAGCAGAAGGTGCTCCCATTCAGCTTTGTTCTACCCAAAGCCCAACAAGATTCACCTTCTTCCTATCACCCTGCCAGGAAGGGACAGTCAGTGCCACAGCTCAGACTCCATGCTAAATTAGCTCCCAGTCTGATTCAGAAACCTCTCTAATCCTACCAGAACTGGTTCATAGGAAGCAGACGTGCAAACAGAAGCACATACACTCGTCTCCAGAGTCTTTCACTGGAGACACTGATTTGGATAAAGGTGAAGGCTCCGCAAAATGCACCTCAGAAGTCATCACTTTCAGTGAGATCTTTGAATTGATGAAGCTGGAGCATTTCTCTCAAGGCCACCAGTGAAAATGGGCTCTATCCCAGTTGGACTTTCCTGGTAAGCAAATGTTAAATAAATACATGCATACACACACACAAATAAACCGAGAAGGGGGATCACTGGAAAACCCTTCACCTGACAAATCCGTGTTCTTGGTAGCCTTTGATTCCAAGCTCAGCATCGTCCTGGATAGTACCACTCACTGACTTCCTCAATGACTTCATGGCGTGGTGGACTTTCTATTCCAGATTTTTAGATGATATATGCATTTTCTGGACAGGACCAATTGATATAGTTTCTGAATTTATAAACTATTTAAATACTACAACAGATTTTTTGTCTTTTACTTACCAGATGCATTTTAATAAAGTTAATTATTTGGATGTAACACTTTCAGTATTGGACAGTGGCTTCAAATCAGCTATTTATAGAAAGCCTACTTTTTCTAATAGTTACGTCCATTACAATAGTTCACATCCAAGACATCAAAAGTTTAGCATTGTCAAAGGACAATATGTTAGGGTTTCAAGAATGACCTCGGATGAAAATGAATTTAAATCAGAATGTGTCAAATTATTTGACATGTTTCGTGAAAGGGGATACCCTGACAAGTTCATTGACAACATTAAACAAGAGGTTTTACAAGGCAGAAAAACTAAATTTAAGCCCATTTTGGGTAGAGGTATTTTAGAGAAAAATACGGGCCAGGGTGAACATTCGAAACTTGATTTTCAGTATAGCAAAGCCTTTGTAACCCAATATAGTGCAAATTCTGGTCTTATTAGGAAGATTATTAATGATGAGTGGGCAGTTTTTAGGGATATAACTGACCTTGATAAGCTCAAGAATAAAAATGTGAATGTTGTATACAGAAGAGGGTACAACATTAAGAATATTCTTGAATATGATACTGTTATCAACAGATATTCAAACCAGCGCAAGGGCACCTATAAGTGCGGAACCTGTACGCAGTGCAGATTTATTTCCAACACTGATAAAATCTATTTAATGTCCAGAAACAGATGGATTAGGGCAACCTCTTACTCTAATTGTAATAGCCAGGGACTTATATACTTGGCGACATGCCAACAATGCCAAGCATTTTATGTTGGCAAAACGGAAAGATCCCTAAAAGGAACGATCTATGAACATTATTATGAGATAGCTAAGAACAATTCTAACAATGCTCTATACCGCCACACTTTGGCATGTACATCTGCTAAATTTTTATTTTTTGTTATTAAGCTGATGGCCAGGGACAATAGGGGAGGACCTTGGGAAATTAAATTAGAACACAAAGAAACCTGTTGGCAGATAACATTAGAAGCTAATAGGCCCCCTGGTTTAAATGATACTATTTCTATTGCCCCACTTCTCAAGCTTAAAGCAGGCAGAATATAATAACAAGATACCATTTATTTATATCAAGTTCCATGTAACAAATTCTTCTTTTTATATACATATACACAATTTTTATATATATTTAATACAGCATTCTATAAGTATAATAGATTATCTGTGTTCATTTGATTATTATTTATTAATATTTACTATTTTTTATATATATTTTAACATAAATCTCATTAATTTCATGAAATTCATAAAATATGTTAATTCTTATTAACATAAAAGTATACCAATGTTATAAGAATTTTTATACTTTTTTAAAAAACTAAGGATTCTCTAAAATGGATGTCTACCACTTTAAATTTTAAATACTAATTGATTAATTGTTTTATCAATTTATCAAGGCTATATAAGATGAGCTGAAATTTTAGTTTTTTATCTGATGAAGTCAAGCAACTGCATGACGAAAACGTTTGAGTGTATATTGTGAACGTTAATAAACTTTTTATTTAGCGATTCATTTCGCCTACAGTGTTGGCGTGGTTGCGGTTTCCTCTACTGACTTTCTTTGGATTTTTTGGCATGGAAGGATTCTTATATGGTGGAACCAGTTCCCAAAGAAATGGCCAGGATATTGGCAGCCCCAAAAGAAAGGAAGTATTAAAGCAAAGGTCTGCCAGTGGATAGCTATGGTGGTGGCAGCAGCTACTAAAAAGAAATATTCAGAAGAAAGTTCCTCGGTCCATCCCCCTAACAGGGGAGTGTAGGGTTATAGACAGGTTTGGGAAATGGACATAAGCTTCAGCAACTTTTGCACTCTAAGCACTGAATTATTTGGCCCATGTTACTAGATTTCAGAGAGAGACTTTGCTTTCCTAGTCCCTCTCTAGTACTCTGCCTGCAGATATTCAGAAGACTGACTGTGGACTCCCAGCTGTCTTCCTTCCAGTCTACTTCCAATGTAGCCATACAGGTACTTTTCAGTGAGTCTAAATTATTTTGTCGAATGGCAGATCATTGAACTGCTATTCGTTGAACCCCTAATTAATGAAGCCTCTAATCGCCATACAGAGTTTTCAGTGAAAATTTTCCTAGGCAAACCAATGGTTGGCCACCATCTGGAATTTGCCCTTTCCCCCCTGTAGTGCAATCTCAGAGTTGGTATATTTAGTTGGGGGGGGGTGTGGAGGGCAGAGCCCCCCACTAGGGTGGCCTATCAATGGTTTCCCTATAGAAAAGTTTCTCTGGAAATTCTGTTCAGCAATTAGCAGCTTCAATAATTAGGGGGTTAAATGGCTATTCAATCTGCCATTCGACAAAGTGATAGTGACCACTTTCCAATGCAGCTGATGGTATGGATAGTACAGCAGGCACCAAAATCACCATGCATCTGCATATCTTTGTGATTTTGTGAAAGGCTTCAAGATGTCCTTCGTTATTGCCCTTTTGATAGTTCCACTCTGTTTTGACCCAGTGTAAATGACAAACTTACCAGGAGTAAACAAGATGGTAAAACTCTGTCTGCAGTTGGACTCCATTTCTCCACTCCCACAGAGATACTTTTCCAGGAATTAGAGGTCTGAAAAAAAAATGTGGTTCTGCAAATTAAAGGACACCCATGGGGGTCAGAGGAGGTAACTACAATGGACAGTCACCCTAGAGGCAGTGGTGGACCACACAGCCAGGGCTTTTTGTGGCCTCTTCAAGGAACCCTATCAGCACACCTAAAGGGACACCCATTTACTGGACCACAAGCCTGGCAAAACATAATAGATTTTGGATGCTAAATATAGAAAGAGTCATCCAACCAGTCCTCCAAGACCAGTTAGTGTCCAGAGTCTATTTGAGGTTCTTTTTAGTACCCAGGAAGACAGGGGGGATGTGACTCATTCTGGATCTAAGTGATCAGAATCCGTTCTTAATATGGACAAAATTCTGGATGGTCATAATTCAGTCCATTTTGTCTCTGCTGAGGAAAGATGATTGGACGTGCTCCATAGTTCTTCAGGATGCGTATTATGTAAAAATAGAGAAGTGGCCCATGAGATTCCTCCATTTTTGGATGTGAGCCAAACATTTTTAATTCAGACACCTGCCTTTTGGTCTCCCCACTGCCACCAAGGTGATTACCAAGATAATGTCAGTGGTAGCAGCTCATCTACATCTGCTA
The DNA here is from genome assembly GCF_019279795.1 of Protopterus annectens. NCBI lineage: Eukaryota > Metazoa > Chordata > Ceratodontiformes > Protopteridae > Protopterus > Protopterus annectens. The sequence continues at coordinate 1,339,385,205 of NC_056735.1, read as the reverse complement.
AAGATCCAAGTTTTCTACTTTGTCACCTATACCCTTTGCTCCAATTGATGCAAGACTTAGGAATACCAATAAATCTGCCCCCAAGTGCCAACTGATTCCAAATCATCAAGTAGAATTTATTAGATATCACCTCAGCTCAGTTCTACAGATTGCCAGTCTTCCCCACACCTGATTACACTGTCTCTCAGCTGCACAGGTGTTTGTTAATCCCTCTCCTCCAATAACATTATAAGACTCTTGGGTCTAATGGCCTCCAAGGTTTTGATGGTCCCACTAGCCAATTTCCACAGCAGAGTACTCTAAAGGACCCTAACAGTACAATGGTTTCAAAATATCCACCTACTGCATGCGAGGATTAGTATTACTCATATCTGCAGAGAGCACAATTCTTTGTGGATAATGTTTTCAGTAACAAAAGGATACACATTTCATACAGATCAGGCTGTAGTGGTAGTAACTACAGATGCTTGCCCTCAAGGGTGGGGAGGGCATTTAGAAAGGAGAATTATCCAAGGTACCTGGTCACTGTTACGGGCCAGTCTTCACCTCAGTATCTTGGAGATGAGGACAGTCCTAGCATTGAAGGCATTTCAGGATGCCCTTCTCAAAGGTGTGATTTCCATACAGACAGAAAGATGTGGCAGTAGTCTGGTACCAAACCAACCAAGTTCTATGCCCGGGGGAGGTGCACGGTCCAAACCAAATACCACAAAACAACCAAGTAGACCAGCAGGAGCAGCCGTGGAGGTAAATATAAATCCTTTATTGTATACAGACCGGTTTCGGCAAATCTTGCCTTCTTCAGTGTAGGACAAAAAGGTTTGCTCCTGCTGGTCTACTTGGTTGTTTTGCAGTAGTCTGGTACACCAACAAACAGGAGGAACCCATTCCTATCACCTTTTACCTATCTTGAATGGGTATGAGAGTTTGGCAGTGGGCGATGTCTTAGCTTCTTTCTAATAGCAGTGTATATACCGAGGATGTCCAGCATTTTAGTGGACAAACTGAACTATCTTAATGCCTCATGAGTGGTCCCTTAGTCTAACAGTGGTAACCTTGATCTTTCTTTGCTGGGGCCAAGCTTGATGTGACCTCTTTTCATCCTAGCTAAACAACAAGTATTGCAGTTACTTTGCCCTGATCCCTCCAAAGGGTCAGTCACTGTGGAATAATCTGTTCAACAACTGCCCTTGGGGTCTTCTTTATATATTTCTTCCATCAAATGTCATATGGTCAACACCATATGATCGAACTTTTAAAAGTTCAAACGTTTCCACGGAGATCTCCGTACAGTGCAGAATGGGAAGATTTCCCTTTTCTATACTGTAGTGCAATCTCGGAGTTGATATATTTAAAGAGTGGGAGTGTGGGGTGCAGTGGGTGCTTAAACTGTTCAGATAGTGTTTTCTTTTGGTTTATTTTTTTTTATTACATTTTCAAACTTTTAAAAGTTTGATCATATGGCATTGACCATATGATGTTCGAACTTTTAAAAGTTCAATTATATAATATACATGCAAGCAATACACTAAGAAGGTCTGTCATAACAAGTGGACAAGATTTTTCCACTTGGGACATTTTTTTTTTTGCTTCCATTCCTTACATATTAGAATTCTTCTATGAACTCTTCCACAGTGGCTCCAGTTATTCCACCATCAAAGTTCAGATGGCCATGATTTAAATTTTCTACACAGCAGAATGACACTTCTATAGCTACCTTAAAAATCTCTAAAGACTTTTTGAGAGGAACTTTTCTACTATGACCACCTATCAGGGACCCAGTTCTCCCCTGGGATATTACAGTCCTGCTCCAAGTGGTAACTCAGCCTCCCCCTTGAACCTACATCTACAATACATTTGAAGTTCTTAACTTGGAAGGCAATCCTAGTGGCTGTTTCATCAGGCATACGGATTTCAGAGTTACATGCTCTTTCCTGCAAACCTCCCTATCTAGTATTCTGTGAAGACAGCATTTTCTTGACACCCAGTTCATCCTTCCTTCCTAAGGTGTCATCCAAAACAAACTTAAATTGGTTAATAAATCTACCATTCTTTTTCCTCAAATTTTCAAACAAAGGTGCATGTATGCTGGATGTTTGTCGACAACTCAGGTTCTACCTTTGTAGGACTAAATTCTCATCAATTGTTTATTGCCTTCTCAAAAACTATATTAGGTGAAACATTTTCTAAGGTTATTCTTTCCAGATGGCTGTCAGATTGTTTTTCTTTTGTCTGTAATAAAAAGGGCTGGTCCCTATGATTAAACCTAAAGCTCCCTCCACAAGGGCAGTAGCCATGTCAACAACCTATGCAAGTAGACTCTCTATTGATATTTGTGCTGTAATGTCTTGATCAACAGTTCACATGTCATATCTCATTACAGTCTGGATGTGCAGTCCAGATCATGCTCTCTTTGGTTCCGCCATTCTCAGGAATGTCCATCCTTGATACCGCACATGTAAAACAGCTTGGGAATCTGTCATACACATTGAATCGAGCGAAAATGGACTACAGTGGATACGAAAGTCAATTACTTAGCATAACAATAGTCCCGTGTCATATTTTTGTACAAATCAAACTCCCTCTCTCCTGCCCCCTTCCAAATTGACACAGATTGCCTTTTGGTGACCAGGTAATTTTCACCTATGCCCTGTCTGTGAGCAGTCCTACTTATAACCTGTTTACTAGCTGATAGTCTTGAATATAGCATCATTGCTGTTATGAATTATTTTTTAGTGGGGCAAACTCAGCCCGAGGTACTAAGTTGGAGTGGAGGGAATTGAATAGGGGAGGTGAGAAGGTTCAAAATTGGTGCCAAGGTCAAATCTGGCAAACCAAATGTTGAACCGTACAAAAAACAGACAACATGGATATGAAAGCTATGTACTTACCATAATGATAGCTCAAGGTTTTCTTTTTGTCTGATTCAACATGTGGGTTACCATATCTGTTCGGCACTGATCCTGCTGCCTTATACCAAAGGTTTGGATCCAAGAGCTTTGTCTCCTCCCTTACTCACAATTCCCCTCTCCTTACTTCAGACTGAGTTTGCTGACTGACAATAAAAAGTCATTATGTGTAAATATGAAAAGATGTATGTGCATTTACCTAATAGGACAAGGAGAAAAGGAATACACTATAATGTGTAAAAGTTATAAAGGATCAGACAGGTTCCAGAGGAGAAGTGGCCAATCCCTAGAAGTAGAATGACAATTTGGTAGGGGGAAGGAGGGAGGGGAGCTGAACCAGACGAAAAGAAGACAACACTTTTCAGTTATCATGGTGAGTACATAAATTTCGTATCTGATGTCTTTTTTTGTCTGATTCAACATGTGGGACAAATTCCCAAGCTACCCACCTGATACCTGTGTGGTCTCAAGGAGGGATATTCAAGTGAATAACAGAACCAAAAGGTGTGTGCATCCTGGGCTGTACATCTAATTTATAGTGAGATACAAAGGTATGAGTTGAGGACCAAGTTGCTGCTGCTGATATGTCACTTATAGGAGCTCATGTAGCAAAGGCTGTAGATGTTGCCATTGCTGCTGTAGGATGCATTTTAGGCTTTGATTGTAGAGGCATAACTAATAAATCATAATCAATGGAAATGCAATTAGCTAACCATATCAATTAACTTCAGAAACAGATTGATCCAACTTTGTCTTGGAGGAGGATATGAACAATTGGTATTATTTTCTGAAAGACTTGGTACTGTGAAGGTAAAACCTGAGTTGTCTGTGCACATCTAATGTATGTAAAATGTTTTCCCTTTTATATGACAAATTGGGAAAGAAAACTGCACCTCAATTTGTTGATTTAAATTTGATTCAGATACCACTTATGGAAGAAATTAAAGGTTTGTTCTCAGTGACCTCTGTCTTTATGAAAGACACGGAAGGGAGCCTTACATGAAAGTGCCTGAAGTTCTGATACTCATTTGGCAGAAGTAATGATAACCAAAAATAGTTTTTAAGGATAGAAATTTCATTATCCGTGTATGCTGCAGATTCAAAGGGTTAAGGACTGTAACAAAATGGTGATACCCCAAGAGGAGACTGGATTACAAATCGGAGGCCTTAATAAGAAGGTATGCTTTACAAATGCCTTAGAAATCTTCAAAGAAGCAATGGACGTGTTGTTGAATCCTATATTGAATTTTAAAATAGCTGCCAATTGTACTTTATTTGTTGAATAACTTGAGCTGGACATGAAAAGTTCCATAGAGAATTCTAGGATTTTTGGAAGTGGTGCTCAGAAAGGTCTGGACGGTTATCAGATGCCCAGATGAAAAAGTGTTTCCATTTGCTCTTGCAAGTCTTTTTTGTACAGTTCCTTTGGGAGGACAATATGATTTATACTATGATGTACTTGACATCTCTGACAATTATTAGAACTGCAGAAGCCGTGTGGTTAGTTTTAGGGTCTGCAGGTCCGGTACAGGCATCCTGGAGGAGTGTGTGAGGAAAGCCAAGAAGGGATCCAGCACTCATGGTGGGTGAACCAAGTGAGGCCAAAGATATGGGAACCATACCTGCTGAAGGCAAAAAGGGGCAGTTATGATTACTTGGGTCTTGCGCTCCATTGCTTTCTCAGTGAATTTTGAAATTAAAGGAATGGGGGAAGGCATAAAGGGGATCTGGGGGCCAAGGATGGACTTGAGCATCTCTCGGTGACTGACACTGTGGAGGGTTGAAGGCCAAGTAACTTCTGCACTTATTGTTAAGGTGAGAAGAAAAAAGTCCCCATCAAGGTTGGCCCAAGCGGCTGAAGATCTTTGTTGCACTGATACATTGTAAGGCAGTAAATATCGATGTTAAGTTATCTATCTCAACTTCGTTCTTGCTGGTTGGGATCAGAGCCGATCCTCGGCTCTGACTCGGTCATCTTCAATAGCTCGAGAGCTGTTTACTGGCTTGAGGCTACCCCTTATCCCATAATGCCTAGCGATAGCTACCCAGATCTTGTTTGCTGCTTCAGCTGCGAGGGTGTTGTTTTTTGGCTTAGGCTTGTATATTTAACTTTTTGTGTAAATTCCCTCTAGAATTTAACTTTTTTAGTATCTTTCTGTTTTATTTTAGTGATAGTGTTTCTATAGTGTCCCCTTTTTGTTGTAGAACTCGTTTAAATTAGAGAGTTCTCTCCACCCCTCCACCCTTCCCCTGGTTAGCCGTTTAACTTAGAGGCTTTCCTATTGTTTTCTTCTAGGTTAGCCATTTAAATTAGAGGCTATCCTATTACCTTTAAAAACAAAACAAAAAAAAAAAACAAAAACAAAAACCTTTATCTATATCCTTCTTAGATAGTACTAGTGTGCTTTTTTGTCTGAGTATTTTTCTCTTGCTGTCTGTGTTAAATTGGTTAGTTTCCTTTTTTCCAGTACAGCATGTCCAAGGAAGCTAAGGTTTCTGGGTTTAAGAAGTGTGACTCATGCTGTCAGAAGCTGTCTCTGACAGATGGGCACACTTCTTGTGTCTATTGTTTAGGCGCTGTGCACCTGCAGGACTCTTGTTCTATTTGCCATGCCTTTAGTCCAAGAGTCCTGCAGGAGGGGAAGAATAAGTTGATTCTTAGGGGTCTGTAAAAACCCCAGGATTCACCGGCCAAGAGTTCACAGCCAGTGAAATCCCCTAAATCCATTAAGCCGTCAGTTCTACTTTCGGAGCTGACTTCGGTACAGGATTTTCCTTCAATGTCAGTTCCGGCTGGTACCAACAAGACAACCTCCCCATCGACTCCATCAGAGGCTTTGGAGCCATCACGGAGCCACAAGAGGCTGAGGTCCCCTTCCTTAGAGTCAGTGCATTCGGTTCCTTGGTCTGCTTTACTTCAAAGCGAGTGTAGCCATCGATCCTCTCACTCCTCTTGATCCTGTAGACTGTCAGATCATGATGTGGAGAGAGAAGTCAGTAGGTTGCTAAAGTCACAGGCACTAGCTAAATTGTTGTCCAGCCCTCCTCAACAGGTATCGGCTCTGTCCACTTCTTTCAATGTTCCTCCTCTGACTCCAATGAGTTTGGAGCCAGAGTCCATTGGGGTTCGAGTAGTGGAACCATCGGCTCCGATAACTCTATCTCCTTTGGTTCTGACATCGGCTCCAATTCCCTCGGTGGTACCTTCCATTGAGGGATCTGGGCACTGTGGCTCCCTCGTCGGCTCCGAGGGGGCAAATGGCATTGGACCCTTGTCCGATCCTGTTCTCTTTCTCAGAGCTTTGGCGCAGGTGAGCTCGGCTCCAACATCGGCCTCAGAGCCGTCCCCCTTGGTGCAGAGAAAGATTCCTATTTCTTCTGAGCCAGAACTTTCTCTGCCTCATGGCGGGCATGCCTTTAAGGTCATGCGGAGTGTGCTGTCTTCTGAGTTAGCTCCACTTTCAGCCCCACCGGCTCCTTCCCCCGTAGTGCCTGTGCCAACCTCTGCTCCTCCTCCAGATCCTAAGCATAGGGAACCGATGCTCCAGGACACCCCAATCGGGTATTTCCTCCTCTTCTAAGGCCTCTCCTGATCACTCAGAGGAGCCCCCTCAGAAGAAGAAGAAGTGTAAGAGGAAGCACATTGACCCCCCCTGAGTCTGTCACTTCTGATTCAGACTTAGAGGATTTGGAAGGGTCCCCAAGATCCCCCTCTGAAGATGTTTTCTTCTCGGTCATCCTGGAAATGCTTAGGCAGAGGGGGAACTGGAACCCCCTAGCCCCTACTGAGGATGAGTCTGTATTTCTGGATGCTTTGGGTTCCCAACCTTCCACCTCCTACATTTCTCCCCCTTTGGATCCACTTATGGCAGTGGTGGCTCAAAAGGCTTGGTCAGCTCTGGATACAGTGGAGCCAACTCCGAGGAGACCTGGTAAATTCATTACAGTGCCCCAGGATAAACAATTACTTGTTAAAGGTGTTCCTGTTGATGCCATGGTGGTAGCAGTAGCCACCAAAAAGAGATGTCGGAATCTTCCTCATCTGTCCATCCCCCAAACAGAGATTCTAGGACTATGGACAGATGCAGGAAGTGAATTTTCAGTTCAGCGACTTTTTCCATGAGGTCACTGAACTATTTGACCCACTTCACCTGACTACAGAGGGATCTAGGCAGAGAGTTGGGAGATACCGTCCAGGGAGCAACAGATGCTGCTGTGTCAGAGCCAAAGTAGTTTCCCAGCTAGCACCCTTACATCCATTGTAAACTCGTCCATGAGGCTGATCTCATATGCAGCCAAGGATCGAGTAGGGCAGCAGCTTCAGCGATTGCTCTTAGGAGACAATCCTGGATGCAGCTGTGTAACTTTGCAGAAGCCTTCAAGTCTTCCTTTACTAACGCCCCATTTGATGGTGCCACTCTCTTTGGCCCCAAAGTAAAGGAGACACTTACCGGTGTGAACAGGAGGGAAAGACTCTGTCTGCTGTGGGAGTCCATTTTTCCACCCCATCCAGAACTTACCCCAAAGGGCAAAGAGTGGAAAAATGTGGTTTGAAAACCCCAAGGATCTTTCCCAGGCACACAGGGTGATGCCCCCTCTAGAGGCAGAGGAGGGGGCAGAGGTGGAAGACGCCGCCCTGGCGGCAGAGGGGGTCCGCAGAACCAAGGTGACAGGGATACACACCCCCTGGAAAACCTTTCCAGCACTCCTGAGAGGAGGCCCGACTGTCCTGCTCTGGAGGCAGTCGGGGTCGCTTTCTTTATACCCTCAGGCCTGGCAAAATCTTACAACAGACAACTGGGTAAAAAGCATTGTTACCAGAGGCTAGAGAATACCCTTCCTAGTGCCCCCCATTCCAATGAGAAGACTCCCAGATGTGCCGCCCCATCTGCGAGACCCTGCAGCTATAGAAATTTCAAAGCTGCTAGAAAAAAGAGTCATCCAACCAGTCCCAGCGGACCAAAGAGGATTCGGAACTTACTCAAGGTTCTTTTTAGTTCCAAAGAAAACAGGGGACTGGAGGCCGATTCTGGACCTAAGCAATCTCAATACCTTCGTTAAGAAAGAAAAGTTCCGAATGGTCACGCTTCAATCGATCCTTCCATTTTTACAGAAGGACGATTGGATGTGCTCAATAGATCTGAAGGATGCTTACTACCACATCAAAATGGCCAGGGCGTCCAGGGATCACTTGCGTTTCCGACTGGGAGCCAGCCACTTTCAGTTTCGAGCCCTGCCCTTTGGTCTAACCTCAGCCCCCAGGGTTTTTACCAAATGCATGGCAGTGGTGGCATCTCACCTGAGACGCCTCGGATTCCAGGTGTTTCCGTATCTGGACGACTGGCTCCTTTCTGCCACCACCCAGCGTCAGCTGATTCAGGCCAGGGATTACACACTACAGCTTTGTGTTCATCTCGGAATTTCCGTAAATTTTGAAAAACTTCACTACAGCCATCACAGCATATCTCATTCATAGGAGCAGAATTGGATACGCATCATTTAATTCTAAGACTTCCCCCAGAAAGGATAGCCTCACTACAAAGCCACATATCTCTTCTTCTGTCATCCAGAAAAATCCCCAGCAAAACTGGTTCTGAAGGTTTTGGGTCTCATGGCAGCTTCTCTCATTGCGATACCATTGGGAAGACTGCACATGAGAGTTCTACAATGGCTACTGTTTGCACAATGGTCGTTCCAACAGCTACCTCTGACACATGAAATTCTGATCACAAATACATGCAAATCGCACCTAGCCTGGTGGCTTCAGACTTGCAACCTTTCCAGCGGAAGACCATTTGTGCTACCCACGCCGACAGCTACGGTGACCACGGACGCTTCCCTAATAGGGTGGGGGGGCATCTTTCAGGGACAGACAGTCCAAGGCGAATGGACCAATTTAGAGTACAATCTGCACATCAATGTTCTAGAGTTGAGGGCAGTGTTTCTAGCGTTGCAACACTTTGCTCCCCTTCTTCCTCTAGGGACTATTGCAGTTCAGACAGACAACATGTCCGTAGTCTGGTACATAAACAAGGGGGAACCAAGTCTTATCAACTATGCAGAGAGGTCATGAGAATCTGGCAATGGGCGGAGTCCACGGGTCACTTTCTGATCGCAACGCACATCCCGGGGTCATCCAACGTCATAGCCGACAGGCTGAGCAGAGCAATCCTGTTGCCTCACGAGTGGTCCCTCAAACAGTCAGTTGCGAAGAAGATTTTTCGCAAGTGGGGCCAGCCTTCCTGCGATCTCTTTGCGTCTCCAATGAACGCCAAATGCAGGAGCTACTTTGCCCTATTACCCCCTCCAGGGGAAGTCCCCAGGGACGCTGATGCACGATTGGCCCCGGGTCTCCTGTACGCTTTTCCTCCCTTTCCCTGATTGCAAAGTTTCTGCAGAAAGCCAACAACCTGCAAAGGACGATAATCCTCATTGCCCCATTCTGGCCTCGTCAAATTTGGTTCCCCTTTCTTCTGGCACACAGCATTCGGGGACCCTGGATCCTGGACCCAGAGCCAGATCTACTGACCCACTCGTCAGGGGTTCCCCACCCCTCGCTCTTGTCACTCCGTCTAGCAGCTTGGCTGCTCCGCTTCCCTTCTTAGCCAGGTCTGATCTTCTCTCACCTGCAGTTCAGAATATACTAGTGGCTTCTCATAAAGCTTCCACTACTAGGACCTACACTAGTAAATGGAAGTGTTTTGTATTCTGGGCAAATACACAGCATTTGGACCCTGTCATAGCTCCGTTAAACAAGATCTTGGAGTTTTTAACAGAATTGTTCCACCAAGGAGCTTCTCCTGCCACTTTAAGAGTGCAATTGGCTGCCATTTCCAACTTTCATGTGGAAGAATGTGGGGCACCTATTATGGCTCACAGACTTTGTAAGGCCTTTTTAAAAGGATCTTTCCATATTAGACCACCAGTTAGAACTCCTACATCTCCTTGGAATCTAAACCTTTTATTATCTAAATTGATGTTACCTCCATTTGAGCCAGCCTCCTCTTGTCCATTGAAGTATTTGTCGTGGAAGACCCTCTTCTTGGTAGCCATTACATCCGCTAGGCGAGTATCTGAGCTTCAGGCTCTTTCCATTAAACACCCTTATCTGATCTTTCACTCTGACAGAGTATCCCTTCGCACTAATCCATCCTTTCTCCCCAAAGTTTGCTCTATTAATAACATTAATCAATCCATTGAACTTCCTACCTTTTTCAAAAATCATTCCAATAAATTGGAGTATATGTTACACAAGTTGGATGTCCATAGACAACTTAGATTTTACTTGGATAGAACAAAGGATCACAGGAAATCTGATCAACTTTTTGTAGCTTTTGCTGACAGCAGGAAAGGTGTGGCAGTTACTAAACGAACCCTTTCCAAATGGCTAACTGATTGCATTATATTCGTTTATGATTCTTCAAAACAAACTTTACCTGTCAAACCCAAGGGACACTCTACAAGATCAGTGTCTACATCCCTGGCTCATGCAGCTCGCCTACCATTAGACACTATTTGTGCAGCTGCTACTTGGTCTAAACCACATACATTCATCTCTCATTACAAAGTAGACAGGGTTTCTAGGGACAGGGCAACCTTTGGTTCCACTGTGCTCAAGAACGTTCTCCCGTGAGTTCCTCAGGAACATGGAGCTAGGGACACTACCCAGGTGTAAGAACAAACGGCGAGATCGAACACTCTCACATTTAGAAGTTATGTCCTTACCATAACGTTCCATGTGGAGTGTTCATCTCGCCTTTGTTCTTACATTCCCACCCTCCCACCCTCAGGAAGAACGTACAGTTTGGTGCCTGGTCTGGATTATTTGGCTTCTGTTTTTGCAGTGGTTGTATATATATGTATATCTTGTATATATATATATATATGGATAAGTGCTTGTACAGTTATGTTGTTTGTTTTTTGCATGAATATGCTCTCTCTCTGACTTCTGGTTTGCTTACAAACTAGATCTGAGGTAAAGGCAGAGGAGGATTGTGGGAGTTAGGTTAGTCTCGAGCTTCTTCTCGATGCAGAGCTTGCAAGCGGCCGACACGGAGCCGAGGATCGGCTCCGAACCCAGGTGTAAGAACAAATGCAAGATGAACACTCCACATGGAACGTTATGGTAAGGACATAACTTCTAATTTTCACCTATGCCCTGTCTGTGAGCAATCATACTTATAACCTGTTTACTAGCTTATAGTTTTGAATATAGCATCATTGTTATGAATTATTTTTTAGTGGAGCAAACTCAACCTGAGGTACTAAGGTGGAGTGGAGGGAATTGAATAGGGGAGGAGTCAGAGCCCTGGAGCTGAGAAAGTTCGAAATTGGTGCCAAGGTCAAATCTGGCAAACCCTGTGTTGAACCGTACAAAAAACAGACAACATGGATATGAAAGCTATGCACTTACCATAATGATAGATCAAGGTTTTCTTTTTGTCTGATTCAACATGTGGGTTGCCATATCTGTTAGGCACTGATCCTGCTGCCTTACACCAAAGGTTTGGATCCAAGAGCTTTGTCTCCTCCCTTACCCACAATTTCCCTCTCCTTACTTCAGACTGAGTTTGCTGACTGACTATGAAAAGTCAGTATGTGTAAATATGAAAAGATGTATATGCATTTACCTAATAGGACAAAGAGAAAATGAATATACTGTAACATGTAAAAGTTATAAAGGATCAGACAGGGTCCAGAGGAGAAGTGGCCAATCCCTAGAAGTAGAATGACAATTTGGTAGGGGGAAGGAGGGAGGGGAGTTGAACCAGACGAAAAGAAGACAACACTTTTCGGTTATCATGGTGAGTACATAAATTTCGTATCTGATGTCTTTTTTTGTCTGAGTCAACATATGGGACAAATTCCCAAGCTACCCACCTGGTACCTGTGTGGTCTCAAGGAGGGATATTCAAGCGAATGACAGAACCAAAAGGTGTGCGCATCCTGGGCTGTACATCTAATTTATAGTGAGATACAAAGGTATGAGTTGAGGACCAAGTTGCTGCTGCTGATGTCACTTATAGGAGCTCATGTAGCAAAGGCTGTAGATGTTGCCATTGCTGCTGTAGGATGCATTTTAGGCTTTGATTGTAGAGGCATAACTAATAAATCATAGTCAATGGAAATGCAATTAGCTAACCATATCAATTAACTTCAGAAACAGATTGATCCAACTTTGTCTTGGAGGAGAATAATAATTGAATAATTGGAGAATAATTGGTGTTATTTTCTGAAAGACTTGGTACTGTGAAGGTAAAACCTGAGTTGTCTGTGCACATCTAATGTATGTAATATGTTTCCCTTTTATTTGACAAATTGGGAAAGAAAACTGCAACTCAATTTGTTGATTTAAATTTGATTCAGATACCACTTGCGGAAGAAATTAAAGGTTTGTTCTCAATGACATCTGTCTTTATGAAAGACACAGAAGGGTGCCTTACATGAAAGTGCCTGAAGTTCTGATACTCATTTGGCAGAAGTAATGATAACCAAAAATAGTTTTCCAGGACAGAAATTTCATTATCCGTGTATGCTGCAGGTTCAAAGGGTTAAGGACTGTAACAAAATGGTGATACCCCAAGAAGAGACTGGATCACAAACTGGAGGCCTTAATAAGAAGATATGCTTTAAAAAGGCCTTAGAGATCTTCAAAGAAGCAATGGACGTGTTGTTGAATCTTATATTGAATTTTAAAATAGCTTGCCAATTGTACTTTATTTGTTGAATAACTTGAGCTGGACATGAAAAGTTCCATAGGGAATTCTAGGATTTTTGGAAGTGGTGCTCAGAAAGGTCTGGACTGTTATCAGATGCCCAGATGAAAAAGTGTTTCCATTTGCTCTTACAAGTCTTTTTTTGTACAGTTCCTTTGGGAAGACAATATGATTTGTACTATGGTGTAAGAAAGCCTGACATCTCTGACAATTATTAGAACTGCAGAAGCCATGTGGTTAGTTTTAGGGTCTGCAGGTCCGGTACGGGCATCCTGGAAGAGTGTGGGAGGAAATTCAAGAAGGGATCCAGCACTCATGTTGGGTGAACCATACTTGCTGAAGGCAAAAAGGGGCAGTTATGATTACTTGGGTCTTGCGCTCCATTGTTTTCTCAATGAATTTTGAGATGAAGGGAATGAGGGAAGGCATAAAGGAGATCTGGGGGCCAAGCATGGACCTGAGCATCTCTCGGTGACTGACACTGTGGAGGGTTGAAGGCCAAGTAACCTCTGCACTTATTGTTAAGGTGAGAAGAAAAAAGTCCCCAGCAAGGTTGGCCCAAGTGGCTGAAGATCTTTGTTGCACCGATACATTGTAAGGCATTTAATATCGATGTTAAGTTGTCTATCTCGCCTTCGTTCTTGCTGGTTGGGATCGGAGCCGATCCTCGGCTCCAACTTGGTCATCTTCAATAGCTCGAGAGCTGTTTACTGGCTCGAGGCTACCCCTTATCCCATAATGCTTAGTGATAGCTACCCATATCTCGTTTTCCGCTTCAGCTGCGAGGGTGTCGTTTTTCTGGCTCAGGCTTGTATGTTTAACTTTTTGTGTAAATTCTGTCTAGAATTTAACTTTTCTAGTATCTTTCTGTTTTATTTTAGCGATAGTGTTGTTACTGTTGTAGTTAATTGTTTTTTCTATAGTGTCCCCTTTTTTTGTAGAACTCATTTAAATTAGGTGTTTCCTCCTCTTCCAAGGCCTCTCCTGATCACTCAGAGGAGCCCCCTCAGAAGAAGAAGAAGTGTAAGAGGAAGCACATTGACCCCCCCTGAGTCTGTCACTTCTGATTCAGACTTAGAGGATTTGGAAGGGTCCCCAAGATCCCCCTCTGAAGATGTTTTCTTCTCAGTCATCCTGGAAATGCTTAGGCAGAGGGGGAACTGGAACCCCCTAGCCCCTACTGAGGATGAGTCTGTATTTCTGGATGCTTTGGGTTCCCAACCTTCCACCTCCTACATTTCTCCCCCTTTGGATCCACTTATGGCAGTGGTGGCTCAAAAGGCTTGGTCAGCTCTGGATACAGTGGAGCCAACTCTGAGGAGACCTGGTAAATTCATTACAGTGCCCCAGGATAAACAATTACTTGTTAAAGGTGTTCCTGTTGATGCCATGGTGGTAGCAGTAGCCACCAAAAAAGAGTTAGCGGAGACCTCTTCATCTGTTCATCCCCAAAACAAGGAGTCTAGGATGATGGACAGATACAGGAAGTGAATGTTCACTTTAGTGACCTTCTCCATGAGGTCACTGAACTACCTATGTCATTTTACCTGACTTCAAAGGGATCTCCTTAAAGAGCTCGGAGATACCCTCCAAGATCCAAAAGCTGAGGGAGCACAAGCCAAAGTAGTTTCCCAGCTAGCGACGCTTAATTCTGTTGTTAACTCCTCCATGAGGCTCATTTCCTATGCAGCCAATGGGGGCGAGTCGAGCCACAGGTATGGGTGTGGCCCTTAGGAGGCATGCGTGGATGCAGCTGTGTAACTTTGCAGAACCCTTTTGAGCATCCTTCACCAACACCCCCTTTGATGGTTCCTTTCTTTTTGGACCACAGGTGAAAGACACTTTGACTAGGTGTGAGCAAGAAGGCAAGACTCTCTCTGCCATGGGAGTCCATTTTTCCACTCCCTCTAGAACTTACCCCAAGGGTCAGAAGAGTGGGAAGATGTGGTTTCGTAAATCTCAGGGAGCCTTGCCTGACACACATAGTGATTTTTCCTCCAGAGGCAGAGGGGGAAACAATAATAACAGACGTCGCCCTCATGGCAGAGGGGGTCCGCAGAACCAGGGCAACAGAGAATCTTTCTCTGATAAGCCCTTCCAGCATCTCTGCAGGGTTGCCCGGCTGCTCACCTCTGGAGGCAGTCGGGGGAAGACTTTCACTGTACCCAAAAGCCTGGCAAAGTTTAACACAAAACAGATGGGTATGGTCTATTATATCTGGAGGTTACAAAATTCCCTTCCATCAACCCCCCTTACAGTCGAGGAAGACCCTTCCAGATGTTCCACCCAATCTGAAGGAGCAAGCAGTAATAGAAGCTTCAAAACTGCTAGAAAAAAGAGCCATCTAGGAAGTCCCGGCAGACCAACATGGATCCAGAACTTACTCAAGGTTCTTTTTAGTACCAAAAAAGACAGGGGACTGTAGACTGATTCTGGATCTCAGTAGGCTAAACAGGTTTGTACAAAGAACAAAGTTTAAGATGGTCATGCTACAGTCCATTCTACCCTTTCTGGGTCAGGAAAATTGGATGTGCTCGATATATCTTAAGGATGCGTACTTCCATATCAAGATGGTTAGGCACTCCAGGAGATATCTTCTCTTCCGGCTGGGGGCCAGTCATTATCAGTTCAGAGCTCTGCCCTTTGGTCACACCACAGCCCCCAGGGTGTTCACTAAATGTATGGCAGTGGTCACAGCTCACCTGAGATGTCAAGGATTCCAGGTGTTTCCATATCTAGATGACTGGCTCCTCACTGCTACCACCAGGCATCAACTCCTACAAGCACAGGACTACACAATAACAATCTGTACCCAGCTAGGCATTACAATAAATTTCTAAAAATCTGCCTTATCGCCTTGTCAGTCTATCACTTACATAGAGGCAGACTTAGACACAAGGAATATGTTTGCAAGGCTACCACTAGAAAGGGTGTCTGCAATTCGTTAGCAAGTACAAATTCTAATGCAGAGCAAAAGGATCCAAGTCAGGTATGTCCTTCAAACTCTGGGTTCCATGGCAGCAGCCATTCTTCTAATCCCACTAGCGCACTTTCATATGAGAATTCTTCAGTGGCTTCTGTTCATGCAGTGGTCTTTGCAAGATCTACCCATGACTCACATGATCATGATCACGGATGCATGCAAAAGACATCTTTCTTGGTGGATTGTCTCCCCACAAGTTACTCAGGGCAGACCTTTCATACAACCCCCTTCGGTAGCCACAGTGATGACAGACACCTCCCTGATAGGGTGGGGTGGGGCATTATCTGGGCAGGACAGTCCAAGGCACATGGCAACCTCATGAGTACCATCTGCACATAAATGTCCTGGAAATGAGAGCCGTGCTCTTGGCATTGCAAGCCCTTCAAGACTCTCTTCCTTCCAGGACCATTGCTATTCAAATGGACAACATGTCAGTGGTGTGGTACATCAACAAGCAGGGCGGAACCAGATCCTGCCCCCTGTGTCGAGAAGCACTCAGACTTTGGCAGTGAGTGATTTCCTCCCAACATTTTCTGAGATCCAACATCATAGCGGACAGACTCAGCAAAGCTATCCTCATGCCTCACGAGTGGTCTTTGAATCAGAAAGTTGCGAATCTTATTTTCCACAAATGGGGACAGCCTTGCTGTGATCTCTTTGCCACCCCCTTCAACAGCAAATGCAGCAACTACTTCTCCCTTCTTCCAATTCTGAGTCACATACCCAGAGACGCTCTAGTCCACGATTGGTCCCAGGGACTTCTTTATGCCTTTCCTCCTTTCCTCCTGATACCCAAACTTATACAGAAAGCAATATTGTTGGGTTGAAAAATGATCCTTATTGCCCCCTACTGGCCTCGACAGATATGGTTCCCGTTCCTGCACTGTTACCTTCTTGATCATCCCTGGACTCTGGACCCGATTGCAGACCTCCTGGTTCATTAGTCAGGCGGGTTGCATCAATCCCTCAAAACTCTCCAGCTCACAGCTTGGTTGCTCCACTTCCAATCTTAGCCAGTCTTCCTAGCATTTCCCCAGTAGTCTGTGGGATTATCATCTCCTCTCATAAGTCTACAATGAGATAAACTTATGCTAGCAAATTGAAATGTTTCTCTTGTTGGGCAGAGGCTAGGATTGTGGATCCCTTTTCAGCCCCAGTCCACAAAATTCTGGAATTCCTAGCACATCTGTTTCACTCCGGGTCTGCTTCCACTACGATCAGGGTACAATTAACGGCCATTTCTAACTTTCATGTTGGCTTGTTAAATTCTAACATTATGTCTCATAAGCTCTGTAAAGCTTTTTTCAGAGTGACAACTCTTCTTAGGCCTCCAGTGAGAGATCCCCCTCCTCCTTGGGACCTTAATTTAGTCCTAACTTTCTTAATTCTGACCCCTTTTGAACCAGCAGCGTCCTGCTCCACCAAGTTTCTATCTTGGAAGACACTCTTTCTGGTAGATATTACTTCAGCCAGATGCATCTCCGAACTTCAGGCACTATGTGTTCATCCTCCCTACTTGGTTTTTAATAAGGACAGTGTTGCTCTGAGGACTAATCCTTCATTTCTTCCTAAAGTCTGCTCAGAAAATAATTTAAACCAATCTATAGATCTTCCTGTGTTTTTCACTAATTATACCAACAAGGCAGAGTACAAACTACACCAATTGGACGTCCATAGACAATTGCATTTTTACCTGCACAGAACTAAAGAAATAAGGAAGTCGGACCAATTATTCCTTTCTTATGCCTTAGGCAAACAAGGTCTCCCAGTTTCCAAGGTAACCTTGTCGAGATGGTCATCACACACTGTTACTTTCATTTATCAGTTAAGGAGCACAGAGTTACCTATTAAACCAAAAGGTCATTCCACTAGAGCCTTGGCCACCTCTGTAGCCTTCCAGTCCAGGTTGCCCATGGATTGTATCTGTGCAGCTGCCACATGGGCAAACCCTCATACCTTTATTTCTCATTACAAGTTGGATATGGTCTCCAGGAGCAGAGCTGACTTGGGTTCCACTGTTCTGAAGAGTCTGTTCCACTGAGCCACCCAGGATGTTAGGTGCTAGGGATGCTGTCCCAACCAGCAAGAATGAAGGCGAGATAGACAACTTAACATAAAGAAGTTATGTACCTACCATAACTTTCCATGTTAGTTGTCTTCATCTCACCTTTTTTCTTGTGTCCCACACTCTGGCCCCCAGTCCTAGTGGACCAAGAAGAGTTCCTGTTTCACTGGCTGAGTGTTCTCTTGTTTTTTTCCTGTATTGACTTAGAGACTATGGCAGGTAGTGTCAACCAATTATTTGGATTAGTCTATTTTCTTGCTATGTCTGGAGTTAGCTATTTCAAACGAGATCTGGGTAGCTATCGCTAGGCATTATGGGATAAGGGGTAGCCTCGAGCCAGTAAACAGCTCTCGAGCTATTGAAGATGGCCGAGTCGGAGCCGAGGATCAGCTCCGATCCCAACAGCAAGAAAGAAGGCGAGATGAAGGCAACTAACATGAAACGTTATGGTAAGTACATAACTTCTTTTTCTGCTCAGCTTGTCCGCTATGATGTTTGAAGTCCCAGGTATATGCATTGCTATTAGAAAGCGGTTCAAAGACATTGCCTATTGCCAGAATGTCATAGCATCTCAGCAAAGAGGGTATGTTCTGGTTTCATCTTGTTTGTTGATGTACCAAATTACTGACATGTCTGAATGTATGGCAATCACATCCTTGTATAGATGGTCCTGAAGTGCCTGCAATGTAAGGAGGACTGCTTTTAACTTCTTTTAACTCCAAGACATTGGTGTTAAGGTTGGCCTCTAATCGAGACTATGTTCCTTGGACTGTTTCTCCTTTCAACCCCCAAATGATCACTGTGGCTTTGTGCATCAGAGGAGAGAAATGCTGCCCAGAGTGAATGAGTCAGACTCAGTCTACCATTGGATATAGTTCTTGCAGATTTGTGAGTGTCAACTTTTGTAGTGAAGGAGAGGAATTCTGTGGGACCACTGTACAGCTAATGTCCATTGTAGAATTTTCATGTGATATCTGGCTAAGGAGGACATCACTATTGAAGAAGGCATTAGACCTTGGAACTTCAGTTGAGCTTGGAGATGTGGATGATTTATGACCTGAAGAGCAATTGATCTGATCCATGTTGAGAGAAGCTTTGCTATTTGATGTATAGTGTCTATTTGGCAGCTTATGAAGTCTAAATGATTGCGTAAGCTGTAATTTGCTCTTCTTTATGTTGCTGGATATACTGATGGCAGGCAATAGTTCTAGCAGGAATGACCGATGTGTTAGAAGTAAATCCCTGGAGGTAGCAGGTAAAAGTCAGTCGTCCAGATATGGGAATACTTGGACCCCTTGAAGCCTGAGAGAGGCTGTCACTGCTACCATTTTCTTGGTGAACACCCAGGGAGCATTGGTGAGACCAAAAGGCAATGTTCTGAATTGGAAGTGATTGGCTGGGGGACAGGAATGGAGACCTTTCTTGAACTGCTTCTGGGTCTTTGTGATAGTAGGCATCCTGGAGATCTATAAAGCACATTCAGTCATCTTTTCTGAGTAGAAGCAGAATGGACTGTATCATGACCACTCAAATTTTGTTTGTTTTACAAATTGAGTTAATTTTCTGAGATCCAAACTTGGTCTCAATCTCCTGTCTCTTAAAACTAAAAAAACTTTGAGTAGACTCTGGATTCTAACTGGTCATGGGGGCCAGATGGAATCAGCAACTTCTGAACCTCTGTTGCTGGAGATTCCAACTGACTGTGTGGAATGTTGGCAATCTTTTTTCTTTGGGTTTCAAAGAAGGGAATTGTAGAACCTCTGGAAATGATGTTTAGCACCCATGATTCTTGAGTTGAGTTATATTTTCTCAGGCTAGGGGTGAGAGGAGAAGCATCCCCCAACTGCCACCAGAGTGCAGCAGTCAAGCAAGTGTTCAGGGATGCTTAAAAAGGTTCTCTGTGAATGGATCACAGAAACCTTGATTTTGCAGACGGTGTCTGCCCTGGGGTGACATCCCATGGAATTGCCTCCAGCTCTGGTTTTGGGAAGCCTGTCCCGGAAATGTCCTGGTAAAATCCTTGAGATTTTTTGAACTACACCCCCCCCCCGCTTGACTCCTGGAGAAGGATCTCTGAGGGGTTGAAAAACTGATTCCAACTTAAGACAAAGTATTACCATCCTGTTCACTTCTGGCAGCTTGTCCTTGACCTTCGATCCAAACAAGATGGAACCATTGTATGGGGCATTATTGAAAGACCTTCTGAAACTTTCCAAAAAGTCCCAAAGCCACATCCAGACATGACAACGCATCATAATACCAGTACCAGCTGCACCATCTGCTGCATTAAGAAGCAGCCTCAACTGAGACTCCAAACATTTTTGCACATCTGCTGATAAGGTACCCAACAGAGAATTTGAAAGTTCTTTAATTAAATCTCTCTAGAAATTTGTCAAGTGACTCGTAGTTCAGCACACAAATAGAGAAAGTGGTTGAAGCATATGTCCATTTCCCCACTCTATCCAAAGCCCTAGAATCCCTGTTAGGGGGGTGAACAGAGGAACTCTCATTGGATAGTTCCTTTTTTTGTGATTGCTGCTACCACCATGGCATGTACAGGGGGACCCTTGACCCAAAACTTCCTATCTTTGGGGCAGCTAAATTTGGTTTTTAGGGATGGGCCCTGCCACAACAGGCTTCTTTCAAGCTTTTTGAGTGATAAGGTTGACTAAAGGGTCAGGAGGTGGGACCACCCAGGACATTAATGGGTCGGAGCCAAGTGCTTCAAGAAAGACTGACTCATTGGGAGAAGGACCATCTCCCGTGCTGTTTCATTAATTCTAGGATGGCTCCAAAGGAGACATATTTGGGGGGAGCTTGTGGAACCTTCTCCATCATCTAAGTTGGTGTCTTCTGTGACATACTTAGGAGAGGAGTCCATCTGCTTCCATCTACAAGTCTTTTTCTGGGAAATGTACTTTGGGACTCCCAAGGGAGAGACACCAGAAATGGACAAGGGACTCAAAGGTCAAATAGTCTCAAAGCTTAATAGATCCATCTATCCCTGTCTATTAGAATGAGAGGTGGGAGATTACTGTCTTCAAAGGGAGTCTGGATGAATACAAGCTCTGTGAGCATACCTGATGTCTTGCTCCAGCCAAGGCCATCTCTACAGCCTCGAAAACTTACTCCAACATTGGAGCCGAAGAAGAGCCAGCCAAATTTGAAAAGTTAGAAGCCCTGTCAAATCCAACAGCTGAAGGCCCCAAGGAGGACCTTGGAACTGAGCTTTTGAGTGCCGAGACCCTAGAGGCAGTGATGGCTCAGAAAGTCTTGGTGTCACCGGAGCCCCACCACTGATGCTCCGGCACTCTGCTGGACCTGAAAGTGTCAAGCAAATAAAGGAAAATGTCAAAGCTGAAGTCTCATGCTCTGTCAACTCAGTTGCTGGTAGTATGGGGAGGCTGGATTTGATCCTCCAGGGAATGGGGATGAAGTAGGGATATGAGAAGACTGAACAGCCAGGGTCAAATGGACCAAACCTGGATCCTTTCTTGGGGATGGAACCAAGAGGACTCCCATCTGAATCTGAATCCTCAAAAAACCTCCATCATTTTGTCTACTTCAAACTCCATGAGACTTCTAGTAGATTGGCCATATCTAGAGAAAGAAGCTATTGATGCAGGCTTTGAAGGCACTTTCTGCAAAATTGGCGAATTATGCATAGGACTGATCAGAGCCGGAGTAAAGGTCAGCTTTGAAAATGAGTCTGGATCCAAGAAACAGCCTGATTCAAATGTCTAGGTATATTTGCTGCTGGATCAGCAATATCTGTGGGGTCTGGAGACCTCCTCTTAGATTTCTCTGGATGATCTTTGGACAGCTTTGATTTCTTTCTTTCTGATTGGATCTGACCATCTGTTTATCTATGTTCTTGTCAGAGGGAGGAGAAGTGGATGGCTAAGGGCCCAAGGATATTGTGGACCAGGTCTGGGGAGGAAGAAGGCCTTTCAGTATGAGGTTTTCTTTATACCCTTAAAGGGCTGTGGTGCCGAAGGTAGTGCAGTTGGAACACAAAGCTTATAGGTGAGAGGGCCCCAGTAGTATACACATTGTGTGGGTCTTGGGGGGAGGGGGGTATTTTATGTCCACAGGAAGAACACATTTTGAAACTTATGGACTTCAGAACTAAATACCTACAATGACTATAAAAGTACTTTATTACTATGAAAAAAAACTGTAGTCTAAACCAAATGACACCATAAACACACACACACACACACACACACACACACACACACACACACACACACACACACACACACACACACACACACACACACACACACACATAAACTACAGAACTAACTAAAGGGAGTACCTTATCTCTGATACTATACTAAATATATGCTTAATTCCTAAACCTATTAAATTTTTTTCTAAAGGGGGGATGAGGAAAAAGCATTTACTTATCATGAGCTGCAGTCAAGCTCTCCGTTCATGCATTTGATTTTCACAGGTGGAAAATGAGGGCAGGAGAGAGGAATTGTAGGTAGGGGAGGGATCCAGACCTCCTGGATCCAAAGCTTTAGTGTAAGGCAGTGAGGTCAGATCCAACAACCCAAATGTTGAATCAGAAAAAAACACATCAGATCTATTGTTACGATAAGTACATAAACATAAGTTTTGCTTCTGCAGAGTTGAAGGAAGGGACAGGAAGCAGGAAGTTGTGTAGATTAAGTTGTTTAGAATATAGGCTATATATTCTTTCTAATTTGGTTATAAACTTATCCATCTTTATAATGCTGTACACAGGGGTAGTATTTCTTTGTCTTAGATGTGGAGTTTTAGCCATGCTTCAGTGATACCTATGACTTTATTCTGAACGTTCTTACGTTGATGTGATAAATTTACAAAAGTTTATGAAAACTGTAGTTGTTAGTGAATCCTGTTGTAGTAAGTTTGAGGAAGGTTGTTCAATGTCACCACAAAGTAAAAGGTGAATAGAGGAGGGTGAATAGTAGTAATATACTTTACAGAATATTTTATATAATATTTCTGTGTGTTGCCTGGCAGGTGATGTATTTGTAAAAAGGTGAAATTGGGAAATAAGTATGTTTTCATATGTAGTGGATTAGGAGAATTTGTTGAGTTAGTGCTAGACTAAATAGAAGAGTAGTGAAATGGGTAGTGATCCACGGTGGTGGTGCTGCAGTAGCGTTGTCACCTCACAGTAAGATGCTGTCCTGTTCGACTCTTAGCTAGAGCGTCTTCTGCGTGGAGACATGCATGAATGGGGGTACCTTCGTTGAAGGCTGTGCATCAGGGCTGGCAACTCAGCATGTAAAAATCAACTGCCAATCATTAGCGGACCGGAGTTCCGCTGTGGTGACCCCTAACCGGGAAAAGCCAAAAGACACAAGTGAAATGGGTAGTGAACATGTTCTTTTAAAGGGGAGTTGAAGTGCGCTGTACATAGGAGTAAAGTTAATGAAAGGAAGAATGTAGCTTGTAAGATGGGTGTGAGCTTTAGGGGTAGGATCATATTTTGATTGAGGTTTTTTTTTGTTTTTTTGTTTATGCAATGGACTTGAAATAGTCTCAAGTTCAGAAGACTCTGCAGCCGCTGAAATTTAATAATAAAAAGTACAATAAAGTTAACACTTTTGTCTCATCGAAACACATTTAGTGGTGTACATGAAACTTCATCAGGCTTCACCTAGATTGTACTCTTTAAACCACGTGATCAGTCACATGATAATACCTCATACCCTTAAAACTGCTATTAATAAATGTGTACTTTTGCATGATACTGTTTCAGAAAATATTGTCTATTACTTCTGAAGTCTTGTAGTTTATACTACTATAAAGACCTAACCCATGGCATGCATTTAATAATAGTTGCCATTTATATTTAGCATATTCCAAATAATCTCTCCTGTGTCCTCTTGGATTGTTGGATAAATGTTCCAAAACAGAAAAAAAAATATTCAGTCCTTACTTCTAATAAAATGTTTTGCCAGTGCAGAAAAAAAATTATTCAATCCTTACTTCTAATAAAATGTTTTGCCAGTGCATTTAATAGGTATTTTATGCAAATAAAGTGATCAGCCAAATAAAAAAGTGTTGATTGGAATACAACAATGGCTTTAACATACAGCTTTAACATACAGTTTGGTTTCTTTTGGAATTAAGAATGTTATTACAGAAAATGGTAGACACTGGAGGGCAAAATTAAAATTTAAGAAATTAGGGATTGTGTACCATGGTTACTGAATAAAGGTAGGAATATAAAAACACTCTTAAAAAGAGGATAATACCACAAATGTATTTAAAGGCCACATGCAAATGTTTATTGTGTAATTACTTCAGATATGTTAATGAAGGGCATGTTTTCTGTATAAATACCACTTGAACCTATCCATCAAATGTTTTGTTTTTTTACATGTTTATCAGACTGTGCAGTATATTTTGCTGTATGTTTAACATGTGAATCATTTTATATTTATAAAACAAGTAGGTTGTTGTGTAGTAGAATTTGTGAACATATACAGGCTGTCAGACAAAAAATGTATTGAATGCATTGCCAAAACATAATTTTTTTCCATTCTGGAACATTTATCCAGCAGTCTTAGATGGGTCAGTAGAGATGATTTATTGAAATATGAATATAAATGGCAAGTATTATATATAATTGTGTTTGATAGGTTTTAATAATAGTATTAATGTCAAGAGTTTAAAAATTAATAGAAATACATTGTTATGTTGTCCTATCTCGCCTTAATTATTGCTGGTTGGGTTCAGAACCGAGCATCGGTTCTGACTCAGCCTACTACAAAAGCTCGAGGGCTTTCACTGGCTCGAGGCTATCCCCTATCCCATGATGCAATGGGAAGAATACCCAGATCCTGTTTGCCGCTCAAGCAATCAAGAGTTGTTTCTGCTGGCTCGTTGGCTAAGTAGTATTTTTTCATTGTTGTTGACATTCTTATTAGTGTTTTTGGCTAATAATAATTCATTAGATAACCTTCCTGTCATGTGCAATTAGTTTTTAGTAGGTTTTCTTGTCTTAGTTAGCAGTTTGTTTCCCCCATTTTTTTTTCTTGGCCTTACGGTATCCTGAGAGAGACCTGTTTAAGTTAGTGGGCTCTCTATGGCCCGTTTAAATTAGAGGGTCACTTCCCTTCCCTGTGTTTGTGGTTTTCCTTTCTATTAGAAATTCCATTTTAGAGGATTTTCTCAACTCGTTGCTGTTTTCTTCTTATAGTCCCCATATATTTATTAAAAAAAAAAAAGCAAAACAAAAGGAAAGTATTTTCTTTTTACTTAGCGCAGTGTGCCTTGTTTCTGTTTGATTCAGTCGATAGTTTACTGGCTTTTTGATAGCATAGTGCAGTACATTGTGACTATATTTTTAGTTGCAGAGTGTGGTATCTACTTAGGCTTTACTTATTATTCTGTGTGTGCCTATCTTGTTAAAGTTTAATTGTTGTAGACTGCAAAGTAGACAGGCTGTCTAAAGAACAGAAAGATAAGGAAACTAGGCAGTCAGGATTTAAGAAGTGTGACCTCTGTAGTCAGAAGATGTCGATCACAAACAGTCACACCAGCTGCGTATATTGCCTTGCTGCTCTGCACCTGCAAGATCCATGTGCTATTTGCCATGGCTTCAGTGCAAGGGTCTTGCTCGAGTGCAAAAATAAACTCATTGTCAGGGCTTGCTGAAGATTCCATTTACAGACGCTCTTGAGGAATTCCTGAGCTCCAAATTTCCTTCATTGTCCTTTTCAAGATCTGAAAAAAGCCATAAGAGGCCTGCTGTTTCAGTTCCAACATCAGAACCATCCAAAAAGGTTGTTGCTTCAGAGCCAAGGGTTCTCAGCTCTGATAAATCAAAGCCTCCCTCTTTGGCTCCATCTGTGTCCTCAGAGCTGGTTGAGTTAATGGCAAAGATATGGTCACCAGTATTGCAGCCAGTAACTACCATGTTGAGGTCGCCCATATTGGAAAGGGAAAGATCACCTTCAATTTTTTCCCGTTCCTCCAGGAGTTTATCTGATGATGACATGGAGTGGGTGGTAAACAGACTGCACCGAACTCCAGCGCTGGCAAAAGTGTTACTGTATCCAGACCCAAAGGAATCAGAGCCATCCCAACTAACTCCTTCAACCTCGATTCCTACTCCGATCACCCTGGAGTTTTTGGAGCCAGGGATCATGGGTCTGATAGTAGTAGCGGCATCTGAACCGAGACCCCCTTTGAACTAGTGGGTTCTGACATCTGCTTCGTCTTCCACGCTTCCTTTGGATGTCGAGAAGTTTAGGTGCTGATGCTCACTGGTCAGACCCCTGGAGGGGAGTCAGCACAGACAATTGTCTGATCCGACTCTACCCCTTGCCACTTCGGCTAGGTTGAGCTCGACTCCTACATCAGCTTCGGAACTACCCACTCTGCATCGGAGCTGGTCCTCAGCCTATTCAGAGTGGAGGATCCCTTCGGAACAGAGCGAGGGGGCTTTTGAGCTGATGGAGAGAGTACTGGCCCCTCAGACAGCTCCACTCTTTGGCCCAGGTTCTCTTCCCTCCCAGGTACCTATGTTGGTCTCATCATCACCTCCCACCCCTCCAAGCACAGAGATCCAGAACCCCTAGGAAGCCCCTTCAGGTGGCATCATCTCTTCTGAAACTTCATCAGAGTACCCCTCTGAGGAAGTCCCTCAAAAGTGATTGTGCAAGAGGAAGCACATAGACTCCCTGAGTCACTCACTTCAGATACTTACCTGGATGAGTCTGAAGGATTCTCAAGGTCCCCCTCTGAGGATGTCTCCTTTGCTGACATCCTTGAGATTCTTAAACAGAGGGGTGGCTGGAAGTCCACCAACCCTTCAGAGGATGAGTTGTTATACCTGGAGGCTTTTGGGTCTCCCTTTTCCACCTCCTGGGTGTCTCCCCCCATGACCAACTAATGAATGTGATATCCTGTAAGGCTTGGACTTCTCCAGATACCATGGTACCTGTTCCAAGGAGGCCCAATAAGTTCATTATAGCTCCATTAGAGAAAGAATTTTTATCTAAAGGTGTCCTGTTGATGCGATGGTGATGGTGGTGGGCAACTAAGGTGGAGTTTTCAGAAACCTCCTCTTCTGTCCATCCTCCAAACAAGGAGTCCCAGACTAGGGACAGATATAGAAAGCGTACCTTTCCTTCAGTGGTA
Source organism: Protopterus annectens (assembly GCF_019279795.1). NCBI lineage: Eukaryota > Metazoa > Chordata > Ceratodontiformes > Protopteridae > Protopterus > Protopterus annectens. The sequence goes on along the minus strand of NC_056735.1, from coordinate 1,339,358,379 downwards.
TTTACACTGCTGTCACTGAATTACTTGACCCACTTCACGAGACTTCAAACAGATTTCCTAAAAGAGCTTGGAGATGCTCTTCAGGGTAATGTAGATTTGGGGATTACTGATAAGGTTTCCTCTCAGCTCTCAACCCTCAACTCAGTGGTCAACTCCTCCATGCAACTGATCTCATACACTGCCGATGGAGCTAGTAGTGCTGCAGGTGCAGGAATATCCTTAAGGAGGCATTTCTGGATGCGGTTATGCAACTTTTCCGAACCCTTCAAGTGTTGCTTCACTAATGTCCCTTTTGATGGCTCGTCTCGTTTCAGGCCTAAGGTGAAAAAGACCTTGACCAGGTGTGAACAAGAAGGGAAAACCTTGTCTGCTGAAGGAGTCTGTTTTTCTGTTCCCACTATACCTTATCCCAAAGGTCAGAGAGGTGGGAGAATATGGTTCTGCAAGTCCCAAAAAGGTTTTTCTGACACACGTGGTGACACGTCTCCCAGGGGCAGAGGGACAAGTGGCAATGGAAGATGCTGACCTTGCAGCAGAGGGGGGGGTCCACAGAATCAGGGCAACAGAGATATGTTCTCTTGTAGACCTTTCCAGCATTCCTGAAAGGTCCACCTGTTCATCTCTGGAGGCAGCCGGGGGATGCTTGTCACTGTACCCAAACGCCTGGCTAGAAATCACTCAAGACAAATCCATAGGGTATTCATAGGTTAGTACTAGGCTAATTGCCCTTGTGAGCCATTGTAAGCTTAGCTAATTATCCCCTGTGAGATTCAAACCCTGTACCTTGTGTTTGTAAGGCAAACACCTTAACCATTAGGCCACCCTCCAAATACCCACAAATGGGTACAAACAATAATATCCAGAAGCTATTACATACCCTTTTCCACAACCCTTCCCATAAATCAGTCCTTTCCAGATATCCTACCCACTCAATTACACTACACAACATCAGAAATACACAAGTTGCTGGAAAAAAAAGAGTCATCCAAAAGGTCCCCGCAGACCAGATTGGATCCGGAACTTACTCAAGGTTCATTTTAGTTCTGAAAAAGACAGGGGACTGAAGATGCATTTTGGATCTCAGCAGAGTGAACAGGTCTGTAAAAAAACATCAAAATTCCAGATGATGACACTGCAGTCTATATTCCCTTTTCTGGGGAAAGATAATTAGATGTGCTCGATAGAGCTCCATGATTCATGGATAGGCGATCCAGGAGACACTTGCACTTTCAGCTGGGAGCCATTCATTACCAATTTTGAGCCCTGCTCTTTGGTCTCACTATAGCCCCAGAGTGTTCACCAAATGCATGGCAGTGGTTACTTCTCACTTGAGACGTCTAGTATTCCGTGTGTTTCCATACCTAGATGACTGGCTCCTAACTGCCAACACCAGGCATTTACTTCTGCAAGCGAGGGACAAAACCATACTACTTTGCCAAGACTAGGCATTTCAAAATTTCAAAAAATCTGTCTTGTTGCCCTTACAGTGTATTACCTTTCTAGGTGCAGAGCTGAATTCAAAAGTGACGGCGGCAAAACTCACATGAAAGAATTCAATCCCTACACCATCAAATCAAGAGCTTGATATTGAGACAAAAGGTTCTGGCGAGACCTGCGTTACAGGTTTTGGGGACCATGGCACTGGCAATTCTTCTAGTACCTCTAGCATGCCTGCACATGACAGTCCTCCAATGGTTACTCTTTACCCAATGGTCCATGTAAGAGCTATCACTGTCACACCCAATAATAATTATGGATACATGCAAGAAGGAACTTCTTTGGTGGCTTCAAATGAACCAGTTATTCTTGGGTTGCCCATTTGTATTCCCACAACCAACAGCTGTACTAACAACGGATGCTTCCCAGATTGGTTGGAGGGCATTATTGGGAAAGACTGTCCAAGGTTTATGGCAAGAGCAGAAGAACCACCTGAATATCCATGTCCTAGAGATGAGAGCGATGCTCTATGCATTGCTAGCATTTTAGGACTCTCTCTCCCGAAAGGAACAATTGTGATTCAGACAACATGTCAGTACTGTGGTACATAAACAGGGATGAACCAAATCATACCCCCTTTGTCAAGAGGCATGGCAGTGGGCTGTCTCTTCTCAATGTTTTCTGATAGCAATGCACATCCCGGGAAAATCCAACGTGATAGTGGACAAACTAAGCAGAGTGATTCTTTTGCCTCATGAGTGATCCCTGAAACAAGAAGTTGCAGAAGAATCTTCCTAAAATGGTGCCAGCCTTGCTGTGACCTCTTCCACACGTCCATGAATGCCAAATGCAGCTGCTACTTTGCCCTCATTCCCCCTCTTGGGAAGTCACAGAGGGACACACTTGTACACAATTGGTCTCTGGGACTTCTTTATGCCTTCCCACCGTTCCCTTTGATACCCAATGTACTTCAGAAAGCCAACACATTGAGAAGTATCATGATACTCATTGCACCTTACTGGCCTCGTCAAATTTGGTTCCCCTTTCTCAGCACCCATATTCTAGAGGAACTGGATTCTCGACCCAGTTCCAGACCTTCTGACCCACTAGTCGGGAGTATTCCATCCATCAATCCAAACAGCTTGGCTGCTCCAATTCCACACATAGCCGGGTGTTACGATTTTTCTCCTGCTGTCAAACATATCTTAATTTCCACACACAAACCATCTACTAGGAAACTGTATTCCAGTAAATGGAAAAGATTTTCATATTGAGCGGCTGAACACAATATAGAATCCCTTTACAGCTCCTATTGCAGAAATTCTAGATTTTCTCTTCAGTCTCTGAAGAAGGTGCAGCAGCTGCTTCAATCAGGGTACAACTTGCAGCCACATCTAATTTTCACACAGGGGAGATGGGGATGTATATCATGTCCCACAAGCTATGCAAAGCCTTTTTGAAAGGTACCTTTCTACTAAGACTCCCAATCAGAAAACCTCCAGCTCCTTGGGACTTGAATTTTGTTCTAACTAAATTGATTCTGCCACCCTTTGAACCTGCATCATCTTGTGATAATAACATTTTTATCATGGAAAACCCTTTTCTTAGTAACCATTATCTCCGCCAGACAGGTCTCAGAACTCCAAGCTCTCTCTGTACACCCCCCTTATATTGTGTTCCATAAAGACAGCATATCCTTAAAAAAAATCCCTCCTTTTTACCAAAGATCTGTTTGGAAAACAACTTGAATCAATCTATTGAATTGCCAGCATTTTTTTTCCAACTATAGCAACAAGGCAGAATATAGTGTACATCAGTTAGATGTTCATAGACAATTACGCTTTTATTTGAACAGGACAAAAAACTTCAGGAAATCAGATTTTTGTTTCCTTTTCTGACACAAAAAAAGGATTGCCTGTTTCCAAAGTAACTCTGTCAAAATGGCTTCCAGATTGTATTTCCTTTTCATGCAGTAATAATAACAGACAATTACTGGGAAAAATAAGAGGCCACTCCACGAGGGCTGTTGCAACGTCCTCTGCCTTTCAAGCCAAGCTTCCTATGGATTCCATTTGTGCAGCTGCCACATGGGCAAGACTCATACATTTATTCCTCATTACAAAGTAGACATGGCCTCCTGGAACAGGTCTTACTTTGGGTCCGCTGTTCTGAAGAGTCTATTCTCTGGAGCCACCCAGGGATGAAGGTGCTAGGGACGCTGTCCCAACCAGCAAGAATTAAGGTGAGGTAGGACAACATAACATTAAGAAGTTATGTACTCACCATAACATTCAATGCTTGTTGTCCAACCCACCTTTATTCTTGCTTTCCACCCTCCTTCCCCCTCCTTCACTCCTGGAGGATCGGGCAGATGTTTATATATATATATATATATATATATATATATATATATATATATATATATATATATATATATATGTACATATGCTGCATATGTTATAGATGCTGAATTTGGAGTCTGAGTTCCTGCTTACTTCATCTAATTTTTCTGATGGTATGTGTGTGTGTGTATGTATATATATATATATATGTATATATATATATATATATATATATATATATATATATATATATATATATATACACACACACACACACACACACACACACACACACACACACACACACACACACACACACACACACACACACACACACTTGTTAGGAACAAGGTAAAACAGGTTTTCGCATGCAAACAAGATCTGGGCATTCTACCCATTGCATCATGAGATAGGGTATAGCCTCAAGCCAGTGAAAGCCCTCGAGCTTTTGTAGTAGGCTGAGTTGGAACCGATGCTTGGTTCCGAATCCAACCAGCAAGAATAAAGGCGAGAGGGACAACGAACATGAAACGTTATGGTGAGTACATAACTTATTTTATAAAGTAGTAGCATGCAAAGAAGTATACCTGTATTAATAATAAATTAATATTATGAAGTTTTACATGTGATTTATTTAAATGTATTTAAGTATTAATGGGTACAATCTAAGTAAAGTCGGATGAATTCTTGTGTACACCAAGAAGTGAGTTGCTGAGAGTAAAGTGTCAACTTTATCATGTGCTTTCTATTACAATTTTGGATATATTCAGTATTTTTGGTGTCTTATGATCTTGTGACTAGTAAGAGTCATTTACATGGACAGTTGTTCTTGTTTGACTTGTAAGGGACACACACTCTGCCAGTTTTTAATAGAGTTCTGTTTGTGTTTTTTTGTTTAGGTAGCAGCATATTGAATGATAGGATCACTAGACATTTCGGGATCAGTGCTTTAAGAGTTAATGTGTTAAAATGGGGAGGAGTTGCATAGCTGGTGTATTTGTGTAGGCTGAGTTTATGACTTAAAGTTAAACACCTGGGATGGACAAGGAATTCAGGCAGGAGGGGAACAAAGCAGGCAGAAACAGAGCAGGTGCTAGAACCAAACCTTGCACGTGTGCACAAGTAGGAAGCAGCCACTGAATGGATTCATGTGTAGAAGTTGTGAAATTTATGACCTAAAGTCCTGTAAGTGCAACAGAATAAGAGTAAAAAAAATGCAAATTATATTTTTCTCTTCATAGGGAATAGTGTGCTATTAAATATTAAATATTTAGACTGAAAGGGGAATGTCAAATTGCATAGAAAGCAGTGATGTATTTATTTCTGTATTTTATTTTCCCCATATAACTAAACAGGAATATTGGACACCATTATGGCAGCATCTGCAGATAAGGAGTAACGGGCACAATTCTAGGTGTTGTGTTCTTCATGTTGCAATAAAGACATATATATATATATAACATATATATACATATATATATATTTTTTTTTTATTCTTTTCACCTTATTATACCTTTTACATTTATGGTCAAAAACAAGAGGCAGGCTGAGCAGCAGAATGGGAAGTACTGGTCCTTGAGAATACCATGGCACTGCCACTGTACGGGTTTGTCAGTAACAAACTACAAGATGGGATCTGATTATAAAAATACTAAGGATTTCTTCCAGGGAAAAACGAGATCAGCAGTTACAATGTGTAAAGTGACACTATTACCAGTGCTGCTAAACTTGAGAGAAGCTTTCAATTTCAGCTTTAAATTATTCAAACTTTTAATTCTTCTTGGAACACTTTCTTAGAAGAAGTCAGATATAGTAAAAACACATTTAATATTATTATTGTTAATGTGTCTAAGATGTGGAATTACTGTAGAATAAATGAATGCTAATAAATATATTTTCTGTAAACAGAAGTACCAGAACTTATTTTCTGTATGTTTTTTAGCTATCCATGTCTTAAAAAATACATTGTGTTGTCCTGTTTGAAAGTTATGAGACATAAAAAATTTGGTACTGTTAATGCAGACTAAAAATTGTTAAGCAGATTTCTAGACTCATCCCACATTAAAATGTATTTATACACCTGTAATAAAATGTAATATATTGTTCGTAATGGGGCTGGTACAAATATAGCCTCTCCTATCCATCTGTTACTATATTGGAGAATGAAGGGTTGTAATGACTCACATTGTCATGCTAGTTTTCTGTCGGTAGTGATTGATTTAAAATGAAGTCAAGCAGTGTACACAAAACATTAATTTCAAAAATTCTCATTCTGCTGTTAACTAAATATGATATACCATTACCCATATCTATTATTTCCATGTAAAGAATAGTAGAGTACAGCAGCGGTGTATCTAAAGTCATCAGAAACCCATTTAGTTTATGGTTGAAACCATTTTACTTTTCCATAAAAATGAAAGGAATCTCTAAGGTAAAGGATTGTACTTGGTGCATAACTGCACTGTGAATCATGTCAGCTAACATAGCCTTTACATAGGCATTATTAACATCAGATAAACTTGTTTTCATAACATACTTTGTTGTTTAACATGTTAGAAATGCTTTGTATGTAAAATACAGCTTCTGTCACAAAGAGCTTACCTTCCTTATCTACTTTCATGAACCTTAAGTCTTATTGCTTTGCAACTCTCTCAGTATTTTTAATTCTGCCGAAAAATAATTGAAATTGGATTTGTCAGTCTCACTTTATCGTTTACATGCAACTTCAAATGAAGCTGTTGCAAGGGTGGATTGAATACACTTTGTTGTCTAATATGTGAGTTGCACAGGGGACAAGAACCCCTCATTTGTTAGCAATCTCGGAAAAAGGAAGAAACACTGTATCTGACAAAGTGCTTATTACTTTGAATTAACTGAACAACTCATAGCACAGACAGATTGCTTTGTACTGATTTTGAGAATGTGCTCATTCTACTCTGGGTAGCTGCTTCCCTGCAAAATACCTGCATGAATGCAACAGTGGATTACTTTAAACAAAAAGGCTTTTCCTTTTGTTTTTACTTGTTGCTCCCAGAGAGAACCAGCCACTCCATCAGGTTTGGAGAAACCTGTAAGGGGACCTACTCCACAACAGGTAGCCTACATTTTGTATCAAATAAACATTTCTTGTAATCTCTAGCTGCCTGCAGCAGTTGGACCTAACTGAAATTGTCTAGTCTGTTTTGTGGCTGGTTAGGACAGTGACCTGAAGACGTCTGTATTCAGTTGTGAAGTGTCTTAAAAAAAAAAAAAAAAGTCTTCCTGTTCACTTATCGGTTCAATTAATTCTTCTAGTATGGGCAGTACCATTAGCATAGTAATTTTTATTTTATCCCTGTACTTTCTTAAGCTGTCTTTCTGGGCCTCATATGTTCATAGGTATGTACTAGGCTATTGGCCCAAGGGCCTACATAAGCCTAGCCAACAAGGTTCCCTGGATTATGCCACCCAAGAAAGATATTTTCCTGTGCCACTGTCGAGCAGAGACACAGAAGTGATCCCCGTGGTGTATTTCCTATTTCCCATCCACTCATCAAGATTTTTCTTGAAGAGTGCTAATGAAGAACTTTGCTTGACATAGATGGGTAGCCGTAGTCTGTTCCAGAGTATGGGAAGTCCTGGGACAGGAATCTATCCCTCCAGCATGTCCTGTTTATTGTGGTGACAAGGTTTAGGTCCGTAGAGCATGTAGCTTGGAGGGAGTGGGATTTCTTTAGGTGTAGCATGTCCAACAGCTCTGGGTTTAACATAGCTTTATATGCTAGGCAGAGATCACTTCGGGGTAGGCGATATGTTACGGAGTAAAGCTGGAGTTTTTTGAGGCTGTCAGTGTAGGGCATTTGTTTGAGGCCAGTAATTCTCTTTGTGAGGTACTTCTGTGACATTTCCAGCTGCTGCAGATATCTTGTGAGGTACATTCCAAAAGGGGCATTGTACCCTATAATGGGTCTAATGAGTGTCAAGTAGAGAGGAACAATGACCTCTCTTTTCCTGGATGAGAACCCTTTTATGATGAGGTATGCCATGTAGAAGGACTTCCTGACTACTGTGGCGATGTGACTATCAAAGGAGAGACTACTGTCCACCTGGGTTCCAAGGTCTCATCACGCATTCAGAGTATTGCTGCCTATGTGGTAGTTCATGGGTACAGAGTTTTTACCAAAGGGGATGACACTGCACTTTTTGGCATTGAGCTTGAGGCCATGGCTCTGACACCAGGCATCTGTCTCAGCAAGGCTCTTCTGTATGATGTCCACATCATTTGAGGACTTGACTATGGCTCCTAGTTTGCAATCATCTGCAAACTTCGTTAGCCAGAAGCCTTCTGTGTTAGCCTGTACTTCAGAGAAGTAGATACCAAACAGGAGAGGTCCCAGGACGGAACCCTGTGGTACCCCACTTGTCACTGCTTTGAGGTCAGATTTGGAGTCTGCAACTTTTACAGTGTGGGTTCTGTCAGTTAGCCAGTTGGCAAACCATCTTGTGATGTAGGGATTTATACCTAGTTTAGTAAGTTTAGCTGTAATTCCAGAATGGGGGATGGTGTCGAAAGCCTTGGCAAGGTCAAGATAGGCTGTGAGAACCACCTTACCCTCATCTACAGCTTTGGTGACTGCCTCAAAGAAGTCGATCAGTTCAGGAGGCATGATCTGCCTTTCACAAATCCAAACTGGGTGGGATCCAGAGTTTGGAGATTACCAGTGTCTTTGTTTATGAGTTCCATGACCAGGCTCATCAGGCTAATAGGTCAATAGTTCCCGGGATCGGTGGTGACTCCCCCTTTGTGGAGTGAGATAACTGTTGCTGTGCGCCATTCAGTGGGCACAAAGCTTGATGCGAGGCTATTATTGAACATGGTGCTTAAGTGGGGAGCCTGTTTGTTCTGAAGTTCGTGTAAAACGCAGCCTAGGATGTTGTCCGATCCCATGGATGCTGTGTTTTTGGCTTTAGAGAGCGCAGCTTTTACCTGCATAGTTGTGATTACAGGGACTCTGCATTCTTCCTTTATAGATATGGGCCCTTTAGAGGGTGAGGGGTGGGGTGGGGTAAAGTTAGCACTGAACCTATCTGCCAGGATGTTGGCAATATCGGTTGGTTCTGTAATTTTCATGCCGTTGTGCTGTAACTCAGAACAGATCTGGGTGTTGCCATTGAGATTCTTGACATAGCTATAGAATGCTTTGTGGTTGTCTTTAGAATTAGTGACGATTTTGTTTTCGTAGCTAGCTTTGGAGGATCTTATAAGGGATCTCAGCTTCTTACTGAGGCTAACCAGGGAGCTCCTCCTCTCATGGGATTTTACTCTCTTTTGTAACAGTTTTTCCTTCTGTTGTACAGTTTGTTTATGGCAAGGGACCACCAGATTGGCTGAATAATTTTGAAAATGCCAGATTATAAAGGGCTTTCTATCTTCATTTGTATTTTTAATAATCACAATGTTCACAGTTTCTGTGGTAGCTGATGCTTAACTGTACTTTGATATTGTTTTTAATTAGTATGATCATTAAGTCACACTGTGCTTTATAACAGAACAGTTACAGTGTTCCTTAAAGGGCAAGGTTGTCAAATTTTATTATATTATAACTATGTATCTGTTTCAAGTAAAGAATATCTTAGTTGCGTTAAAACTTTTTAAATAAGCTCAACTTGTTTTCAGTCTTTGATAAAGGTCTTTTATTATTTATATTGGTTGGGGTGGCAGTTTAGTCTTTAAATAATGCTTCCATTGTTTAGTATGTCCTTGACAGTATTGTCAGAACACTCTGTAGTTGATGGGTTTACCCTTGTTGTGGTTAGTCTTGGCTGAGAATGTAGTAGTGAGTGCAGAATAATGGAGGATTCAGTAAATGTTGAACTGCATCTGGAGAAATTTAGCATGATTTCCAGTACTTGTGTTTGGTGTGAGTCTGAGTGAATCTATAACTAAGTAGGAGAAACATGTTCAGAGTGCTTTAGAGAACAGATTTCCAGTGCAAGCTAAAATACATTATTAGTGTTTCACTGCTGCACTGTAGATAGTGCCATGATTGTGCTTCAAAGTGTCTTGTTTATAGCAGTCCTGATAAACAGTCATAGAAGAACCAGTTCAGATTATGGTCAGCATTGTTTGGAGAACTAGTAATAAGTGGGTCTACTCTACTTGCACGAAAAACCACATCGCCAACATTCACATCACCAAGACGAATACACCGACATCCGGAACACTGACATTCTAACCCGAGGTAAGTAACTGCTTGTCCATCCTGTTAAACTTTGTATCTTACCCCCGTGGTAGCTCAATCTCTGAGTTGGTATATTTAGTTGGGGGGGGGTGAGTTTAGTTTTTTTTTTTTCCGGGACAGCCAAGCAGTTACTTAACTCGGGTCAGAATGTCGATGATCCAGATGTCGGTCTTCTGGTTTGTCGGTGTATTTGTCTCGGTGAAGTGAATGTCGGCAATGTGTTTTTTTGGGTAAGTGAGGTAGATCCTAATAAGTACACAGCCCATATTGTTTCTAATTACAAGTACTACTGTTGTCATGTCTAACCTTCCCGGTCTCTGTTTCAGTATGCTATGTGTTGTACAGCTAGTTTGATGATGTCATCAGGCTTTAGACATCAAGAAGTTCTGCAAAGTTTTCTGATTTTCTTTCAGCTGTTTCCCCCTCTGAGCTGCATTACTTAGATGATGCATATAATCTAAATTACATAACAATAAAAGTGTAATTTTTGCTAACATTCATTATTCTGTTTTCCCCTTAACCCTTTTACTTCTTCTTCCTCATTTTATTCTTCATTTATTTCCTGACCACCGATTTTTATATTCTCTCTTTTCATCAGTTTTCTTTGTCTCATAAACTGCCTTTTCTATCTTTGTTGCTTTATTTTAATTCAGATTCTGTGCTTTCCTTCAAGTGATAACATCCTGTATAGCTTTTTCTTTCAACTTCAGTGGGAAGGTGGCCTAATGGTTAAGGTGTTTGCCTTACAAACACAAGGTGCAGGGTTTGAGTCTCACAAGGGATAACTGACTAAGCTTAAAATGGCTCACAAGGGCAGCTAGCTTAGTACTAATCTATGAACCTATGAACCTATAACTGCGTTCGACAGTAAACCTTTTTTAAAGGGAGCAAATGTTTGCCATAAAATTCTATCCTAGGGTAGATAGACTGTGTGTGTATTTTGATTAGGAAAAGAACATTTTACTATAAACTGAGATTTGCTTCTTCCACTCTGTTGTTTTAAAGTGAGCTCCTGAGCCGTGTCCACTTCCAGTGGACTTTGACCTATTGCACCACATCAAGGGTAGCCCTTTTCGTTTCTAGGACAAAGCCCTTGTCATATACTTTCATTGCTAAAAAGGAGAGATGAAATGTATAAAAGTGAAGAGTGTGATAGCCGTAAAGATTTATCTTCAGTTCCTGTACCAAAAAAGCCTAGAACAGACCAGTCTTTCTTTTACAATTTGTCCTTCTGCACTGTTCAACATCCCTGTAAGTACTGTGACTTAGAAGCTACTTTTAAGCCAGTCAGAACTGACAGTATTTCAATTTTTTCTGCTTCTGAGATTCTAAGAATTTTTGGTACTTTTCCGTTAACAAGGCAACAGCATTTTTTTTGCTTCATTTTCCGTTATCGGGGAAACAGTTGAAATGCGGTAGCCGAGCTGCGAATGTAATGTGAAACCATGTATTTTTCATGCTAATATTAACAGGTGTGTGAAATAAATGAATATTTTTTTTTTTTTAAAAAAAGCTCCTTCCAATTATGCACTTTAAGAAAAAAAGAGTTCTCTAGTAACAGCAACAGAGACCGACAAATACCTATAGTTTACAAGGGCTGCTTTTCCTCATTCTGTATAAAATACCAAAACATCTTCCTATTCTACATTAAGGAGAACCGACATCCTGTAGTTCTGGTTACAAATGTAATACAGTCTAGGTACAAAACATATCGCATTTCATGCAGAATTTGCAGTTTGTATATTTCGAGGTTGAAATACACTCACGCTGTCCTTCATTGTAAACACAAAATAAAAGCGGCTCCAATATACTGTGCCAGTAGTCATAGTAAGTACCTCACATTTTAATCTGATTTAAAACACAATAAAATATTTCTTTTTTATAAGTAAGTCGGTGCCAAACTACATTACTTATGGGGGCGTGGCCAAGGATGAACACAGGATAGCAGCAGATTTCTTCAGCTCGACCAATTTCATTACACTGACAGGAATTAATTACTTAAAAAATTAATTTTTGAAGTAATTTTCTTTCTAAATATGTTTGTTTTATATAGTTCTTGAACTATATCTAAAAAAGAAAGGAAAACTTAACAATATTCCTGTCAGAAATCACTTTGGAAATTTTCCTGTCAGTTTATCAGTCTGAAATGAGTTCCAGTAAGACAAATTCTCAAGACTCCAGCATCAAGAAAGAACTTCAGTCTCTGATAATTATAATCCAGCAACTTACTGCTAAAATGGATAAAATGGATACTAAAATAGACACCTTCATAGAAAAAACTACAAAACAAATAGACTTGTTACATATAGACCTGCAACAACAGAAGATCCAGATGACAGGCATAGAAGAAGCTGTGAATGACATGGAAAATAGAATCCAAGAAGAGGAAATCAACATTGAGTTTCTGCTGAAACAAAATACACATTTACAAACAAAGCTGGATGACCTGGAAAATAGATCTAGGCGCAATAACATTAGGATTTTTGGACTGCCAGAAAATATTGAAGGTAACAATATTACTTCTTTTTTAACAACATGGCTCCCTAAAACTTTAGACTTACCAGAAGCATTCTCTTTTGGTATCAAAAGAGCACACAGATCTACAGCTAATACTAACTCTAACAAAAAATATCCTAGATCAGTTATAGTTAGATTTCTATCATCTTTTGATAAAGAAATGGTTCTTAAATCTGCTTGGGCTAAAGCTCCTGTTAAGATTAATGAGACAACTGTGTGTTTTGACAATGACTATTCTTCTATGGTAATAGCTAAAAGAAAAGTTTTTCTGCCACTAATAAGGGAGCTTAAAAAAGCACAGTTTAAAACATACCTTCTGTTTCCTGCCAAGCTTAAAATCTTCCTTCCTGATGATCCTAGGGTTTTCGATGACTTAGACTCTGCTTTACTGTTTGTCAAAGAAAATAGGATTTTGGATAAAATAGAGGAGATGGAATGGGCTAGTCCTTCATTAAAGAGACTGGCAACTGAAACTTCGTGGAAGACTTCAGAGAAGAAGAAGAGACTAAAAAACAAATGATTTGTTCTATGTTTTTTTTTCTCTCTCATCATTTTAGTTCATTATTAATCTTTTTAAATATAGTTCCTGCATTTCCAGAAAGCCACAAATATTTTGAAAAAGATTTAATCAAAGTTATTCTCTATGTGCAAAGAAATGTTTTGTTTCATGACCAGTCAAAATATCTGAAGATTTAATGGCAAGCTGTGATTCAATTTGTTTCTCTTTCTGAAAAGAAGTAAGGTCAGTAATTTGATACATTTTTTTTCTTTATCTTTTTTTTTTCTTCTCCTTTTCTTATTTTCTTTGTTTAAACAATGACATTCTATTTAGATTATGTAGTGGGTAAAGAGTGGGGGAGGGCAGGGAGAGAAGAGTAATGAAAATATGATTAATAGAATAATAACATATTTATTCCTTGTAAAAAGTTTATATGTTCTTCAAATGCTATTCCTAATTATACTTTCTTGATTATACTGCTTATGCTTGTTTGTAAATAATCTGTCATGCTTTAACTAATAATAATTAGAACTAAATAATAGTAAATAATATGTTTTATTTTTAACTCTATTAATATAAACAGTAAGTAATATTCCATTGTATATACTTCTTATAGCTTTCTCTTACATTTTTTTTTATTTCTGCCTTACACCCTTTTATTTTCTACTCTCTTTTTCTTTTCTTTATTAATATATAGAAATGCTTTTGATTATATAGACACAGTAAATAATAAGATTTGCATAAAAATTGAGTTGGGACAAAAATATTGAGTTTTATTACTTATTAATATTTTTGGGCTTAATTTCACTTACATAGAGGCTGTAATAACCTGTAAAATACATTGTGAAGGTTTTGTCATGTTTAGATGCATTTACACTGCTAAATGAATGTTTGTCACTAGTTTTTAATAAGTTTTCCGCCAAAATGTTAAGGGAAACAATCTGGGATGTGGGCTGTCTCATGCACAGAGTCCATGAGCTACTTCAAAAGCTTCAACTCACAGAATTCTCACAGAGAAGCTGAAAGCAGTTAGTCTAACCTTTGACCTAAATATCACACTGACACATCACAGATTCAGGAAGAATACTCTACCAGGAACTGAAATGATGCAAATGCGACTATGTGAAGGAAAATGAACTCTTTAACATCTAAATGTGAGTTATTTTATATAATTGCTTAAATATCTATGTTATAATTCATAAAATATGTCAGTTATAATGAGTTTAAATGATGCAGTTTCTTGTAGTAAGTAAATGTCTTATTTTAGAAGGCATAGAAAATGAAACATTTATTTAAGTGTTTTTGAAAATCTACTTAACAGCAGCATAATAATCTGTGTTTAAAACTTATGTTCCAAACATATACATTACTATAACTCATTTAATTCATCTGATTGACAAGCATAAATAATTTTATAACTCTATTCTGGAAGAAATTGTCATGTGATATATTTTAAAGCAGTAGGATAGCATGGTTGTAAAATCTGGTTACTAAAATGTGTTTGCTGTGCATTATTTTGTATAAAGCAGACAGATTTATTGTAGGGACAGCAAGTAGGATAGTGCTCAACAAGGACACAACTCAGTGAGATCATATATATATATATATATATATATATATATATATATATATATATATATATATATATATATATAAATATATATATATATATATATATATATACACATATATATGTGTGTGTGTGTGTGTGTATGTGTGTGTATGTGTGTGTGTATGTGTGTGTGGGTGTGTGTGTGTGTGTGTGTGTTGGCTTCTTTTTTTTTTTTTTTTTTTTACAGTAATGCAAGTGTTTCTGAGAATCTGCATAACTATGCAGTATGATTTATAACAATTTCTATGAATACAATATTTTATTCTATTGACAATAATGAGTTTGAGTAAATGCTCATATACAAGCAATTCAAGGTTTTTTTGGAAGCTGTTAATTGCATTTACATCACAGAAAATAGATGCATCTTAATATATGTAATGTCTGAATCATATTAGCCAAAGTTTTTGATTTAAATGAATGTTAGAACTTATTTTTCTCTCCTCTTGATTTCTAACATCAAGATTATTTGAATGCTATTTGAATACAAGTGTTTTATATTACATAGATGTATATAGTAGTATGAACAGTTTTTAAAAAAAAGTTTTTTAGTTTATATGATGCTGTTTTACCAAATGTGTAGTCTTGTCTTGCTAGATAATTGAATTGAAAACTGTTAACCTCAGTTAAATATAACTAGTATTAAATTGATAAGGTGGTAGCTGAGGTACTGCTGCTTAGGGTAGGGGGTTAACTTGAGTGGTAAATACTACTCTAAGTTGGAGTTTATAACTCCAGGCTGGATGCAAGGTTTAATCCTTACATTATTTTCACTTGTTCATTGTTATTTGTATATAGTTTTGACATCCACAATATATTTTGTACACTCATTGTCACTACAAACAAAATTGAATCCTATACAAAATCCCATAAGAGATTCAATAAATACAGCTATATTTAAAGGTACACCTAAAGGAGGAGATGTAACATTATCTATCTTGTTATTTGTTATTTTGATCATAAGATTCTTGAGTTTTAAAAATGCCAAATGACATCTTTAAAAGGAATTTCTTTAAACATTAATGGATTGAATAATCCGTGTAAAAGGGCAAGCCTAATAAGATACATTAATTTACATAAGGCCAACTTAGTCTTCCTGCAAGAAACCCATCTCTTGAAAAAAAGATATTGATAAACTAGCCACAAACAAATATACAGTATTGGTTAGTTCAGAGCACACTCAGAAAAAAAGAGGAGTGGCTATTTTATGGAATAAAAGTATGCCCATTCCTAAAACCATTAAGTCTTATCAGGATGACAAAGGAATGTTTTGTATGGTTACAATACAAATTAATGGAAAGACTTACACTTAAATTAATGTATATTGGATACCTGGAATTGGTATTAATACAGTGAAACATCATCTTGATAAGATCATATCATTCTCTATAGGGGATATTATTTTAGCTGGTGACTTTAATTGTATACTACATGAAAGTGATACTACCACTATAGGGAAAAGAAGAATTACATCTAATGCAAAACATTTAAATGATTTTGCTAATTCTTATCATTTGAAAGATATTAATAATCAGATAGATTCAAAATCATTACCATACACCTTTTTTTCTAACAGATACAAAACTTATTCAAAAATAGATAGGGTCTTTATTTCTAACCAGATGGTAACAGATTTAATTAATTCCAAAATCATTTCATGTCCTATATCTGATTATAATTCAATTGTTTTTGAATTCATGGTAAAAAATACTCATAATGTTCAGATCAAAAGGATACCAGCATACTTAACTCAACTAAAAAACTATAAAGAATATATACTTTCAGAAGTAAAACATTTTTTAGACATAAATAATACTCCTGAAGTCTCCATTGTTTATGTTTGGGATGCCTTAAAATCATATCTATATGGACAAAGTATCAGATGGTATAATAATAAAAGGAAATCTTGGGATAAGGAATTGTTAGATATTCAAAGTAAATTAGACTCTTATAAACATAATAATAAAGAAAATATTATGGACAAGAAAGTTATTGAAGAAATAAACAAACTAAATGAGAAATACAAAGAAATTTTAACTCATAAAGTTAAAATAACTTTAGAGAATACAAGTTTTGTCTTATTCAATAAGCCCCAAATACTTACATAGACTTAAAAATAAAACAAAAAGGTTGAATAAACAAAACCATATCAAAGAAATCTTTTCTCTAAGGAAAAAGAAGAATGTTTCTAGTATACCAGAAATACTAGATTAATTTAGAAATCACTTTCACAAAATTAACCATAATAACATTAACATGGAACCTAAAGATAAAATAAAGGAGTTTATAACCACAAACATGAATAAAAAGCTTAATAAACAACAGATTAAACTATTGGACAAGAGTATTTCATATACAGAACTTATTGCACAAATAAATAAGCTTAAATCAAACAAAGCACCGGGTAATGATGGTATTAAACCAGAGATATATATAAAATCCTTTCTAAAAGTACATATTCATTAATACATAAGGTTTTTATTTTGGCCCAAACTGAGTTAATAACCCCCCCCCATCTTGGCAATATACATTTATTTCGCCAATTTTAAAACCTAATAAAGATCCAACTAGATGTTCTTCATATCGGCCCATCTCATTACTTAATGTTGATTATAAAATGTTTATGAGTATTTTTGCTGATAGATTGAAGACAATCATTCCCAGCATTATAGATATAGATCAGACAGGCTTCATTGTAAATAGAAATACTTTTGATAATATAAGAATAACTTTAACATTAATTGATCTTGCAAATAGGAAAAAGAAAGATTTAACACTTATTAGTCTTGATATAAGTTTAGCATTTGATTCAGTAAGTTGGGACTATCTGTTTACCTTACTGAAGTGCACAAACTTCTCTGATGCATTTGTAAATCTAATTGAGCATTTATACAAAGGAATGCTGGCTTATATTAAGGTAGGAACATATGTTTCACAAAAAATACCCATTCTTAAAGGTACAAAACAAGGATGTCCACTTTCTCCACTATTATTCACTTTAGTAATGGAGCCTTGGGCTAATTTGATCAGAAACAGTACTGACAGAGGGTTTTGAAATAGATGAAAATACAACATCCAAAATTCAACTTTTTGCAGATGATGTTCTAATTACATCAGCAGGATCTAATTCTTCTATGCAGTCTCTATTTGATAAAATGATGGATTTTAAAAGTATTTCTGTTTTAATATTCAATGAAGAAAAAACTAAAATACTACCTATATATACACGAAAAAATATTCTCATTAGTGATTTTACTAAATATGTACCCAATTCAGGTCAGATAACTTATTTAGGTATAATACTATCTAAAGATATTAAATCTATTATATATAATAATTATAATACCTGTTTTCTTAATATACAAAATCTTTTTAATACCTGGAATAATATGTTTTTTACTATGGAGGAGAGACTTACAATTATTAAAATGATAATATTCCCCAAGATTTTATACTTAATACAATCAATAATACTTCCACCTACAAAAATAATTATCAAGAAATTGAATACACTAATGTTAAATTTCCAATGGGCACCTAATAGACCTAGGATTGCATTAAAGAAACATACTAATAGCTGGTCTCAAGGGGGTATTTCTTTTACAGACTTTAATTTATATACTATCTCTTCTATTGTAAAAGTTATTACTTTATTAATAGATCAGTCATATGTCGCAAAATGGAAAGATTATTGGGAGCTAATTAGTATGCACTTCATGAAAATCTCCTTAACACATAAAAATATGATTGTAAATAACTCCATGTTATGGTTACTAAAGGAATTCTGTACTTCACCTATTACACCTAAACATATGGCTTGTTACCCATTAAATATTATTATTAGCTATCGTAACTTTATATTCATGCACCCTAAGTATAGGGAATGGAATTTTATTGTATTCCCTATAATGTATACTCAGGGTATGCTTTTGTCATCTACTTCTGAAGGAACTCATTTAGCTATAGATAATGATCTAAAGTACTGGTATCAGTTGATATCTGATAATAAAGTTAAAAATCTAGATTTCTTAAAACAAGAATTTGATCTAAGAGAAACTTGCTGGTTAGAGGTTCAGACCTTTAGACAACATCTCATTAATAAAATAGATCTAATGTCTATAACAGTTAAAGAATCTATTCCAACACTGATTGATTACTTGATATTAAATTTACAACATAAAGTTTCTGATAAAGGTAAACTTTCATACATACATAAAATTATCAGACAAGAAACTTTTTACAGTGTAGATTCATACTGGAATTATTTCACTTCTATTAATGGGGACCCACCAAATCAACAAGATAAACAATATATATTGGAATCTGCTTATAGAACTACGTCTTCCATTGTCTGGAGACTTTATACATGGACATTTTTACATAGATCTTTTCATACACCTTTGATGATGAATAAAATAAATAATAAAGATAATTTATGTAAGAGATGTAATGTAGAAATTAATGCTGACTGGGCTCATATGTTTTATGACTGTATAAAATTGAAAGAATACTGGAAGTCAATTAATGAATTTTTGCAGGCTCTTTTTACAGATAATTTCATTATTTCTAAATCTCTTATATTATTCAACACACCTGTACCTCAATGTGTTAAAAAGGTTAAGCTTCCCTTGTTGGTCTATTCTAGCAGTGGCTAGGAAAATAATAACTAGAAATTGGCTTTCAGATACACCTCCTTTGTTCAATGAATTTAAAAATGTTATGAATATAATGTGCCATATGGAAATAAACACAATTAGGACAAGAACAACTAGAAAAACATCTTATTATATTGTATGGGATAATTTACAAAATTTGTTAAAAAAATTCTAATTTCAATAGCACGGTATTTTAGTTTAATTAATTGATCTGATTGTAGTGGATGTCTTTGTAAATACTTTAGTTGTTTTGTTGAATATTATAATAATACCTATTTTTAATTACTTGTATAAAATTGTTATGATATTTCTCTTATATATTAAAACAATAAACCTGTTTTGAAAAAAAAAAAACTACATTACTTATATGAAGCCAGTAAAATTAATGGGGAAGGGGGAGTGAAAGTGGCTTGGCACGGACGGGTGGTGTGTGATACCCAATCAGATCATGACTTAACCGCTTGAAGGAAATTTAAAGTAAGACACTTCAAAGGAAAACAGTTCATTGTATATAATTATGTGGTTTGTGTGTGTGTGTATATATATATATATATATATATATATATATATATATATATATATATATATATATATATGTATATATATTATGAGTATTTAAAAAAAACATTATCTGATTTTGATGAATGTATTTAGTTTTTTACTTTCTGTTTTTGTAAGTTATCAGGCAACATTTTCAACACCATCGTTCAATTGTAATGTACTAGCTAAAGAAAATGACATATTTTTTACAATATATTATTAAAATAAATACTTTTTACACATATGTGATTAGCAGACATTATAAGAACTGCATTACAGATGAACAATGGCATTGAAAGTGTTGCCCTGTTAACGGAAAAGTACCAAATTTTTGTTTCTTCCAGGCAATCAACAAAATCCTTCAGGAGTCATTATTTTGTACTGCATTGAAAACTGTAGGTATTTTGCAAAGTCCATCAAAAATGTCCATTGCCTTTTCCCCATTTGGTGTTATAGCAGACAGGAACACTTCTTCTTTGTCCAGAACATCCTGGTTCTATTCACCATTCCTTATTCAGTCACTAGTCCTAGTGAGGCTATATTCCATCCAACAGATGCTGAAGCTGATACTGACGTCAACAGAAATAATGTTGACTGTGGTATTGATGTCAGAGCCACAGCCTTCATGTTTGGTACCTTCCAGGTCAATTTTGCCACTGACATCCACAGTTTCAGCACTTATGCTATTGGTGTCAGGAGTTTTTTGGGTCTGTGGATAAGAGTTAATCCATTAGGGTGTTTTTTTGTATTCATGCTTTCAGGACCATTGCTGATGTCATTTGGGTTGACTGTTTTGTCTGCATGGTCAAAATTCTAAATATCAGGCCCAGAGTCGGTGACTAACTGTCCTTTTGTTGGGGGTCCGGCTATTGGGTTCAATCTTGGGACCATTACATTTGGTCTCAATGTTAGTTTCAACTAATTATAGCCTTGCACAGTAGGAGTCTGTCTGTTCAACCTTGAATTTGATGTCGGTATTGGTTTCAACCCTGAAGACACAGACTACTACATTTACTGCCTACTGCACCTGTACTTGCAGTGAGTGATTTCTGCATCATAATGGGGCACTTCTTTGCCTCGCACTTTGGCTGTCTCTCAGGATTCTGAACAGGACAGAAGGGCCAGAAGGTCTTTTCTGATATCTGGTCCCTTGCAGACTTCATCATCCCCAGACCCTTCTGCGAGGTCAAGTAGGAGGCACTTGGGCTCCCCCTCAAGAGTCTCTCACTCCTGATATTGATGAGGATTAAGTTGTTGATTCCCCACCATTCCCTTAGATGACCATAAGTTTGGAAGGTACTAGAGATGATGTGTAGGGAAAGACATGGCACAGAGAACCAGTGACCTATCCACAAATGATCCTGCAAGAGACCTTTCATTTCAAACTTCTTCCAGTGTAGTCCAATCACTGACCAAGTGATGCATCTAATGGTTGAAACAGCATGAGAGAATCCTTATATTTATTTATTGGCATAAATCCGACCGGGTAGGACAGCCCATTCTTAGCGGAGGCCCAGGAGAAAACCTCCAAATTACTGCAAAACATTTTAAGAACAATAAATGTCCTTCCACTTAACTGTTGCAGTATTCATTACAATAGGGATCCCTGCCAAGGGCAGCCTGACATCCTGCCATTATATCAAATGTTGCTTTAAGGTGCACCATACTTCTTGTGTAGTGTAAAGCATAAAGGTGGCATCCAGATGTACCATCCTCAGAACTTCTTCGATGCCAGTCTGACAGCCATCTCTTGATCATTGGTCTGAATGCCCATTCTGTTGCTGGTTCACCAAGCTCTTTCAGGTAAGTGCCGCATTGGGGGGTTTTGTATCTTATGTTTTCATTTTGTTTTTGTTGCTTGTGGGGTTTCATGTCATCCAAGATGGGTAGATGCCAGCATGGGAGACAGATTCCCCATAATGACCATCATGAGCAGTGCTTGTTTTGTCTCCGAGCTTCCCACGACCAAAAGTCCTATTCATTTTGTCAGGCCTTTGTTCTGAAGACTTAAGTTGGCTATCTTCTTTGGCCTTGTATTTGGAGAATCAGTGTCTTGACCTGTTAGCTAAGGGCACAATAGAAGGAATTTCCTGTTCTGAGAGTCAGCTGTCTGTGAAGAAGGCCAAGAAATCAAGGCCAGATCTTTCTGATGTTCAGAGCTGGATGTCTCTCTGAGGTGAGTGAAAGCCTGGAGGATTGTCCAACTCCACTGCTGGACTCTTCTGCCATGACTCTTTTAGAGGCCAGCATGGATCCATCCTTAATCATGTCCTTGGAGTCCTTGCAGATGTCTGCTTCGAACTCTTAGGGGGAACCATGGCTGATTATTTCGATGGGCCTAGGGGTGTTCCTCAAGTTTTTGTCAGAGAAGTCATCGTGACTACTGTTATTGAATGCCATCCATGGTCTGAACCTTCTAAGTTCTGTAAGGCAGATGTCCCCTTGAAGAAAAAGTAGAAGACTCAGCATATTTCTCCAGCTTGTAATCATCATCATCTTCAGAGTGAGTGTCAGAATTTCACTCCAGGGTTGTTCAGTGCTTTGATGGCTTTGAAACCTCCTTAGGGAGTTTCTGTTCCAGCTCCCACTTGGTCATCTACTGCCCTTAAAAGACCCAGGCAACAGGATTCATCTGTGCAGGAGGTGGATTCAAATGGGGAAACCCTTGCTTTACTGATGTCATATTCCCTCTACTTTAGAATATGGGTCTGAAGAAGAGGAATCCGCTAGTCCTGAAATTCTTTTTGAGGAAATTTCTTTTGGGAACACAGTCTCTAGAATGATGGAGTGTTTTAAATGATTTGATTGTGCCCAGGTTTCTAAGGTACAGAAGAGGTATTATGATCTCCTGCAAATGGATTCTCCTAGATCTTCTGCTGTTCCTCCTGTTTTGTCCGCTTTGTTGGATGCCTTCTCTGTGGCCTCTAAGTCTCCTGATTCCCAGCCCCCTGCCCCCAAGAAACCCAGTAGGTTTTATAGGGTCCCGAGGACTATAAATTTCTATATAGGTGTCCTTCAGCTGACCCTTGTGAGGTGCCTGTGGCATCTGTGACTTGTGACGAGCCATCTCAGTTGCTGCCTTCTACTAAGTTACTTCTCTCTGATAAAGATAGAACTGTGGAGAGGCTAAGTAAGAAGGCTTATATCTCTGCTACCTTAGTTTTTATGGCTGGCCATTATCAGACCCATATGTCCAGGTACATTTTGGCCCTTCTTTCCCAGGCCTGTCAGGTAATTTCTGATCTTTCTGACTCTGAAGTGAAGACTTCTGCTGTTTCCCTGTTAGGGAAGTGTAGTAATGATGCAGATGATACTTCAGGGGCTTATGCCTTTGGTTCTGTGATGAGGAGATATTCCTGGCTTCAACTTCAACCTTTGCCTGATGATATTAAAGCCAAGTTGATGGGTGTTCCTTTGGACAACAAACACTTGTTTGGTAAAGCTGCTGATGATTTTTTTTAAGTCTCTTCAGGATAAGGGCAAGACCTTGCAGAAACTTAAACATGTTTTTCTTTCTCCTGTGCCTAAATTTCAGAGGAATGATCCCAATAAACCAGCCCCAGCCTTTGCTCACAGGTAAGAAGGGACTGAAGCGGGCTGCTCCTGCTAAAGCTAACCAAACTTCTGTGCCCTAGAAGTCTGCTTTTCCTTTCATACAGGTGCTGTCTGACTATCCTGTTCTCAGCCACATTCATTTTTCTCTTAGTCTGTCCCTTTCTCTTCCTGTTTGGGTAAAGATTACTCAGGACTCCTGGCTTCTGTCCATTATCTGTCAGTGTACTTAATGGTCTGGATATCTCTTCCCCTTTTTATGAGAATTCCTCAGCCCTCTCAGGAGCAGTTGCCCTTCTTCTAAGAGGTGCTTTGGGATCTCTTGACTCAGAACTATTCAGGAAGTTCCATTTTCTCAAAGGGGGGGTTACTCCAGAATATGTTTAGTGCCCAGGAAATAGAGCACTTGGAGACCTATTCTAGACCTCTCTCATCTAAACACCTTTTGGAAGGTCCTCTCATTCTGTATGCTGTCCATTCATACCTTGTTCCCTCTTCTGCTTCCTCAGTCCTATATGGTATCACTGGACCCTGAGGATTCTTATCTTCATTCTTATCTATTTTGTGCCAGAATCCCAAGTCCTCTGGTTTTCTCTGTTGCTTCCTGGCATTCTCAGTTCTCTGCTTTGCATTTTGGCTTTTTGCTGCCCCAAGGGTATTCACCATATGCCTCATTCCTGTGATTGCTTTTTGCAGGCTAAGAGGGAGCCAAGTCTTTCCCTTCCCCCTTGTTGCAAAATCTTCATTTTGTGGTTTCCCTTCTGCAGATCCTGGGGTTCACTATAAATTTCAAAAGGTCCTTTTTGATGTCTGCTCAGGATCATGTCTTTCTGGGGTGCAGGATCCAGACTGTTCTTTGCTGGCATTACTCCTTCTGAAGGCCCTAGCTCTCATTTCCTTTTTTCAGTCCCTTCCTGTGGCATTTGTAACTCCAGAGGAGGAAGGGAAATTCAGAGAGCTCTAAAGTTCATGGCTTCCACCATTCCTATGCTCCCTTTTGCCAAACTCCATATGAGAAAACTTCAGTGGATTCTAATGTCAGTTTGGCTTCAGCATTCTCTTCCCATCAGATTTTTATTTCCTCTTCTTCCATGTCTTATGCAGAAACATCAGTGCTAGATGCAGCAGCTGACTTTCAGTCTGAGGCTCCCATTTCATCCACCTCTTCCCTCTCAGGAGCTGTTCATAGACACTTCAGACCTGGGATGGGGAGCAGCATTCAGCAAAACAGAGAAGTCTGGTCACCTCTTCAACAGAAAGAGCACATTAACATCAGAGATGAGGGCTCTTCTGCTGGCTCTTCAGGCCTTTCATCTTTTCTTCTCATCAAGACTTCTCAAGGTGTTCACAGACAATACCACAGTAATGTGGTATGTCAACAAATGAGGGGGAACAAGGTCTTATCTTCTTTGCCGGTTAGCTGTCCTAATGTGGGAACTAACTTTCCAGTGTCAAGTGACACTTCAGGCAGTCTGCATTCCCTCAGGTCAAAACATCGTGGTAGATTCTCTGAGCTGGTCCATAACTCAATCCCATAAATGGATGCTTCACAGGAATGTGTTTCTGAGCATTGTCCACCAGTAGGGTGCTCCTCAAATCGATCTTTTTGTCTCCCATCTAAACAGATAATGTCCTCTGTTTTTGTGCCCAAGTCCCAAGTCCTCTGGTTTAGAAGGTGGACACCCTCTCTTTTTCTTGAAAGGGGATGTTTCTTTATGCCTTTCCTCCCCTTCCTCTCATTCCAAACATCCTGCTCAAAATTCAACAGGATGCTCCCAAAATCTTGTCGGTGACTCCCTTTTGGCCAAGACAGCACTGGTTCCTGCTTCCTCTGCATTTAGCTAAGGGCAGTCATCACAAGTTACCTCATAGGGTGGACCTACTCACACAAGACAAGGGATCTCTCATCCATCCCCACCTTCAGCTGACACTGTGGGTGATAGGATTTTGAATCCACATAGCCGCCTTTTTTTTCTGAGGATGTGCTTAGGGTCCTGCTGGAGGCCAGGAAACCCACTACTAGGATATCCTACTTATCCAAATGGCAGAGGTTTTCTGTTTGTTGTCTTTCTAGTAACCAAGATCCACTTTTTTGTGGATGTTCCTTTGGGTCTTTCTTATCTGTGTGAAGTGCTCAGTGCTGGGTTGGTGTATTCTTCTGCTAAGTCCCACTTATCAGCTATTTCTGCTTGTCTGCCTTCATCACCTCCTTTAGCTTTTAGATTTGAAGCTAAACAATTCCTTAAAGGAACCCTTTATATTAGGCCTCACAGGAAGCCTGTTCCTCCTCCCTGGGATCTTAATTTTGTTTTACAAAAATTGACCCAGGCTCCTTTTGAGCCTGCAGCCCCAGCTTCCTTGCAGCATTGCTCTTGGACGACTGTACTTTTGTTAGCCCTTACTTCTGCCAGATGAGTATCTGAGCTTCAAGCCCTTATGGCTTGTCCTCCTTTTATGGTATTCCATAAAACAGGGTGTCCCTTCGTATTAATCCTCCTTTTATGCTGAAGGTGATGAATGAGTTGTCTCTTAGTCTATTCATTTGCCCACTTTTTTCCCCCTTCTCCACAATCTTTCCAGTATGAAAGTGCTGCACACATTGGATGTGCATAGACAACTCTGATTTTATTTGGATAATGCTAAGTCTTTTCGAAAATCTGATCAGCTCTTTGTTTCTTTTCATCCTAGGTCCCTAGGATTGGCTGTGTCCAAGCAAACTATTTCTTCTTGGATTTTTAAAGCCATTTATTTTTGTTGTTCCTTTCATGGTAAGCACTTTCCTTCTTTTAAGGCTTGTTCTACTAGAGCTGTGGCTTCTTCTGGTGCTTTTTTCAAAGGTTTAGATACTAACTGTATTCTTGAGGCAGATGGACTTCTGTGCATATATTTACCAAACACTACACCTTCGATGGTATTTCCAGACCTAGAACTGATTTTGCTAAGGCCATCCTTCATGGCTTCCTAGAAAGCTCTGCTGATCCTCCTCCTCCTCCTGAGCTTTGGCCCTCTCCCTATTGAAATGAATACTGCAACAGTAAAATGGAAGGACATAGTACAGTTGTGTAAAATCGTACCATTATGCTAGATGCCCTTCTGTTCACTGTTGCAGTATTCACACTCCCTCCCTCCCTTCCTCTGTCCCCTGGTCCATTTCTCTTCTGGATGTACCGATTACCTCTGTACTTCCTGGACTGGCGTTCCTACTGGGGCTGGCAATTCTGAGGATGATAAGTCTGGACATGACCTTTATGCCCTATGCTAAGTGAGGAGAATACGTGTGATATACATCTTACTTTAAAGTGCCCTAAAGGCTTTGGTAAACTGGCCAGACGTTGGGCCGCCCTTGGCAAGGGATTCCTATTGTAATGAATACTGCAACAGTGAAGAGAAGGGACATCTACCTTTATGGTAACATTTTACACAACTGTGCTATGCACTTTTATCAGTCTTCAAAAATAATACAAAAACATTTACAGTTTAAATAATTATACCAAATTAGACATGATATGAAAACATTGGTTATGAATAGATAGACGTTAATATTTATAGAAATTTTAGCCAGTTATATTGAAGTTAAAGGTAAGTTAATATATTACAAATATGTATTGCAATGTGAAGAGAAAGGAAAAAGCAGGCTTATGGTATATTTAGAGAGAAAGTCAGGAGAGAGAATTGAAAGAAGTAAGGAAGTGAGTTAAGAAGGGAGAGTAAGGAGGTGTAAGCTTTGACTAGATGCTTATTCACATTTAGTGACATAGTTTATCCTGGTGTTGAGCAAGAACTGACAAGATTTTGGCAAGGAAGTTTTGCAGAATGGTATTGAAGGGAGGGTATTGACCTGATGGATATAGGTACAGAATTCCAGGGCTTAGCAGCATGGTACTAGTGCAGACAATGCCCTGCAGATCTGATAGGTTTGTGGACAGACAGAGGAGGTTTTGGTCATTGGATTGTAATGACCAAATGTGAACATAGTTGTGTAGAATGGTGTTTAGTACCAGACAAGCAGATAGATGTTGGATAATTCTGTAGGTGACATGAAGGTGTGTAATTTATAGCTGATGGGGTAGTCATAAGCAATTTAAGCTTTTTAGTGGTAGGTTCTGAAAGAGGTATTTGCTACAAAGTTAACAATTTTGTTATAGCATTAATGTTTGTGATAGCTGAAGGTTAGTAAGGATGGGTGAGCCATAAAGAAGTGCAGGGAGGAGATAAATACTGGCAAGTGTAGTTTTACGTGAATTGGTGAGAGAATATTTGGCTCTGTAAAGCATTGCTAGTTTTTAATGAGTTTCTCTTATGCAGTTTTGTATATGCAGGTCAAATTTAAGGTTATCCACTTTCATCCATAATAATTTCATATGAGAAGTGACTTCAATGGTTTTACTATCAAGAGAGATTAAATTTCTGTTTTTTTTCACGAGAGAGGGATTTGGGGAAAAAGGTAGTGGTTATTTATTTATTTACTTATTTATTTTTTGAGCATGAATTTTTGGCTCTGTAGAGTATTGCTAGTTTTTAATGAGTTTCTCTTATGCAGTTTTGTATATGCAGGTCAAATTTAAGGTTATCCACTTTAATCCCTAATAATTTCATTTGAGAAGTGACTTCAATGGTTTTATTATCAAGAGAGATTACATTTCTTTCTTTTTTTCATGAGAGAGGGATTTGGGGAAAAAGGTAGTGGTTATTTATTTATTTATTTATTTTTTGAGCATGAGTTGAGTGACAAAGCTGTGTGTCAGTTGCTGGCGAAGCATCCTGAGTAATTTTTTTGGAGGTGAGACATTTTGTCAAATGTGCAAGTGAGTATGGAGTCATCTGCATACTATATTAGGGAAGCTTGTTGTGTGGATGGGTAGAGAGTGTTGGTGAGAATTTTAGAAGAGGAAGGGACCAAGGATAGAGCCTAATGGTACATTGGTTGTGAATGGGAGGCATGGAGAGAGGGTGGGGAGTGTGTTTTAGTGCCTAATACCTATTGGAACGTTAGCTTTTGAACTATAGAAGGATGGTTTGAGATAGAGACCTAGTGAGGATATTTGAAGTAGGTTTGCTGTGACAAACTGTGTCAAAGGCGTTAAATAAGCAAGAGACTAGTTTGCTGTCATCTCTACCTTTGTTGACAGTTTCTGTATAGGTTAGAAGTGCAGTGTTAGTACTATCGGAAGGATGGAAGCCATGCTGTGTGGGGAATAGGACTTCTGCAGGAGATAGTTTAACAATTGTGTTTGAACACATTTTTCAAGTGTTTTGGAGAAGGGAGAACAAGACTGATATAGGTTTAAAGTTAGAAATGTTTGTTGAATTTCTTTCTTTGTGCCGAGGGAGAGAGAGGAAACATGGAATTCCTAGATTTACCTATTTATAAGGCTTGAGGCAGAATAGGCAATGGTGTTGGCTGCTTTTTTAAGGTACTCACTTGGAAGGTTATCAGCTGAAGTAGGGCATGGTTTGAGTATGTTTGAATAGTTTTAAATAGGACATGCGCACAGATTTGAAGATGAATATGAAAGTGCATCTGGAGATATGTGGCTGTTGGGCAGGGCTGGGATATTCTTGGCTAGAGATGCTATACTGTCTGTAAAATAAGAGTTGAACTGCTTTGTGGTTTTGAGTGGTGAGTTATTGGGAGAGGGGTTAAGGATGAATTTTAGGCTGGGATACAAGTTTTTTTTAATGGCTGTCCAGAATTTTTAGAGTTGTGTTTACTGTTCTGAAAGTTGTTATTTAGTATAGTTTGTCTTCATTTATATGCTTTTTAGTATGATTGTGAAGCTTCTTAAGTTTTCAGAATATTGTGGTGTTTTATTGCCATTCATTCCATACTTCTGTATTATGCATTAGCATTCTACTCTTTATGGGTAGCCAAATTGCAATATTTCTTTTTAGTCACTACCTTCTAAGAGGTGTAAGGCTATTTAGTATATTCAGGAAAATTGTATTGAATTAATTTGCAGCTTCATCTGATGGGAAGATTTTTTAAGAAGTTCCACTTAATAGGTGATATAGTAGTAATGAACTTTTCTGGGGTAAACTTGGAAAGGTTGTGTTTTTTATAAAAATGCTGTTTAAGTGGGAGAGATGTCTGATTGTATACACTGGGAGATGATCATTGAGAGAGTCTGACATTGTACCTGTGGTGGTGTATTTGATAGGTTCTGATACTAAGATCCTGTCTAATAGGGAATGTGGCTTGCTATAATGTGTAGGTGCCTTAATTAGCTGTGTGAAACCATATATAAGCTCGTGCTAGATGTAGGGGAGTTAATTTACACATCACCAAGTAATATTTTTTTTTGTGGAATTATGAATGTCCAGTACAGGATTTCTTCCATTATAGCTGTATTGTCACCAAGAGGTATGAAAAGGATAGTAATACATACATAGGCCAGATTCAATAAAGCTTACATGGTCTATTTACACTGTGTGCATGTAGTAGCAAACTGGTTTTGATTCAGTAAGTTGCTCTGCATTGTGTGTAGAGCCATGCAGAGCCCTGCAAACAAGGTAAACACTGTGGCATGCTAATTACAACATAAGCACCTGAATTGTATGCTAATCAACCAATCCAAGATGGAGGAGCTATTCAACAAGCTATAAAGCAAACATGTAGACTCTGTGCTGGCTTTCCCTGTGAATTCCAAAACCTATTGGAATGCAGCAACGGAAAGGAGTCTACACAGAAGCAATGTTAGGGGCTGCTGCTGCTTTAATTCATGTGTATATGCAACAGGCTGAAGTCTATGCTGCTGCAGCTAATAGACTACAACCAATTAGAGTTTTCAGACCCTGGTTAACTTATCACAATCTACATTACATGGAAATTGTAGAACGCTTACAGGGTGGATAGAGACGCACTACAGAAACTCTGCAACCTCTGTCATCCTCAACTCAGAGGCAGGGCAAACCAAGGGAACCCATCCCAGTGGAGACAAAGGTATGTATAGCACTTAGAATTTAGCTACAGGTACCTTTCAGAGATGAACAGGGGACATCCTGGGGTGTCACAGACATCAGCATCCAGGATCCGCCATCAGTTCCTGAATGCAATACTCCAGCATGCCAGTGACCACATATATATTTTCACTGTACTCCTGAGGACAGGGCCCCAAATGTGCAGGAGTTCTGCAATGTAGCACACTACCTTGAAGTGCTGGGTGCCATAGATTGCAAATATGTAGAAATTAAGGCAACACCCAGGGAACAGGGAAGGCTCTACATAAATAGAAAGAGATTGCACTCTATTTACTGCTAAGTCATGTGTAATGTCAAGGGAATCATCTTGAACATGTGCTGACAACCCAGGCAGTTACCACGACTCACATGTCTGGCACACCTCCCAACTGTATCAGATGTTTACTGGGGGGATATCCCATGGGGTCATTTATTGGGGGATGCAGGTCATCCACTGGAACTGTGGCTGATAATGCCTGTCAGAAATGCGCACACACCTGCTGAAGAACACTATAATGAGGCACATGCTCAAACCAGAAATATCATAGAGCACATGTTTGCGTTGCTGAAGTCACAGTTCCAGTGCCTAGATACATCTGGGGGAGTCCTGCAGTACAATCCACGTACATGTACTGAAATATTCACTGTATGTGCAGTGCTACACATCACCATCTTGAGAAAATGGCTTCAGCAGGATCAACAAGTGGAAGGGTCACACATCCCACCTGGGATCTTGCACAGCCACATTGGATAACAGCAGCTGACGTACACTCACAATGATGCCGGCCCCCTCCCAGCAGACATTCCATCACAGACACTGCCTGTTCCAACATGTCATTCATTTGATCCATTGAATCAGCAACACAGTAGAGGCAGTCATGCATGTCAGCTTGTGCCACATTTACAACCCTAACCACTTCTTTCGAGGACCTATGGGAATGTGCCAGTGTCTCCATGATGGCCCTAAACATATGTTTAGTGGCATAGGAAGAAACAACTTGGTCAGGTGGAGGATGGACAGCAGGCCACCTCTGAGCATCACTGACAACCTTCCTGCATGGCACCTTGCCCACATTTTGGCTACAGACAGAGTCAACTGGCATTGAAGCCACAGTGACCACAGTTCCCTGATTGATTGTCTCACCCTCCACCTGTCCAATATCTGAGGGTTCAGTGGAATGGGTAGGCATATGCCTACTGGCTGTGCCCAGTGGAATTACAGGGGATAGCTGAATGTCAACTTCAGTGTTCTATTCAATCTCTGCACCCCCAAATGTGCCTCTGTTTGGCCACCGTCCTGTGTTAAAAGTCCCATGCTTCCACAGTCAGGAACATCTGTCATAATAAGCAACAAACAAAAAAATAATACCTATACTACTATAGTTCAATATATGCTAACAACTAACAGTAGTGCCACTTACAGACAGTACACCAATACACACAGCAATCCTGACACCAACATCACACACTAAATATTTGAATTGCTCATCAGTAATGACGTAAAAATGTTTGGCTTACCATGCTCAGATGATAATCTGCTCGCTATGATGGATAGTCCTGGAGGAAGTTAAGCAAAACGTAAGGACACCATCATTACAATTAACAGTAGCAAAGGTGGTAAAACTTTTTGCCCTTTATAAGTCCATTAACCATACTTTCAACAAGAACTAGGATGACCAATCCAACCTAAGCCCCTAGTGTAATCAATCAGAATGTGTTAACTGTAGCAATCTACAATTCCCCCAACCAATTTCTTGTTAAACGGACCTAACATATTGCAGGAAATACTTTACTATACAAGAATATTTAACAATGGAGATACATAGTCCTACCTGGAAGCTTCTCCATGGACATACTTGCTGCCCCTGTCTGTTAGTGATGGCTCTGTAGCAAGCACCTCCCCCAGTACCCATTTGATCACAGGCCACTTCAGCTGCTCTCCTCCGTGCAGATGAGATCATGTCAGTGGCTCTGTGGCACATCTGATCAGATGTCCTTCTGTGGCTGCCTACTGCATTCACATATGCGACTATCTGCTGCCAAATTTGCATTTTTCCTGATATCCATGTCCCCTCTCAGCAGAAAGGCACAGTGTCAGCTAAGAGCTTCTACAATGAGCTGATTCTATGTGTCATTGGAGGGTGTTTTTTGGGGATTGAAATGCCTCTGTGCCATAGTCCTAGGTTTCCTAAAACACAACAGAAGGACAATACACAAGTATTACATAACATAAAAAGGGTCTGCATTACGTGATCGAATGCTAAGGTGATCGAACATGTAATATCGAAAGCAAAAAACAGTGAACGGCCAATTTAACACAGGGAAAGATTTCCCTTGGCCGTACGCTGGATTTTGCCATTTTCTCCACTGTGGAGCAGTCTTGGGGTTGGTATATTTAATTAGGGGGTTTGGGGGGCACAGCCTCCCATGTCAGGGAGTGTGGGGAGTAGAACCCCCCACTTAGTTTGGCTGTAAGGTTAAATTTACTTTTGTGGCTGATGGTAATGTTTCCCGGTGGCGCTCAATCTTATGCGGTTCAATATTACGTGGTCAATGTTAAGGTGTTAAGGTATTACCCACTGGAGAAACATAAAACAGTCTAGATATTTGAAATGCAAACAAGAATTGTGTAATTGTAACACTAAATGCTACACAGCACAGCAAGGTAGGCCAGTCCCAGTGGATCAGCCTGTCTCTGCTCCACTGGCTCCAGCACCAATGCCCACCATGTCTGGAACCCAACCTGGCAGCACTGCCTCTGCACTACCTGCACCCTCAGGAAGTATTGCCCCAGAAGCTGGTGCAGTGGTACCCTCAGTCGGCAGTGTTGGAGGTGGGGATTTCATCACCTCCCCCAGGAGATGCCAGGGTTGGTGCATAGGGTCATGTGCCGCACCATTGGTGTATGCCTATATTGGATGTAGAAGTTGTTCTCCTTTGTGGTAAGTAGGAGATGATGTCAAGCATTCAAGCCATCAGCAGAGGAAGGGGGAAGTGAATGACAGTCCAGTGGGTGAGGGTTTGATTCCCACTGTCTCCATGTTTGATGAGCTTGCGCGTATGTTGTCCCCTCCCTCACCCCAGTCATGGTGTCCCCCAATCTTTTGTATCCCTCACCATCCCTGTGTCTTGCTTTGTTTGTCTTGTTTGCATTTGCTTCCTCACCTACCCAACTTATCTGACCCAGAAATACATACGTCCCCTACCTACCATTCCATTTACTGAATTAAAAAAAAAATGTGCACCTTTTCCACAAAAAAAATATCATCCCATACAACTCTCCATTTCACAAACTTGTCATCTTGACACACTTGATTTGGTCCAATTGGCTATAAAACATGATTGTGTTGTTTTCACCCCTCTCTGTGGATGTGGCAGTTCAAATTAAGCTAATATTCTGCACATATTAGTTTTTACTGCTGAAGAAATGGATAGCTATGGTTCTTTCCTACCTTCCTCTTGCACATTCCTGTATTGCGTTCTCTTTGTTATCCCACCTGCTTGCTCCCCATTTCACCACTTTCCTATCTACCCCATTTTAACAACTATAATCTGGTCAAAAAGTAGAAGCACATAACACACACAAGTGGCAGAATAAGCAATGCATTCCTTCACTTTTTGTCCTCTGTGTTTGCATGGAGTTTGGGACTGCACATCAATGCCAATTGACTGAGTGGCTTTACAATAATGCAGTCACCTCTGCGCTATGCCAGCATACAGCAATACATATACTATAAAGAATTCATGTCATTGTATTATCACTGTTTATTTAAAAGTATTAGATACACCTGGATTTGAATCCCGTATCATCTGTGCTCAAAAATAAATGCATTAATGCATTTACACTAGCTGCCACAGATTCAGCTGAGCAGCAAGCATGTTTCATAGACTTGGTACTGTCAGACTTTTAGCAATGTGGCTGATTTGTGCACTGCTTAACTGTGCACAAACAGGGAAAGTAATGGCAGTGTATATCTTGCATGTACATTTTGTCAACCATTGTGCAAGCCCACTGCTCGCCACTGCTTTATGTGTGGTCAATATTAGCATTATTAGTGCTGTTTACTGTCCATTTACTCTATATGCCATGAAACTACATGTGGAAACATACACTGAAGGCCCTATCTATCAATATGTCACTTATTTATAATGCAGTCATGTGTTGCCTTCCTCCATGCACTGCAACCCTGGTGTCTTGGTACTTTTTCTCACATATGTCAACTACAAGACATAAATTAATATCAAATACATATGCATGGCAATCTGGTAACATGCAAAACTAGAACTATCTTCACAGTTGAACATGCCTACACATCCATCAACTGACCGAGAACTATTGACCCACAAGCTTAACCAACCTATTCTGCAAGGCTATGGAAAGAATCATCATGGTCCCTACCCACAGGAATATAGGTGACCTTCAACACTCTTGACCCAATCAATTTTGGTTTTATTAAGGGTAGATATTGTGTATGAAACATAGTAGACTTCTTTGATAATGTATCCAAAGTGCTGGATGAAGGAAAACAGGGCATACTGCCTATGTCTATTTAGCCAAGCCCTTTGACACAATCCCCCATTCAGGTATCACAGAGGAAAATCTCCCATATGGAGATTAACCCATACATTACTAGATGCATAGCCACAAACAGAACGCACACTGTTAAAGTTGGGGAATTCACCTCCACCAGTAGATCAATTACCAGTGGAGTACCACAAAGATCTCTGCTGGGCCAGGTGAAGGTAGATGGCCTGTGGCTTACCAAGTTTGCAGATGATTGTCAGCTGGGCGCATTCGTATAGAGTCCCCCAACAAGGCTAACATATATTACAGAAAGGGCTGACAAAGACAAATGATTGGTACCAAACTCACGGACTGAAACTTTACACAAAAAATTGCCTCATTGTCCCCTTTGGCAAAGAAATGCCCCTGCTAATTATGATATACATAGCACCCCTCTAAGCTCAATCTCAGTGGTGTGAGACTTGGGAACATAGGTTGATATCAATCTAAACTTCAATCACTGTATGTCTGTAGTGGTAACACACTCGTTCTACATTGTGCACATTATAAATAAGGGCATTGCATCCAAGACCAGGGAGGCCATAGCTCCGCTCTTCTCAGTCCTTATCAGACCACTAATTGAGTACAATACTTTATTCTGTGTGTATCTCGCCAAACACCTGCAGCAGCTGGAGAAACCACAGAAGTTTTTGACCCGGAGAATCCAGGGCCTGCAAAACATGATATACATGGAAACACTGAGCCCTGTCACTGCACTAAAGATCATACAGGCTGCTGAGAGGTGACTTGTGCCTGGCCTACAGAGCAGTCTCAGACCCTGTCCTACTGGAAATGCTGGACAGCTGCAAATCAAATGGGACAAGAATAACCTGTTCCAAGGATCTCTACCTAGTATGTGACATGAGAATAACATGCCCAATGCATATGAAGAAGTGCTTCTCAATGGACCCTATTCAAGTCCAACCTTGACAACTGGATGGGTGATCATCAGTTTTACCCTAGGGTTGGCATCTTTGTCCCTCACGGCCAGGGGCAGCTGGTGCTGATCACAAAATCACTCTGCTAACAATGAATATCTAACTGTTCTTATTAAGGGTACTTGGGTTTTTACCTAGGCCATTAGCCTTGTAAACTTCTGTGAAGCTGTGAATCTGTGCAGCCCTCCAAACATAATCTCTCCTACATCCATTGCTGGTATCATCCAGTATAAGTTGTCCTACAGCCTTGTAAGAGTCAGTCTTGTGCCATGGTGCGTGTGTAAAATATTCAGCTTTGCTGTAGCCTTTGTACTTGGGTAGGGGTTCTGATCTCACTCCAGGCAAGTGTGTGTGTGTGTGTGTGTGTGTGTGTGTGTGTGTGTGTGTGTGTGTGTGTGTGTGTGTGTGTGTGTGTAGCCAGAAGAGCATAAGTGTGTATCCTACATTTACCACTCCAATCCCATGAACTAATAGTATTTTGACACTTGCACATGTCTGCATATCCTTTCATGCAGGTCTTCCAACATTTTCTCTCCTACGTGCACTGCTAATGTCATCCACTATAAGTTGTCCTGCAGCCTTGTAAAATTCAGACTTGTGCCATGGCACTTACATAAGGTATTGAGCCCTGTAGTCTGTGTACTTAGGTAGGGGTTCTGTTCTCACTGCAGTCAACTAGGGTGTGTGTGTGTGTGTGTGTGTGTGTGTGTGTGTGTGTGTGTGTGTGTGTGTATGTATACGCACACATGAGTGTGCACTTGCTTGACATTAGAAAAAGCCTTTAATACCAGCATGTGGGACACTTTTCTTACCATATCCTCCTCACCAGACACTACTGATGTCATCAGCTATAAAGTGTTATCTGAGACAGTCCAAGTCAGCCTTGAGCTGAGGCACTTGCCTTAAATACAGAGTTCTGTAGATGGTGTAATTTGATAAGTAGGAGTTTGATTATCACTGCAGTCAACTGGGGTATGTGTTTGTACTCTTGCTTGACATTACAGAGAGCCTTTTACACCAACATGTGGGGCACTGTTATTATCATATTCTCCTCACGAGACAAAACTGATGTAATCAACTATATCTGGTTTGTGGATGTACACCATTCCCATGAGGGCAGATTCAGAGACTGGCCTGGAGGCCAGGCAGAAGTCACCTCATCCTATATGTTTCAGTCTATCCACATATGTCTTGGCATGGTTTGTAGGCCCTGTGTTTTCTTGGTGAGTAACCCCTGTGGTCTTTCCAGCTGCTGCAATTGTCTGGTGCAGTACATGGAAACAAGAGCATTATACTCTATCAGTGTTCTCATGAGGTTCAAATACAGAGCTGTAGTATAATCCTCAGATCTGAATACGATGGCATGACTTGTGATGTGCACAAAATATGCTTTTAATACCAGTGTTGACATTTGGTGGTCGAAGTTCAGGTTGCTGTCCATGTATGTTTACAGTGCTTGCTTCACTGGGTTTCAGCATAGGGGGACTGTTGTCAGTGCTGTAAATAGCAGGGAATTCCACTTTGCAGAAGGACTAAATAAAGACATGTTTGGATTTATTTGTAGACCGTGTGGCTTTGTCACCAATCATTTGTCTGTGTTATCCTCTCATGTAGTATGTTATCATCATGGGTGGACTCGATGATTGCACCCAGTATGCAAAGGCCATATACTTTAGCCTGAACTGTTGAGAAATAAAGTCCAAACAGTAAAGGGCTAAGCACAGATCCCTGGGGGTCACCAGTGGTGATAGCTGTATCGGTACAGGTTGATTCACCAACTTTCCCAGTATGTGCTGTGTCAGTGAGTAATTGGTTACCCATCTACTGACATAAGAATGAATCCCCAGCTGGTTTCTCAATGATACCTGTGTGGGGAATTGTGTCCAAACCCTAGGCCAGATCAGGTTAGCCAGTGTGCATTGTCTTAACCTTTACTCAGACTCATCACACAGCACAGATTGCCCATCACGTGACTCAGCGCATTCACCTTCATGACACTGTTGAATACACACTTCAACACACCCTCCACACAGACTATGTTCCTGTAGAAGGGTGTACATCAGCATGCAGAGGAAACAGCACCTGATGCATGTATGTAAAGACATATCCCAACTCTCTTCATCTGTGAGGTAGACCAATATGTCATCATGGACCTTTTACTAAATAGGTAGTAGTAATATCCCGGTGGTGTGCAACAGGCCTGTGAGAGTTGTTAGTGCTACATCATGTCTGTTATATCTGTTAGATGTCCTCAAAGAGGTCATCAAGAGCATGTGTGATGACAACAGTATCATTCTTTTGAACTTAAAAAGCCCAAGGCATTTGACAAATCCACACTGAGGTCTTCATTCAGCACTTTCAGATGTGGCCATAAACACCTATATCACCAAGTGGGGAGACCAGTGGATCACATACGTGGCATCTAAATATGTTGAAATGTGTGGCATGAACTATATATCAGGTCTTTTGATCAGATCCTTACATTAAGGTTGTCTGCTAAGCTCTTTCCTGTCCATTATTTTAGTCACAGACATCACAAATGACGTGCACATCCTGTGTCCAAACAACTGTCTGAAGGACTACAGATTGTGGGGACTCATTGACTCCAACTGTGGTATTACTATAAGACAGGCAGTATCATCACACACCAAAGATTGCTGCCACAGTCATGACAACACCTGCAATGACACAAAAAGATGGGGCGATTTGTTATATCAGCAGAACAAACACACAACCCAAATATAATATA
Source organism: Protopterus annectens (assembly GCF_019279795.1). Lineage (NCBI taxonomy): Eukaryota > Metazoa > Chordata > Ceratodontiformes > Protopteridae > Protopterus > Protopterus annectens. The sequence goes on along the minus strand of NC_056735.1, from coordinate 1,339,319,799 downwards.
GACCTCACACCCTATAATCAGACCAATAGGTATGTGTCCTGCATTAGCTGCTATATGGAATATCCACCAGCATGTGGCCACAGTACTGATTACTCCCTTGTATTTAACACAACTACTGAGTATGTGAAGAACATCCATATCACAGGCCATAATACCTCCATAGTTTACAGCTTTCATCACACCAATAACTGAGTACACCACACCTTTCTTCATGTACCTCACTACATATCTTTCAGTGATGTGTAACTGAAGTGTACCACCTTTGCCACAGTGAGCTGTCACTCATCTTATTGGCCATACCTTGGTATTCTTTTGTAGCATAAACGTTACTGTCTGATGGGGCGGAAATCCCATCAAGTTGTTACAACAGATGCATGTGCGATGACTGTTCTAGTAATGCACAGTACAGACAAAATTAATGGCATGATTGACATTTGTGACAGTGTGGATTGTGCCATATATATGTGTGTGTGTGTGTGTGTGTGTGTGTGTGTGTGTGTGTGTGTGTGTGTGTGTGTGTATATATATATATATATATATATATATATATATATATATATATATATATATATATATATATATATATATATATATATATATATATATGTATATGCCATGCACACCAGTCAGCTAGCCTGTATTGATCATAATGTCACATGCAGGTATAGCAGTGTCCCTCCTAACACCTCCAGCAGATGGTGTCAGGACAGTATGCGTAATTACCCTCATAGAGTGCAGCAGACATGTCATAATAGTTGTAAAAGTGGGTTTGTGTTGAACCCTCTGTGATCACTCTAAATCACGTATGTTATGTCAGAGACATGGGATTACTGGTGGTATTATTCTGAGACTGTCCATGATTCTGCGTGCTTCTTTTAATGTTGTCCGTAAACCTTAACTGCGTCCCACTTGCTGGAGACCTCTGCTGAGACTACACTCAGGCAACTCAGTTTGCACAGCTTCACAATATGCACCCTATCCCAATTGTATACAACTTCCCTCGGTGCTGTTCATGTAAGGATGCTTCTCACACAAACATCTTCTACATTGTTATGTCACCATATGCGACAGTCACATAATACACATTTTCACTGTGCAGTCTCTACTGTACCATATTGATATGCGATTGGTGTTGCTTCTACGATGGTCTCTTTTTGACATGCCCTTATCTGCTGTACATTAGGTTGTTTCACATGCCCTCTTTCCCTGTGTTCATTTCTACAATTCCTCTGTCTATCCCTATGAAATACACACACTGCCCCTGGGTGTTTATTTTACATGGCAGTCCATGCACACTTGCAGATCATTTACACAACATCAGGACAGATTGCTAGGAGTGGGATTCCACAATACTCTTCTCTGTGTACACTGTCCTGTACTGTGTTTGGACCTTATACATGTCATACCTTTCCCTTGTCCAGACTTTTGCCATGTATCTTTTGGAGCATTCCTTATAAAATTTATGGTTTTCTGCCATATCACTGGGATGATCTCAGAAATGATGCTGCTAAATTACATACTTTTGAGTTTCAGACTTTAAATCCTTCAGAACATGCATCTTCACACAATCCTCTTGTTATTCTAGCACATTTCTAATGTGCAAATATGTAGAATCTGTCCCTATTTCTGGGTCATTGTCCCCCATTATGTTGGACTTTTTTTTTTGCAGTAAGAGATTGAGAGCTATGGAAACTTATATATGTTAAGGCCTGGTGATCATTGTGGCATTCCTTGCAAACACGCTGACTGACTGTGTTCTGCTGTAAACAGGATTGCTATCCAGTTTTCTGCCCAGCAACAATGTTGCCAGCCACAAAACTGCTCTTATTTACGTTTAAATGTGGTGCGTGGCATATATGTATGTAATTTGTGCCGCTGCTCATCGTACACACATGTAAACTCTGTGTAGGCTCTGCACAAAGCCTACATGGAGTTTACTGAATCTCAGGGACATGTTTATAATTATTTTCAGGAAAGTATTTGTTTATTGTAAGGGGGAAATGTGGTGGTAGTTGGTAAATATTAAAGCAACACTACCACCTTTCCTCTCTGTACAGTCATTGTGGATGAAATTATACCCAGGAGGTGTAATTTCAGAGTTGTTTATGCTGGACTTAAGCCAAGTTTCATTTACAGTGATAATATCAGGCTTATGTTGGGTAATCCAGACTTGTAGTTCAGCAGTTTTATTTCTTACACTTCTAACATTTATAGCAGCAAAAGTTAGATTGCCGGAGTTTGGGGTGATAGTCTTGATCGTTGTCATAGGTGGGACTAGGATTAGGATGAATGTCTCCTCATAGAAAGATTTTAATTTATTGGAAAATTATTGAAGTATTTTGGAAGGTATTTTTCCACTTAATTTTGTTTGAGTTGAAATGGAGTTAATCAGATTATATTTGGAGTAAAGGTGAGGGGGTCTAATTAAATAGGTTTGGTGCAATGTGTGGAGAGTGGAAGGATGAAGTATGGATAAGTGGTTGGAACAGAGTTGGAGAGATGTTGAGAGCTATTGCAGAGTCATGGTCAGATGAGAGCTGGCCCAGTAAGAAGAAGAGAACAGAGGATAAGCTGAGGAGTAGCATGATTAAGTGAAAGGATCTGACTTTTGTTAGGTAGTAGTGAAGTAGGAATCAAGGAGGAAATGAAGTTGCAGGACAGCAGGATATTTAGTGGTGGTGAAGTCTGATAGCTGTTAGACGGTATGTAGGAAAGAAATATTTTCTATGAAGGAGGAGAATTGGGTTGTCTTGGTATCTTCTCTGGAATGTAAGAAATAGAGGGGTTAGTTAAAATAGGAAGAAGTGGGGGGTTATTTGGGAAAAGTAGAAGATACAATGTAGTATAGATGGGTACTGTTAGGGAGGGGTGTGAGTATGAATGGATGTGGTGCAATGCAGTGTGGGAAGGAGAAAGGTAGTTGAGAATGGTGCTAAAAGATTAAATGGAAGCTGGGAATTGAGTAAAAAGAAACAAAGGCTAATAGATTAGTACTAGGCTAACTGTAAGCCTAGCCAATTATCCCATGTAAAAGTCAAACCCTGTACCTGTAAGGTAAACAACTTAACCATTATGCCACCTCCCACTCTCATAGATTATTACTAGGATAACTGCCCCTGTAGATAATTTTAACCCAAGCCATTTATCCCATATGGGAATCAAACCCTGCACCTTGTGTCTGTAAAGTAAACACCTTAACCATTATGCCAGCCTCCCACCTATAAAAAGAAACATGAGTGTTTGTATGATAGTAATAAAGTTGTTTGAGAGCGTTAGGGAATGAGTCACAAGTGAAATGTAGATGTGAGAAGTATAACAGTAGTTGTGGGTGGGAACTGGTAGTAGGGAAGACTGGTGGGCTTCCCACCCTCAGGTTAAATTATAGCAGAGAGTAGTCAGTTTATAGCCAGTACAAAGCAATTAAAGGCACAATGCTGAACTGTTTTTTGTTTCTTTTCCTGAATGCAGAAATCTGGCAGCTAGGGAGACTAACTAGCATATATGGTGTAATCTATTAGTCAAGAGAAAAGACAGTGGCTAATATAGTAAGTGGTCCTTAGAGTTCAAGGACTACTCCTTTGGGGTGGGGGGAGTTTACAAATAGTTTCCAGCACAGGACAGACATGTGTTTGACAAGTTAAAGTTAATGCACAGCAAGATTCTTCCTGTTAAATTTGCTTCTGTTGTACAGTGGCAAAAATTCTCTGAGAATTTCTGGGAGTTGGTAGTCTTTTCGCAGAGGTCCTACAGTATACGGGTCAGATGTAGTGACCACGGGTTATTGTACAGTCACAAAATTCTTTGTCAAATCTTTTGGGAGCTGTGTCTTGTGGCAGAGCTTCTACTGTATAGGGGTCAGATGTAGTGACCACAGGCTATTGTACACTGACAAATTTCTCAGTGAAAATGTTCGGGAGTTGGGTCTTGTGGCAGAGCTTCTGCAGTATCAGGGTCAGGTGTATAGTACAGGCTATTGTATACCTGTCCACAAGATCCTCCTGTATCCTGAAGACTAGACCTTCCAAATAAAGGCTCCTGAGGCAGATTCTGCCATTGCTGGGGCAACCATTAAAAGATTCCTACTTAGCAGAGTCTTGCTGTGCCTCTGGGTAAAGAATCTAGGCCTATGAACAGGTCTGTGAAGTGAGTTTTTTCCTCTTCCATGTGGAGGGTAGACTATTCATCTCGTATGTTACATGTCCAATGGCAGCTCTCATGGAGTCAGCTAGTCACTGGAAGGGTTGCCTTACGGAGACCTGAAGTAGAAGTTACAGTCTTAGATAACCATCACATGTGTGTCTATTACAATTTTGCATATGGTGATGTGAGAGCAGCTGACACTAGTATTGTGTTGTCCTTAGCCATAATTCCCGATTGCATCTTGCAAGCCTATGAAGTTTTGCCAATGATACTAAGGCAATTATTCTTAATGTCTCTTCAATGGATCTGCTGTTTTGGGTTCATCAGTAAGAGTTACATAGAGAACATGGAAAAGGAGGGAAACCCCTTTATATCTGTTGTTATGGCACTGTGAAGCCCACATCAGCTTTGATTTTCACAAGGTCAGGAGCAGCAGAATAACCACAGATGTTGGAGAAACTGATGTGACTAGTAACTTTTACCAAGTGGTCCCTAGTTCAGAGATAACAGTTGGCAGCAATAGAAGCAGGTGTGCCATGGTCCTCTTCTGTAAAGAAAGCCATCTATTCCCTAAAACCTTGCATTCTGGAGGCAGTTGGGAAGATCATTTGTCTTTCCACTTTGATGCAGTGCTGGCTATCTGAGTATACTGACCACATATGTTCCAAGTTAGACTGAAAGAGGCATATAATCTTGTCTTCATTCCAGAAACGTAACTCTGCACTTTTGAAGGACTGTATTCATGTCTACAACTAAATTTATTTTTCAAGTCTCTGCTGCTTCTCAGTCTCCATATTTTCTGGCATAATGAAATACCTTTTAGAATCTTTAGAATTACATCTCCATTTCCTAAGCAACCTATTCCTTTATGTTTATGTTCTTTCTGAAAGTCCTGCCCAATCTGCTTTGAAGGAGATATTTCCAAATCTTAATGGATGGATCACTAGCATTTTTTGCTTCCTGGGCTCGTATAATTACTGTTTCTGAAATGTAATGCTGAACAGTTAATCTAGTGCTTACTATGGCCAGCATCAGTAAATTGAAGTGCATGTATGTTTCTTGCAGTGTTAGTACTGCATTTGTTTACAGCTGAAAGGTAAGAATGTGCCCGCTCCTCAAAAAATAGTGCATGGTTATTTTTGCTCATTCTTCTGCTGTGAGCTGTAGTCTTCAAAAGTGTTTTTAAGTTTCATGTAAATATGTTAACGTTAGGCACTGGTGTATATGTTAAAATATTTTATAGGCAAGTTTCTAATTGATTCCATCAGAATAGTATGCAGATAGGCATACTCAGTGTACTCAAATCCGGTACACTTTTTCCTGACCATTTCTCATGTGTGGAAGTGTAAAAAATAGTGTCTGCTATATAAAGATATAGCTGTTAAGGGCAACAGCTGAAAATAATGAATCCTTTTTGAAGTATTATGATGAACATTCTGAGGGCTGAGTACATATTTTAAATGATAGGTGGGTGATGGGAACAGCAGCAGGAGGTTTCTGACTACACCACCGAGTATGGTTAAATAAGGGAGGGGTCCTCAAAAGGAAAATTTTTATCTGCAATACACCTTCACCTTACAAATGTCAACGTAGCCATTTTTAACACAGACATGGCATATTTTCTTAGGTGTTGGTGTAGGCAGTTACTTTAAGTAGAACTTCTGCTTCACGTCTGATATTCTTTAAGAATCTTAATCTAAATTGCACAGTGGAAAAGAATTGTTCATTATAAAATATAAGAATAATAAATAAACTGTATAATAATTGTTTTGCCCTTTTCGGGATGTTTAAAGTAACGTTGGTGAGTATTTTTTCTGTTGGTGTTGGGACTTCACAAAGGTGACTTCTTGAAATGGGGTAGTACGGCACAGAAAAAATATAGTGGTATCACACATTTCAGACGGCATGCCTGTAATTAATTTCACACAATATGTTTGCTCACAAACCACTTTTTCATTGAACTGTATCCTTCTCTAAACTGATTACCATGGATAGTGTTTGCTAATCTTTTCTTGCAGGTGGAAAGTGCTGAGGAAGGAAAACCATTAAGAAATGTATTAATAAGACAGAGAATATTTGTTTGTGAGCTAATCATGGGAAGAAAATAATGTGTCAGTTGAAGTATGGTACATGACCCTGTAATGCAGCATCTTAGTACAGGAGCTTCCACTTGTGAAACTAGTACGGTATTTGTTTGCCGTGAAAGAAGTTACTGCTGTCCTGCAGCAGTGTGTAATGTTCCCTTATTGTGATGCCATTAACATGCTTGCCTTGTTTTGGTGAATAGTATAGGTTGCATGTTTAGAAATCACTAGCATTTGTAGAAGACAGTTGTGGCAAATTAAGATTTGGGGATGATAAGATAACAGAGATAAGCCAGATGTCCTTCCTTATCACTGTTGCAGTATTCATTACTCCTGGGATATCCTGCTGAGAATAGCTGAATATCCAACCAGCCTTTACATCTTGTGGGTGTAGTACATGAGACATATGTCCTATGTGCAAAGCATAAGGTACATATATGATGCATGAGTGCCTATTCCTCATCTTCTTTGCTGCCAATTCAAATCTTTTTGTTTGAATTTGTTCTGCAAGCCTTTCACGGAGTTGGTTTCATTCCAAAGCCTTCTACAGATAAGTGTGCCATTGGGGTCTCTTCTTTTCTTTTTTCTATCATCTTAGTTTACATGTCATCCAGGAAGGGAACATGTGAGTGTGGGAGATAGATTTCCCATAAGGATAGACACAAACAGTGCCTTTTTTGTTTGGGAGCTTCCAATGACCATATGCAGTGTGAGATTTGTCAGGAGTTCACCTTAGGTCACTTCATAGTCATCTGTTGTCTCTTTCCATTTTCATGGCGAACCAACGATTGAAGATTTTGACTCAGGGTAACATGGCCAATTCTTCCCACCCTGATGTTCAGCAGCTGCTGCTTAAAAAGAAAGCCAGAGAGGTGTGAACTGATCCTGCTGCTGTCCATCCTTTACCGGATATCTCCATCAGGTTGAATGAAGATCCTGAGGACCATCCTCTCCTTCTGCCAGGACCCAGTTGGATGCCTACACTCACATCCTATATGTGGTGCAAATGTAGAGGGAGAACCATGGCCAATTATTTCAGAGGGGCCTAGGGGGACTCCCCAAATTCTTCTTATGGAAGAGGTGCCTGGTATCTTTACTGAATCTAGACAATGATCTGAACCTCCAAGATTTCTTAAAGCTGATGTTCCTTTAAATAAGAAGCAGAAAACTAAACATGTGGCTCCTGTGGCTAAGTTCCCCACAAAGAGTGGCAAGATCTTACTTGAGGGCTTTTCAATGCTCTTATGGTTCTTTACCCCCCCCCCCCAAAGGATTATCTGTTCCTGCTTCTGTTCCTTTGTCTTCCACTCCTTGCAAATACTCTAGGAACTCTGATTCCTTTAATAAAAAGTTAGACTATGGTGTAGAGTACTTTGTTTACTTCTCTTAGAATCACTCTCCCCTTGTCCTGAGTTCTGAGGAAAGAGGATTTACCTTCTCTTGACTCTTCTGTGAAGGAATTGTCCTTTTGGGGATACAGTGGCTTGTATGATGGAACACTTTAAGTGGGACTGTTCCCAGGTTTCTGATGTTCAAAAAAAAAAAAAAAAAAGATACTAAGAACTCTTGAAAACAGATTTTCCTCTGCCTTCTGCTGTCCCTCCTGTGCTGGCTACCCCTGATTCTCAAGCTCCTGCTCCTAAGAAATGACACAGGTTTTGTAAAGTTCTTGTGGCTCAGCAGTTTGTATATGATAGCCCTTCCAGTCATTCTGCTGCTATTTCTGTAGGCACCGCTAAACCATCTAAGTTGTTGCCCTCTTCTAAACTGGATTTTGGATGGCACTACCTCCAGATTCCTATTCACCCTCTCTTCAAGAAATTTTTATGTTTCTCTCTCTCTTCTTTTCATTATCAGTTCTGCGCTTTGCCTTTTGTTTTTTTTATAGCTCTGAGGGGTTTTAACAAATGTCTGCCTCTGTGGTAGCATTCTGCAGACGTTAGGGAATTCAGACATTCCCTTATTTGGGCGACCTTCTGATTCAAACCTCCCACTCAGCAGTTCCTACCTCAGGATCTACAGTTCACTGTGCTTCTGCACAGTGTGGGGTTCACACTTAATCTCAAAACATCTATGTTGACTCATGAATTGCAGGATTCAGATCATTCCAATGCTGGCTTGTTTCCTTCCTCCCAAGGTCTTCTTTTTGACTGCTTATTTCCATTCTTCTCTTCTTCCAGTCCTTCCAGCAAGAGAGTTTCTCCGAGCTGTGGGGATACATGGCATCCACCATTCCCATGTGTTCCCTTTGAGAAAGTCCACATGAGGAAATGACAGTGATGTCTCAAGACTGTTTGGCTTCAGCAGTGCCACCCTGTGGAGTATCTGGTTCCTGTCTTGCCTTCTGTCAAGCTTGAGCTCTGATGGTGGATTCACCAGATTTGCCTAAGTCTGGATCTGCCTTTTCAAGTTCCTCTTCTTTCTCAGGAGATATAGATGGATTCTTCCAGTCTAAGTTTGGGAGCCTCCTCCAACAACCTAAAAGTCTAAGATCTTGTCCCATTGGGCAAAGAGACCAATCCAAAAAAATTTAATATAAAGCGTTAAGCTTTCATGCACCACACCTTAGTGCACTTCTTCCCCATATAGGAAGGGGGTTTTCAAAAAAAAATTCATTTTGTGACATTGACAGCGCGTTTCGATTTTTTTTTTTTTCCCTGAAAGAACTTGCTTCCTTGATGGCTGCAGCCAATCAGGTCCCTGTTTTACTTACTTGTTGTTCTCAATCAATCAGGTCAGTGTGAAGCAAAGGAGACCTAATTTTGTAGCAATCAAGAAGCAAGTTCTAGCTTCCTGATGTATTGTTTAATATGTATTAACTTTTGTTACTTACTTCAACTTCAATTGTTTTTGTTTTTTCAATTTTGGGGGCAGATTTTTTTCACTTTTTTAACCTTTAAAAAAAGAAAATTTTTTTTTTTTTTTTTTTTTTTTTTTAATTAATGGGGAGACCAAACATAATATGACGAGAATCTGGAATTGTGAAATTTTGCACAATGTTTTTTAACCCAGATTTTTTGCCTCGTAAGAGATGTTTTTGAGCTTCCTCGTAAAAGTTGTGGTTTTCCAGCTAAAGAGCAGTACTTTGGAGTTACCCTGTCCCTCTTTCTTGAGGGACAGTCCTACTTTCAGCAGTTCAAAATAACATGGGCAACAAAATTTTACAAAAGAAAAGGGGTAAACTAGCAGTAACTAAAAATGTGTCTTTTTTTATCCAGATTTTTGCCATAAAAAGCTGAGATCATGCGTACCTATATTCTCATCTTTACGTGGATTTAACCTTTGTCAGATGTCACACTGGAGCGTCTGCGGTAAGCGTTCAAAGCTTGTTCAGCCAAAGTTCCTTCATTCATGTGGGCCGAGGTAAAGGGAAGGGGAATGTTGCCCACAAGGTAAGGAGTGGGAAACAGTCGTCAAAGTTGGGCCACATGAGCTTTTTGATTTAAACTTTGATGTACTTTTCGTTAGAGTTATGCCTACCCAGTACTAAACTGATTAAGCAAAGGAAAAAAAAGTACCGTCCATTTGATGCTTTTTTTTATTTTTTTTATTTATTTTTTGTTGACCAATTTAATCCCCAAGGCTAATTTCTCTCAGGAGACATGGTGGAATTCATACTACTTAGGGGAAATTTTGCCTGGGCACCTGGGACTTTCTCCTCTTTTGGATAAGTGCTGTTGGATTTTTCAGAGTGCAGCACACCCCACTTTCCACGACTGAAACTGTTTAAAAACGATTTAAAAAAAGGCAATAAAACAATATAAGTAATGACAATTAAATTAGAGCTTAAGATAAGAGTACAGAAAGTACTGTATATCAAATGTTAATAGTATTTGGCAGTGACAAGATGATACATAGGAAAATGCTAACACCGGCCCTGTACATAGGCATTAGTTTTTAGTTGCCATAATAATTCTTGTTCTTCCAGTTTAACTTGTTGGACAATTACAAACTTAAAACTGTGTGCATTATATTCTAAAAATATTTTAACATAAAAGAGGGACCAGTTTGAATGTGTTTCAATAATTGCATTATGTTGTTGATGAGGTAGTTCAAATAATGCCTTCAAATTAGGACCGCAAAATAGTATCCCAGTTATAATGCAAAATATCCCTAAACTGTTCTGACACATCGTTGAACTGGGTTGAGAAACTAGTAACATATTTTTCACCATCTGTGTTAGCTAGCGATGTTGTTTGCATATTATGCAATGTTATTCAACCTCTTATTATTAATCTCCTTATGTAGCTTTTTATCAACCTCAATGAGGAATTGCTGTAAAAAGGTTTCCTATAAATGAAGGTTCTAAATCTATTTTGAGTTGTGTCTTTGGGCAACTGAATATCAAGGAAATTAATATATGATGGTAAATTTAAGAATGACGTAGAAGAAGACATGACTTCAACTATTGATTCAGCATCTTTTTTGGAACCTTTCAGTATAATAAGTATATCATCTTGGTAACGTGTGTACCAGACGACTGTGTTAACAATCAAATTATTATTTATATATTGTGTATATGGTAATTTCAATTTATTTTTTTTATGATTTAAATTGAAGTTAAATTGTATTTAAACCAAGGAATTTTAAACAAGACGGAATTTTTTTTTCTACATTTTTTTGATGAGATTTTCTTTTTTTTTAGAAAGAGGGGATAAAGTTAGGGTAATTAGTAAGGGCATCTAGAATGTGTTCAACTGATAATGATTTTCAACAAGAGTGTAACTTTTTACAAGAAATGTTGAGATTAATAATAAGAGGTTGAATAACATTTAGCTAACACAGATGGTGAAAAATATGTTACTAGTTTCTCAACCCAGTTCAACGATGTGTCAGAACAGTTTAGGGATATTTTGCATTATAACTGGGATACTATTTTGCAACAACAAGTACTTACCAAGGTTTTAAGTATAAGGCCAGTAATGGTAAACACATTCAAACTGGTCCAGTAAATTTAACTGTGAGAGTCAAGGTGTAATATACTTAGCTTCATGTCAATCTTGCCCTGCATTCTATCTTGGTAAGACACTAATGCCTATGTATATCCGGGCATTAATGACGTTTGTTCAATTAAGTGTTTACTTAAACTAAAAGCTTTAGAATGTTAAATGTATTCCAATTAACTCTTCTAGTATTCTGTTATTAATTATAATATTGTGTATGTACTTTTATTTTTATATGATTTAAATTGAAGTTAAATTGTATTTAAACCAAGGAATTTTAAACAAGACGGAATTTTGTCTGTTGTATACATTTTGATGAGATTTTCTTTTAGAAGAGAAGGTTGCTTTAAAAGTTAGGGTAAGTTTTTTAATTGTACTAATTGTTGGTTAATTATCAATTATGGTTTCTTAATAGAATTCTGTTTTGTCTGAAGAAGTGCACTAAGGTGTTATATTAAATCTTTTTGGATTGGTCTGCGTTTTGCCACTTTATTTTCTTTATCTTGTCCCATTGACAAATGGGATCTACTTCCAGTTTTCTAGGCATTTCACTTCCTTTGGGTTCCAAGTCCTCTAAAGGTTCTTACATACAATACCACCATCATGTACATAAACAAGCAAGGGGGCACAAAATCTTACTTTCTTTTCAGGTTGGCTCTTCATGCTTGGGATTTTGCAATCTGCCATCATTTGGTTCTTCAAGTGGTACAACTTACTTCAGAGCACAGTCTGGTGGCAGACTGTGTGAGTAGATATAATCCTCAAGAGTGGATGCTTCACATGGAGATGTTTCTGGACATTGTACATTGGTGGGGTGCTCCTCAGGTAGATTCTTTTGCCTCCACTCTGGACAGGTAACTTCCCCAGTTTTGATCCAGAGTGTCAAGTCCTCTGGCTAGGAAAGTGAATGGCCTGTCTTTTCCTTGGAAGTAGATGTTTATACACCTGTTCCCCTCTTCCTCTACTACCAAAGGTCTTGCACAAGATCTGTTACAGGCCCAAAGTCTTGCTAGTGACTCCCTTTGGCCCAGGAAGCATTGGTTCCGCCTTCTGTGTTATCTTGTCAGGGGTAATCATCATAAGTTACCTACCAGGATGGATCTTCTCACAAAAGACAAGGGATGTCTCAGTCACCCTCACTTATCCAACCTTCATTTGACATTTTGGGTGGTAAGGTTTTGATTCCTTTTAACCAACAATTTGCTGACAACATGCTTTGGGTTTTTCAGGAGGCCAGAAAACCCACTACTAAAAAATATGTGGCTTAAATGGAAGCAGTTTTCTATGTGGTGTCTTGAGCATGACCTGGAGCCTTTTTTTTCTGTGGGGTTCCTACTGTCCTTTATTTGTTTGAGTTGCTCGATTCTGGTTTGGCATATCCATCTGTTAAAGTTAATTTGTCAACCATTTCTGCTTGTCTGCCTCTGAATCCACCTTTGGCTTCTGGTTTTCAAATCAAACAATATCTAAAAGATGTTCTTCATATTCGGCCTCCAAGGAAGATTATTCCTCCTCCTTGGGATCTTAATTTTGCTCTTGAATTTCACCCAGTCCCTTTTTAAGTCAGCAATTTCTTTTTCCCTACAACATTGTACTTGGATGACTATTGTTGGCTGCTCTTAATTTTGTCAATAGGGTCTCTGAACTGCAAGTCCTCATGGTGGCAACATCTTTTTTTGTTTTTTTGCAGGGACAGTGTCTCTCTTCATATCAATCCTCCTTCCATGCCCAATGCAGTTAATGATTTGTCCTTGAATCAGTCCATTCATTTTCCTTCTTTTTTTCCCTTCCCTACAGAATCCCAGTGAGAGGGTTTTTCTCACCTAGGATTTACCTAAACAGCTCAGATATTATTTGGAACAAAACAAAACATATCAGGAAATTTGAGCAGCTCTTTGGTTCCTTTCATGCCAGGAAGTTTGGTTTGGTGATCTGTAAGCAAACCATCCCTTCCTGGATTTCTAAGGCCATTTCTTTTATCTGTTCTTTAATGGCAGGCTTCTTCCCTCTTCTGTTCGTTCTCATTCTACCAGGGCATTGGCCTCCTCTGGTGCTTTTTTCAAGGATCTGGATACTAGATCCATTTTGGAAGCTGGTACTTTCACTGAACATTATAAGCTGAATGTCATTTCTAGAGCGAGGGTGGGTTTTGCCAAGCCATCTTTATTTTATTTTATTTTTTAACCATATTGACATAATTTTAGTTTCAAGCATTATGCATCTTACAATCTATCTGGTCATTGTAATTCAAACATTACATAGCTCATTCAAATCCTGCCTTCTTCCTCCCCTGCATTTATTGTTCCCACAATTCCTATTTTTACTATGTAATTTGCTCCTACCCTTTTCTAAAGATCCCAATTCCAGTGTTTTATATCTGTTGCTATATTCACTACTTCTAGTACAGTTGGTTCAGACTTTGATTTCCATTTTCTAGTAATTGCTTTTTTGACAGCCACTGTAATTAGACTCAGCAAGGCCTTACTATGCCTAAGCAGTTCCTATTCTGTATCATAGATCAGAAAAATTATTTCCCTAGATACACCAGTTTGCTCACTTATATCTCTGATGGAGTAGTCTTCAGAGAATCTTTAAAGTCTGGCAACTCATTACATTCCCATAAACTATGTTCCCAGTTACCTCCTTCTTTCCCATCACACCTCAAACATTTGCTGCCTACCTGAGGAAAAATTCTCCAGAGTCCATGTGGGGTATAAAAATATCTGTGTAAACATTTACAAGCAAAAAATGCCTATTGTCTCTATCCCTATTTGCAGTCATCCTCATCGGCAGAATCTCCTTTCCCTGTTCCTATGTTGGCTTAGTTCTTAGAGTACTTTCAGCTACTTAATGAATGTAATAATCTGCAGGGTTGTTGTCATTTTTGTTAAGGATCTGCATCCAAAATCCCAGTCTCTCCTTGTTTCTTCAGCTTCCCCCTATTATATCTTCATCCTTTTCTACGTTGAATTGTACGTTTCTTCTTGTGCTATGTATAGGAGCCTTAATTGTATTGCTCTGAAAAAAACATTCAAATTGAGTATTCCCAGTCTGACTTATTCTATTGGAAGAATCAGCTTACCCTACTTGACTTTTACCTTCTTCCCCTCTCAGATGAAATCCATCAGTTCTTTATTAATTGCTGTCCACAGCTTCTCTGCTGATAAAATAATGATAAAAATATGTCTGACCTGTGTACAAGACTAAAGGGCTAAAACATTTTAACTGGTTATATCTTGCTGTTTATATCCATATAACACAGCTTCCAATTTCTCAGTTTTTGTGTTATCTTTTGTTTGGTGTCTCCTCACATATCCTTAGCAGCCACACTGGAATAATTTTTAATCCATACTGTTAAGTACTTCATTTTATCATGTCCCCTTAAATAAGGATATTATTGAACTAATTTGTGTGTGAGTACATAGTTTCCAGCTAATGCCTTTGTTTTACTTTCAATAATTTTATATCCCGAAATGATTTGAAACCCTCTGAAAATGTTCCACAGCACTGAAATGTCCTTTTCTGGTTTTATCAGGTATAAAATAATGTCATATCCAAATGGAGTTGTCTTTTCCTGACTACCATACCAATTATATCCTTGAATTTATTATATCCTTGAATTTCTGAGTCCCTTATTGTTTTTGCCAGTGGTTCTAAATACAATACAAATAAAGAGGAAAGAAGACACCCCTGCCTGGTTCCTCTGCTCAAGCAGAAGTTATCAGAAAGACTTGCTTATTGTTTGATTCAGATTTGCAGACTTTGCCAAAAATAAGCAGACCCCCCCCCTCTTGTATTCTGACTCTAGTACTTGTCACATTGTAGTTATATCTCTTATTTATTCACACTACTGGTACTGGCTTTGTAGAATTCTGCACCACACCGGCTGTATTGATGCAGTTGTGTGTACTTTTTTTTTGCACATTTGCTACTGTTCGTACAACATCTTGGTAGATTATAGTGTGTTTATTTATTGATTTCTCAATAAATTAACACACATCATTAAAAATTGTCCTGTGCAGGTGACTGAGTCTATAGTGATCCAGGATTTCAGACTTTACAAAAAAGGAGCATATTCTCTCTATCTTTTCTTGTTTTCCAAGTTTGGCTGTGTATATTTGATCTGATAACATTGCTGGGGTGGTTCAAGGAAAGTTCACCATTAGAACATTAAGTGTTAGTTGTGTCTGGTATTGATAGATTTTAATTTATATTACCTATTGTTGTTGCTGCTGTTGTAGAACCTTTATGATTATAGCATTTATTTATTTATTGAGTTTTGAATAATATAAAATGTCTGGTGTGTGAATACGTGTGAATACACATACATACACACATATAATATGTATGCACATATATATAATGTGTGTGTGTGTATGTATGTATGTATGTATGTATGTATATATGTATATATATATATATATATATATATATATATATATATATGTATGACAATTGCCTGAATAACACAAATATTGACAGTAAAAATACTGATGCAAAATGCCTAGTGTATGCATCCCCATACTGAGACAGGATGTGATTAGGTTTTGTCAATATGCTGTATATAGGTGTTTTTTAGTGGTATTCTGTTTTTTACTTCTACCGTTATGTGGGCTACAAATGAGAATTATTTAGGGGCTCTTTGGACTACTAGAGGAAGCAGAGAGCAAGTGTTCAAGCTCAGGCTGTACCACGTGATTGATGCCAGAAGCAGCCTAGGAAGTTGGGGAGCAGTACCAGCACTCCTATTGCAGTTGGTTAAATGAGTTTGTTTAGTAGCTTAACTGTTGCACAAAGCCTCTATTATGCTCTTTGCTACAGTTGAAGTTTGGACGACTTTTTCTTTTCTTTACTCTCTCTGTTCTCGGTTTTAGACAGAATGCCTTTCTCTTTCTAAACTTCAGGCTGAGAGAACACCGGTCTAGGGACTGCAGGAACTGATCCAATTATGGTTTTGCTTTCATCATTGTCATTGACCCTCCTTTTTTCCTATGGGTTGGGGTTGGGGTGTTGTGTTAATTGTTCCCATCTGTCTCGATGCCACATTCCTGCCTTCTTCGACTGTCATGCCTGACTTTTGCAGATCTTCTTTTCACACAATCCATCCACCTCTTTGCTGGATACCCTCATTTCCTCTTGCCTTCTTCCTGTCTGTCCCAAATCATCTTCGTCTGCTTTTCTGCATGTGTCTGAACCAGGGTAATCTATTCTCTTTGATCATTTCTGCAACTGGAGCTATTTGGCTTCTTCTCTTATACCCTCATTCTGTCGCACAGTATACATCCTTCCACCCATCTCAGGCACTTAATTTCCATCACCTCTAGCTTTCTAATCTGATCTGCCTTTACTGCCTAGGTTTCTATGCCATACAGTAGTACTTGGTCGTACCACTGTTTGTACACCTTACTTGTCAGTTTCTTTGCCATTGTCAAACACTACACCTGACACTGTCAGTTGGCTGTAGCCCCTCTGATTCTAGGTGTTGACATCTTCATTTAGATTTCTCTTCTCTACCACCCCTCCCAGATACTTTAAGCTGTTAACCTCTTCCACTGTTTTCCCTTCTATCTCAGTTTTCAGCTTCTTCTGATTTCCCCCACTTGTTACTATTACCGCTGTCTTATCTGTAATCAGTTTTGTTCCATGTGCCTTCAGCTTTACATTCCATTCCCCTATCCTTTGCTGAAGTTCTTGCTCAGAGTCTGACTAATGCAAAATTGTTTGCATAGAGCAACTCTGTTGAGCTGTCTCCTTGGACTTGTTGAGCTGTCTCCTTGGACCTATTTGTTAATGTAATCTATCACCAGGATGAAGAGCAGTGAGCTCAGAGCTGAACCTTGATGCACACCTGCTTCTACAGGGAACCCTTCTGTGGGACCCGACCCAAGTCACTGGTTCCTTTTACATAGCTTGCACTAGTTCTGCCATTGTTTCTGGGACTTTGAACCACCACAGGACTGCCAGGCCGGTATGACCCTGACCTTGAGCAGCATCTTACCCTCACCAAGAATGATGCCGTATGAAGACAAAATGATCAAGTTCAACAATTGGCGTAAGTATTGGTGTCATTCAAAGGGGATCCAGTATCTGTCTGCCTGGGATGACATGCTCGACAAGCCTTGTTGCTTCGCAAGGGACGGCTTGCACCTGTCACCCCTGGGCTTTTGGGTATTGGCAAAGGCTCTTGCCACCCCCATAGTGCCTTTTTTAGGCAAGGCGGAAAAGACAAACCCACCTCCTTAGACAACATAAGTAGAAAGAAACTAAGGGTAATGCTGCACAACGCCAGAAGTCTAAACCTCAAGATGCATGCTCTCGAAGCCCTCCTCAGTATGGAGAATATTGATGTCTTTGCAGTGACAGAAACCTGGTTCAAGGCTCCCGAGAGCACCCCAGCACTACCAGGTTATACCTCATATCATGCTTTTCGGCCCCAAAACTCAGACTGAACCACAAAAGGAGGGGGAGTATCCATATTCATCAAGGACACCCATACCTCCAGGTTAGTGGCATTGCACGAAGCATCGGAGACCATCCATGTGCAACTAACAGTGGGCAAAACTGCCTTTCAGTTTGTAGCATGCTACAGACCACCCTCTCAAACTCAGGAACCCCACTCAGCCTTCCTGAAGACACTGGAGAATATGAAGGTCTCTCCAAACACCATCATATTGGGGGACTTCAACTGTCCAAACATAGACTGGGAGCATTACTCAAGCCCCAACACCCTAGCCCAGAGGTTCCTAGAATTCATAAACTCAAATGCTATGGAACAATTGGTCACCACTCCCAAAAGAGGGGAAAACATACTAGATCTGATCATCACCAACATGGGAACACAATGTTCCATACCAGAAGTATACTCCTCATTGGTAAGATCGGACCATAAATTAATCTCACTAGAAATCCACATCCCGCCCCCACCCCCAGCACAAAAGACCACAGTGAAGAACTTCTCAAAATCTAACTTCACACTTCTTAAAAACCAAAGTGGAATCCTTCAAGGCCCCCAGGCCAGTGGAAATCATGGTCCTATCTGCTGAATCCTTTATAAACGCATTCTATGGACACCTTCAGGAATGGCGTGGATCATGCAATCCCAAAGTCAGGCGTCCGGTCTGGTGGACCCCAGCCATAAATAAGCTATACAAAAGGAGGAGGAAGCTACTACATGATAGAGCAAAATCCCTAAAAGGGAAGGCATCTCTGATCAGTACTAGCAAAAAACTA
Organism: Protopterus annectens; assembly: GCF_019279795.1. Lineage (NCBI taxonomy): Eukaryota > Metazoa > Chordata > Ceratodontiformes > Protopteridae > Protopterus > Protopterus annectens. The sequence goes on along the minus strand of NC_056735.1, from coordinate 1,339,301,402 downwards.
CAATCACTCATAAAAACATCCGAGGCCACTTTCGAGAGAAAAATTGCACAAGCAACAAAAGATAATCATAAGGCTTTCTTTAGTTATGTTAGAAACCTGGGTGGCAACTCCCAGATATGCTCAGAGTTAGTCCATAATAACAAAAAATACACTGAACCCTCAGACATTGCCAACATCCTGGCAGACAGGTTCAGTGCAAACTTCTCCCCCCCCTCCCAAAAGGACAAATATCTATCCCAGCAGAGTGTTGCCTCCCTGACATCTCAGATGCCCAGGTGAGAGCCGCCCTCTCCAAAGCAAAAAACACAGCATCAATGGGACCGGACGGTGTCCCGGGCTACGTGCTACATGAACTCCAAGAAGAGCTGTACCCTCACATAAAGCTGCTATTCAGTCTTAGCCTTACTACAGGATATGTACCCAAAGAATGGCGTACAACAACAGTAGTCCCACTCCTCAAAGGAGGTGCCTCTACGGACCCTGGAAACTACCGCCCCATAAGCCTGACTAGCCTGGTCTGCAAAGCTATGGAGGGGATCATTATGGAGCTCATAAACAAAGACATTGGGTACCTACAGACACTGGATCCTACCCAATTCAGCTTTGTCAAGGGCAGATCCTGCCTCCTGAACCTGGTGAATTTCTTTGAAACAGTCACCAAGGCCATTGATGAGGGTAAGGTGGTCCACACAGCCTACCTAGACCTCGCAAAAGCCTTTGACACAATACCCCACTCGGGCATCGTAGACAAACTCTCCAGCCTAAATATAAACCCTATGTCATAAGATGGGTTGCAAACTGGCTCAAGGACAATACCCACATGGTCAGAATTGCTGGAGCCATGTCAGACTCTAAACCAGTTACAAGTGGCATCCCACAGGGCTCAGTCCTGGCACCTCTCTTATTCAGAATATATTTTTTTGAGGTATAGGCTAACACGGGAGGACTGTGGCTGACCAAGTTCGCAGATGACTGCAAACTGGGCGCCATAATTGACTCTCCAGCTGACACAAGCATCCTCCAAAAGGGTCTCATAGAGACAGATAACTGGTGCCAGAGCCATGGCCTTAAACTAAACACCAAAAAGTGTATAGTTATACCCTTTGGCAAAAACAAAGTGCCCACAAATTACCACATAGGAGGTAATCCATTAAGTACAGAAGAAGTAATTAGGGACCTGGGGACCCAAGTTGATAGTACCTCTCCTTTGACAACCACATTGCCAAAGTGGTTAGGAAGACCTTCTATATAGCCCACTTTATCATGAAAGGATTCACATCTAGATCAAGGGAGGTGATTGTGCCCCTTTACTCATCCCTCATCAGGCCCATAATTGAGTACAGTGCCCCATTTGGGATGTACCTTACCCGACACCTGCAGCAACTAGAAAGACCCCAAAAGTACCTCACTTAAGAGGATCAAGGGACTCAGACAGATGCCATATGCTGCTCGGCTAAAGAAAACTCCAGCTCTAATCAGTTGCATGCCGCCTACTCAGAGGCGATCTATGCCTGATGTACAAAGCCATGTCCAACCCTGAATTAATGGACATGCTCCACCTCAGAAAATCCAAATCCCTTAGAGCTACGCGATCGAGTGACTTGAACCTCAGCACAGAAATAAATAGGACATGCTGGAAAGACAGATTCATAACCCAGAGGCTCCCCTCACTCTGGAATAGAATCCCAGTCCATGTTAGGCAGAGCTCCTCACTGACTCTCTTCAAGAAAAATCTTGACGAGTGGATGGGAGATCATAGGTTTACCCCGGGGATCACTTCTGTGTCAGTACTAGACAGAGACACAGTAAACACAACCTTAAAAAGGGCACAGTAAACTCATTCCAAGGGGTGGCGAAAGCCAAACACACTCTGGCTAGGCTTGTAAATGCCCTAGGGCAGATAGCCTAGTATGAACCTATGCCCAAATCAGTTTTCTTGGGACCTTGTCATGCTTTCTGCAAGTCTAGGTGTGCCCAACTGGACATTTTTCTCATATCTACCTTCTTGTCATCTGTCTGTGTCACTGAAAACATTGGGTCAGTTGTGCAGCATTCTGATCTAAATCTGAACTGTCCATCTGTCATCTTACTTTCTGCTTCTCTGCATATTCATTTATCAATCACCCTTTCCAGAAATTTCATGCAATGTAATAATTGTTTGATACCTCTCTACTGCCCACAGGTGTGGCTGTCCCCTTTGCTGTTGTACACTGGCACTAGTATGCCTGTTCTACATTCATCTGTGATGCACCTTTCTTTCCACACTTCCGTGAGTACCCTCAGGAGCCAGTTCTCCCCTATATCACCCAGCATCTTTATCATTATCTGCTGAGACATCATCTGAGCCTGATGCTTTCCCCTCACTTCATTTTCCTTAATGCTTTGGGGATGTTCTATGGTGGACTTCTCCTCTTCTCCCATTGTAGGCTATGTCTAGGGCAGTACAGCTAATTTTGGGTTTTTTTCATTCAGAAGCTTCTGAAAATACTCCTTTCATCTGTCTTTGATGTCCTGTGGACTGGTGAGCAGGTGTGTCTTGGCGTCCTTTATGAAGGACTATCTTCTTTATCTTTCTGCCTTTGCCTTGCAACCTGATATAGTTTATTTGGGCCACCTGTTGAACCACTTTCCAGAAACTTGTAAAGTGTCTCTGATGCCCTGTTCTTTACTATTGCAACTCCTTTCTTGGCCTCTTTGTTAGCCAACCCGTATTCCTTCCTAGCCAGGTCCATCTATTTTATCTCTCTCTCTTTTTCCTACACTCCTCCTTTCTTTTAATGACGTCCTGGACTTCTGCATTTCCATCAGCAGCTCTCCTTATGTACCTTATTTCCATACCATGCATCTGTTCTGACACAGGTGGTCTTGAGGTGTTGCAATTCTTCATCATCTCTGCCTATTTCCTCCTTTTCTTAGGGTGCTAATGCAGTGCATGAACTGTTGTTCTGTCTCTCCAGTCAACTTCCATGTCTTCAGCTTGGTCTCTGTTGATCTTGGAGCCTTCTCTAACCACTGTTTGCAGTTGATTTTGACAACTAGTTGTTCATGCTGTGAGCTGACTGTTTCACTGGGTATGACTTTGCAATCACTGATTCTATACCCCAGTGCCCTTTCCTTACTAGGAGGATGTTTCAGTTTTTCTTTAATGGACATAAAAGAATACATTAAACAAATTCAACTACAGTTTAATGTTAACAGAAGAGCTGTTTTTCTTCCTCAGACTGTAAAATAAAACAGACTGTACTACTGCTGTAAAACCCAGCTTAATATTTATTTTTATTTTACATTTGTTGACCGGGCTAGTCTAGCTGGATATATATCCATTTTCAGTAGAGGCCCGGGGAGAAAAGTTCCACACAGATATACAAAAGTATAAAAATATTGTTACATGGTAAATAAAGGATTAATAAACCAAATAAAACAGTCAATTACATTTCAGAGATCAAAATACTTAAGAAAAGTAACAGTGAACATAATATTGCTTAAGAAAGCTAAAAACAGATATAATACAGTAAGTGTTATGTACAATAGTTCACATCAGGTTAAAGGATTTAAGCAATAAGTTGATTAGAGTTTAAATAGTGTCAGTCTTAATTACAAGACTAAGCATTTAAATGTTTGGAAGTTTGGTTAGAAGGGAAGAAAAACAGGGGTGAAGAGGGTTGTTAGTCAGGGTTACTACAAGGGCATAGCCAGTGCATTTGGAGGTGTTTTTGTTTGAGTGGCAGGGATGTAATTAGAGTTAATTCATTGGGTAACAGGTTCCAGTTTTTTCCTACTGTGTTGGTAAACAGAGGGTCACCAGCTCTATTATTAGACTTTGTTAAGCTAGCAAGGAGTTTGCTAGAAGAACGTAGGGAGTTCAGATTATTATATGGGATTAAGAATTTTGAGAGTATAGGGGTATTATTGGGTTGGTAAAATATCTTGTGGGCAGTTCTAAATTGGGGGATTATCAGATGGTTTTGGAATTCCAGCCAGTCTAGTTGCCTAAGATTAGAACAGTGGTGGGTTCTGAAGGGATTGCCAGTAGCGAATCTGGCAATATTATTGTAGGAAGTTGCTAATTTGTTGAGGTTAGTTTTCTTAAGGTTGGTAAATATAGATGAGGCATACAGAAGGGTTGAAATTAGATGGGAGTGAGCGATCTTGGCTCTGGCTGTTGAGGTTAAAAAAGGTTTCATCCTATATAAGGAGCCTATTTTTCTGTTGACTATTTTAATGGTGGTGTTTATATGGTGATCAAATGAGAGATTATTGTCAATGGTTATTCCTAAAAGTTTGGTGGTAGAGTCAGGGAAAATGACAGTGCCATTATTTGAAGAGATTGAGAAGTCTAAGGGGGTGGACCTAGTAGTGGGTGTAAAGAGAAGGAGTTTTGTTTTTTTGGCATTAAGAAGGAGGCAACGTTTGGTAAACCATGTTTCTACAGTGTTGAAAACATTTTGAGTAAGAGAATATAGTTCAGATGGAGAGGTTGCTGAACATATTAGTGTGGAGTCGTCTGCATATTGAATACAGGTGGCTTGAGGAATTGCTACATGGAGATCATTAGTAAATAATGAGAAAAGAAGTGGTCCAAGAATGGAGCCCTGAGGGACCCCGATAGTGACAGGTAAAAAGGATGAAATTTGATTTTCCCAGAGAACTGCCTGTTGCTGAGGTATGATCTAAACCATTTAACGGCCAGAGAATCAAAGGAAAGAGATTCAAGAATATTGATTAGGAGGGTATGGTTAACCATGTTGAAAGCTTTAGAGAGGTCGATGAAGAGTGCAGATGAGAGGATGTTTTTGTTACGGTTTCTATTGATGGTATCTGTAAAGGATAGAAGGGCAGTAGTGGTACTATGTGATGACCTAAAGCCATGTTGACAGTTTGCTATTAAGTTATGTAGAGAGAGATGATGTAAAAGTTGTTGGTGAATGCATTTTTCCATAATTTTTGCTAAGGGTGATGAGAGAAATTGGCCGATAGAGTAATCATTAGAGTTTCCACCTTTATGTAAGGGGATAATGTGGGAGATTTTCCAAATATCTGGGATGGTTCCTTCTTGGATTGTCCTATTTATAAGGATAGATATAGGGTTGGCAATTACTTTGGCTGCTTTTTGGAGATATTGGGAAGGAAGTTGGTCAGCAGATGGAGTACATGGCTTAAGTTTATAAACAAATTTATAGATGAGAGAAGTAGAGATGGGTTGTAGTTTGAATTTAGAGGAAGAGTGTGGTAAGTTGATGGGAAGGCTGGAGTTTTCAGAAATAAGTTGACTAGCTAGAGATTGTATAGTCTCAGTGAAGAAAGAGTTAAAGGTATTGGCAGTTTGATGGGGAGTATTTGGATCTGCATCAAGTGGGGTGGGTGTTCGGGAGTTACCTGGGGAAAGGAGCTTATTTATGCAAGACCAGAACTTTTGAGTATTATTTTGATGAGTTTGAAGTTTACAGTAGTAGTTTTTTTTGTCTGTAAGTATTGCTTTTTTGTACTATTTCTAAGCTGCCTAAAATGGAGATGATCAGAGCTATTTCTATTAGATCTCCATTTGGCCCAGACTTTGTTCCTAAGTAGAATTTGATTTCTAGTTTCATTCGAGAGCCATGGGGCTGGGTTGGACTTAGAAGCATGCTTATCAAGGATAGATAAGAAAGTAGTGTTAAAATACTTTACAGCCTCTTCAAGTGGAAGGGATTTTAAAAGGTTCCAGTTGCATGCTCTGAGCTCAGTTTGAAATAATTCTGTGTTAAAGTGTTTGGTAGAGGGTACTGTCCTAAAGGGGGGGGGGGTTGGAAAGTCTTTCTTTTCTCTTGTGATGTAGGTCAAAGAATGATCACTTACATCATCTGGCAGGGTTCCTACTTTGTAAGTTTGTTTCACTTTATTTATGAGTATCCAGTCTAAGGTACTCTCTTTTTTATTAGGTTTGTTAATTCTTGTTGTAGAGGTTATGGTTTGGGTAAAGCCATGGAGGTTGATATGAGAGGTAGGATTTTCAGCATTAACACTTTTCCAGTCAATATTAAAGTCGCCTAGTATTATTGTTTCTTGGGGGTAAGTAGAAGATACCCAGATAAGAAAAGCCTCTAGTGTAGTTATATTATTTCCGGGTGGTATGTAAATGCAGATAATGTATAAAGATTTGTTAGCGTTGATTTGGAGCTTAGTAATGAGGACTTCTGCATTGCTATCCTGGGTTGGATTGGATGGTAGGGTAGAGATGTGAAGTCCATTTTTAAATAGAATTGCTCCTCCACCACCTTTACATTTTGTTCGGTCTAGTCTCACTATATTATAGCCTTGGGGAATAATTTCATTGTCTTTAGTTTCTGGTTTCAGCCAAGTCTCAGTGAGGCAGAGGATATCAAAGGAGTGAATATCTAGGAGGGCATGAAGGTGAGGTACTTTATTATTGATGCTTTGGATATTCAGATGCCCTATTAAGAGAGAGCTATTGAGTTTAGGGTGAGTTGTTTGGATTGTAGGGTTGGTAGGGACAGGGTTGAGGTGGATGTCGCTATCTTTTAAGGAGGGATTATTTCATTATGTTACTGAATTGTTTCTAAGCTAAGTTTGAATTTTCAAATTGTTTTCTGAGGGTAGGTTATGTTTGATGTGGGAGAGTCTGTGGTATTTAGGTAGTAGGTAACTGGGAGTGGAAGTTATGTTAGAATGTCTATTGAGGGATATGTGTGTGTAATTTGTAGTTTGTTTGTGGGAATGGTTAAGCTGGAAATAGTGCAGTTATTCAAAGGAGGTAAGAAGGTAGGCTGAGAAGAGGGTAGTTAAGAGTATAATTGTGAGTGTTAGCTTGGCTAGATTAGGGAGAGGCATCTTCGTGGAAATAATAAAATAAGAACTCGAGTGAAGGGATAAATTAGGGAGCGAGATATAGAGGAGAGGAAGATAAAAGGATACAAGAAGAGAAGAGAGTGGGCACTAAGATATACAAGTTGAGTAGGAGGATATGGTAGAGGTACCCTAAGGAGTGGCTTATTGTGAGTGATTGTTAGAAGGTAGGGGTGTGGCTAAAGTATGTGGGATGGGGTGAAGTATGGGATTGGTTGGAAGAGAGAGAAGGTGTGGTTAGGGAAGTATAAGTGTAGTACCCTTGGGGGTGGTTGGGAATTGGGGGTAGGGTAGGGAAGCAGAGTGAGCCCGTAGGGCAAACGGAGCGGGTCACAGCTGAGAGAGGCTGAGAGGCAATCGGTTATGGAGAGAGACTGAGTTCTACAGGCATAGGAAAGGTAAGAGACATATACTGTTACTAAGTAGCAGAGAAAAAAAGTGAACAAAGGTATAGCTGTGCTGGGGAGATAGTTATGTAAAACAGTTTTAAAACAGAGAGATTTTTATAGAAGGTGCCAAAGGAGGGAAAGGATAATTGAGGGGGCCAGTAGCAAAAAGTAGTGATAGTCAAAGGTGGCTTATTTAACAAAAACTCCCAGACCTACCTGGGATAATTCCCATTTTAAAGCAATCATGGGGTGGGGGGTAAGTACATAAATAGAGAGTACAAGCACTAATATCAGAGTCTAGCTGGTCTACAGAGCTAGTTGGTTTGTACAACCAGTGAGAGATGGTATTCCAAAGCCTAAAATTTGCTGCCCTCTAGTGGATAGCATGGGGAAAACACTAATTCCACTAGGATAGTAGGAGGAGGGGGGATAAGTTAATAAAGAGATGGTAGGATGGGGTAGGTCCACGGGTGTGCTGGCCCTTACAAAATAGTTTAAAATTTAATGCAGTCACCAGTAATTTAAAGTTATCGCACTCACAAGGTTAAAGTTAAATCATACATATACTGTAGGATAACACCTACACTGTGAGGCTGAATGTAGAGGGTCCAGGTAGATCCTGAGGGGCTTCTAGGTTGAGTTTCCCTACTATTCAGTAGGATAACATTAGCCTTACAGGGTTTCAAATAGAGGGACCGGCTGTGTCTCCACACAGGACTTAGAAGCTGAAAAATGAGACAGAAAGAAATATTAAATAATTATTAGCTAACTAGGTTAGGTTCTATGCAGGAGTGGAATGAAAGTAGAGGAGGAGTGCTAGTCAGAAGTTGAGTGGAGTGTAGGGATGCAGTGAGGTATTAGCACAGAGTGTAACATACAGTAAGGTAAATTAGCACAAGTATTCAGTTTATATAATCAAATACATTAATTTGTATGGCTCAGAAAAACAATGCATATATTTCTACTACAGAAGACAATGTTTCGTTACTAACTATAAAACAGCATTAACTAATGAAGCTAAAAACTAACTAATTAGTTTAGCCTATCAAAAAAAAGAAAATAAACCAAGTCATAGAACAGTAATACAGCCCGTGCAGTCATATCATAAAAGAATGTCCATTATAGCAATCCATATTACCAGCAGCACAAATAGCCTATTGAAGAATACTTAAATAGCACTTGGGTAAAACAAGTGTAAGGCTCAGGGCCTGATCCCAAGATTAAATAGGCTAAAGCAAATTATGCAGCGCTATGGTTAAGGTGTACTTTTATGCTGCGAGAAGCTCACAAAGACTGTAATAGTTATAAAAAATATAGCCAAAAAATAGGGATAAGGCTGGTTTACACCTCCACAGTAGTAAAAAGAAAGTAAAAGTAGTGTGAATAGCTTGTCCAGGCTACAGGATCAATATATTAATTGAGTAGCGATCCTGGATGCCGGTTAGGGAAGCCACAAGGGAGAAATTAAACCCTTTATCAAAATTAACGTAACCCGGCTATCCAAATGCCACAGCATAAGCAGGCTAACCAGAAACTAAAAATAAAATCAACGCCAACAAAGGGGTAACAGGGTTAAAGTGTCAGCCAGCAAGTTGAGAGTTGTCGAACCTTAACGGCTAGCAGAGGAAACACAGTACGGCGACTGAGGGCTAGGGTCACGAGTAACGACGGTCGCCTCACGTATAGCTTCACGGAATTTAAACTATGTCTCTGGTACTACAGAGAGGGATGAGAATACCCATAGTGTGGGGATTTTGCACTATGAGTGAAAAAAAGAAAAAGAAATAGGCCGATTACATCTGCCTGTAGCCCTCAGTATTAAAAAATAATTAAAATCATTAAAATTTGTTCCACTAATATAGCGATAGCAGAAGATACCCACAGCGTGGAAGAAATGCCATGCGGAGATCACGCCAAACCAAAAGTAGCAGTAGCACCAAGGAATAACACAGTTCTAAACCAAACACGCCAAAACTAAAGTAGCAGTAGCACCAAGTATATCACAGCTCTAAAACCTAAGAGCCTGACTGGCTAGCTTTAGAAGCAGAGAATAAAAATACTGGTAATATCTACCAGATAGCTAACAAAAACACATATATAAACACCTCAAATGTTTTTAAACATAACAGACATCAAAATGCCTGAGAGAACGCTCATAAATAAGCGTTAATTTAAGCGTGCATAGAGCGACAGTGTTGTTTGTCAGTAATGCTTCGAAGTTTATAAAAAAGTACAAAATTACAGCACAGTACTATTTACGAGCAAATTCTAGTACAGTAGACACAGATGAAGCACACTTACGGCCCACACACTGCCTGGAGAGCAGGGGGTTGTTGGTTCATACATATACGTTGATTTAAGCATGCAAGTAGCAATAGATGTAAGGGCTTCAATGCATATAAAAATGTACTAATTCCTACCCAGCACTATAAAGAACAAAGTCTAATACAGTAGACACAAAATTAAACCACTTACGGACCACACACCACCCGGAGAGCTAGGGGCTAGTTGTAGTGGAACAATATTCTCAAAAAAAAAAAATGATTGCATACTCTTGAAGCAGTGTTTGTGATTTACCAAAATTATATATAGCTTGATGCCCGAAAAAAAGCTTGGGTGAATGTGTGTGTGTATGTATGTATGTATATATATATATATATATATATATATATGTGTGTGTGTGTGTATATATATATATATATATATATATATATATATATATATATATATATATATATATATATATATATATATATATATATATATATATATATATGTATTAAATATGCACGTTTGTATTTCTTATCCTAGTTAGCTTCTGCAATTTGCTGATAGAATAATAACATTTATATGCTAGAATATAATGGCTGTGCATACTTTATTTTTGCCATTATTGTTGGGAATTATCCATTATCTGTAACTCGCTAGGATGTAGAGTAACGCAAGCAGCTGCACTTTTGAGATGGTTTAGGGCACACCACACTTCTGAGCTATATCTTGTCTCACATTTCACTAAGGTGTGTTATGGTTTAGTGCCACAGCACTCTTTTACATGTACATGTTTATGGTTCCTTGGTTTTGCTTATACCACATTATTGCAGCTTTTGTAATTAATGTCTGCTTGTTACACATTTTATTTTGAAGAAGTCTGAAGTCCTTTATGCAAAAGTGCTGAATACTTAAACATCTTGTGGAAAATCCAGTCAATCCTTTTTATTGTAAAATGCATCTGTCTACTTCATGTCTTTTATTGCTTTGCTGACCTTGCTGCTCAAAATGAAAAGGGAAATGACATTCAGCACCTTCCTTGTGTATACATGGAAAATTCTTTCAGCAGTGCTTTAGCCTTTGTGTGAAAATCACTTCATATGCTGTTAAATTCCTCTTCTGCCGGCATTATAGTATATATTATATGTGCTCAAGTCATTTTATGCAGTTAGGGCCAATCAGTTTTTTGTTTAGAGGTGCTGGGTTTTCTGGTCTTAGAGTAGAACCTATTCAACCATGTCATATGTCTGAAATGTGTTATTTTTCTCAAACTAGCTCTGACGTGCTATGAAGAGGAAGAATATTTCTGGAAGACAGTTTAGCATGTGCTGTAGTGTATCATCACTTATTTATGTAAAAAGGTAACCGTGGCAAAAACTGACCCTACTCTGATATTGTCCTTCCCCATTCCAGTCAACTACGACCATTCATTTGCTTTCTACAACCCCCACTTTGCTTTGAAGTCATCAGCCGCCACTGCGTTTGTTACTGTTGTTAGTGTACCCCGTTTTTGGATTATAGCATTTATTTATTAATTTTTTTTAAAAGGTGGGGACAGCATTTTAAAAACTCAAGGCGAAAATAGCCTCTTCTGATGTTTTTCAATGATAAGAGCTTGGTAACCGGTGACAAAAATATGATGATAAAAGAAGGCCGTCTGAGCTGTGGAGTAAGGTAAGCATTTATGAACTGTAAATGTGAAGAGTTTGTAGCATAAAGAATTACTGGATCCTTTTTGTCAGGGGTATTAGAGGACTTTTAGAAAAGATTAAGTGATGCTACTTTGCTGGCAACTGAAGTACCTGTTTACTGTTCTGGGTTTAATTTTTCCAAGTCTTAGGTTTCTAATACTATAATGGGATTGGACCCCATTCCTAAGTTAAAGTATGATTAAAACTTTTGAAATTAGTATTGTTTCAATCTTTGATGCTAGCCAGACGTGTTCTTTGCACCACTCACAATGTGACCAGCATGGACTCTTACTGCAATTCCTGTGGAGTTACATTTATCAGTAGCTTATCTAAATACAACTGTAAATTCTTTTTATTAGACCCATTGCTTCTACTACTTTTGGATGTCTATGTATCCTCTTTCCGTATCGCCCTCATTTCTGCCTGCATATCCTGGTATTTTATAACTTTGTGTCTCTCTGTGAAAGACCCTGTAATCACTGTGTATAGCAATTTCACTGTTCAGTACTACTTTTCTCTTTTTATGAACTACTATATCTGGTTTTCTCACATATATTTTTTAAACTGTTAGTAATGGTTAATCCTATGTGATATAAACTTCATCATTCTCTGTAACATGTTATAACTCATGTTTCCAATGCCTCTCAGCTACTTCAATATTATAATGTTTGCGCAATCCTCAATGCAACAGTCTTGCCACATTATTATACCTTTATGTATATAGGCCCACTGCCATTAGTGTATCACACCCAGCAATGAGATGTCAAGACTTTCAAGTTCTGTTTTACTGAACCTACATTTGTCTGTTTCTCCCACATCTTCATTGGACTTTGTAAATCAGTATGTACGTAGTCCACTATCCTGGGCCAAAAATATTAACCATTCTTCTTTTGGTTTAAACTCACCTTTCCTTAACCATTACTGCATCAGATACTGCTCAACATGATGTTCCAGGAGTTTTCTGTGTTTGCAACTTTATTTGTCTTTTCCATGTTTCTCACCTTCTCATCTGATCCTTCTCATTATATTATTTTTTATTTTTTTGGCACATTCAGTTGTTGCGTCATTTTTGGCAGCTTCTGGTTTGTTTTCCATTCCAGCTTGGCACCGATATGCTTCTGCTAAACTGAGCAGGTAAGTCATCTTCATGTTTTAAAATTTTCACTCTGGATCTGGTGAGGTCAGCAGATATGTATGCAGTCCCATGATTGTAGATCTAAAATCTTGGTGTACACTAAATGTTGTATATCATTTGATAAGCATAAAGCATTTTCTTGTTTTCCTGTCCCACTGATTTAGTACCTTTTGGTGACAGTCAGTCAGTCACCCTTAAGAGCGCATTGGCTTATAGCTTGACTTTGTTCCTAGATGTCAGGGCTGTTTTCAATGTTAATTTTAATCTTCTAAAATATTTCTTACTGAGTTTTGTTCTCATTTGTTCTTGTCTTACTCAATCTTTCATCAGTTCCCAAATCTACATCACATTCCTGTCCCAGACTGATATTGTCTTACTGAAGACCCACAGATGAAGAATCCACTTAAAACACCAGTTTATTGCACCTCTAGCGCTTCGGCAACTGCCTTCAGGGTGTATACTCCTTGAAGGCGGTTGCTGAAGTGCTAGAGGTGCAATAACTGGTGTTTTAAGTGGATTCTTCGTCTGTGGTCTTCAGTTTATTTTTTCTTTTTGGTTCGTGCAGTGATATTGTCTTACTGCTGTAGCTTTCCTGATTTAAATGTTGCTTTTGCATGTTTATCAAGACTGAATGGCATTCTTATATCATCTGAGAAAAATTTGACCAGTTCCAGTTGTGCTTTCAGCTTATCTGATAAACTGCACAGTTTTAAACTGTCCTCAAAAAGGTGATGCGTTGTCTTTACACGTTGTTGTTTTCTGGGAGCCAAACTGTAACCATAGCATAATCTGTTAAGTAGACAGCTTGATGGGTTAAGGGCAAGAGAAAAGAGCAGCAGTGACAAAGTCATCCCAAAATATCCACGTTTGAGTTTTTATCCCTTGGAATAATAAATTTTCCTTTATCATGGCTTAGCTGCAAAGGGATTTGCCAATATTTCATGGTCATTGTAATGGAGCTGATTAATGTAGGGTGTATCTTGTACATCTGCAAGCACTCCTTTATCCATTAATTTGAGATGCTGTCAAATGCTTTTTTGTAATCTCTTCATGCCAAATTTAGATTCTTTCATTTTTTTATAATTCTCCATTATGACTTAAAAAATGATCTTTTGTTCCATGTGACTTTCTTTTGTTACCCTTTTGTTCTATTGCCTTGATTGGGTTTTCTTCTAAACTCTATGGGCATCAATTCCAGTGTATAGTTTATACATTATTTGAAGGCAAGTTATTGGTCTATAGTTTTTAGGAAAGCTTGCAGGCTCACCCTTAAGAGTATAGTTTTTCCTTTTGTTAAACCGGTCAGTGTCTGTCTGGGATGCACGTATAAGTAGTTCTTACTCAGTGTTAAATCTTTGTGTTAAGATGTTAATACTTTTAACCAGAAGTTAGGTGTTGCATATAGGCCTGGGATTTTCCAGTTAGGAGCTTTTCTTAATTTTTTTTTTCAATTTCTATGGCTGTTAGTTCATCCTATTTCATATCCTGTACATTTGAACTTCTTACCGTTTCTTTTACTTCTATCCATTCAGTATCTTTATGTTCCATGGGGGGGGGGGGTCTTCATAGATATTTCAACAAAATGTGTCTTTCTTCTTTGGTGGTGTTTCTATCCCTTTTGTTTTGTTTCCCAGTTCTGTATAAAATGTTTTGGATCATCAATGGATTTTTGTTATTTTGCACTTTTCCTTTATATTTATCTGCATGTCTTCTAAGGTTTTCTGCCTGTGCTGAAATCTTTAGTTCATTATTTCCAACAGTGTATGATCGATCCTTGTTAACTGTTCTGCTGTATATGCAAGGGGATTAAGGAAAATGTTTGTGAAGGATGTAGGCAGTGCCAAAATAGAAAGGAAGATAAAATGAGTGTGCATGGCATATAAGTGAGTACTAGTCAAAGAAGGGATCCTGTATGGTAAATTTTCTTCTCAGACTGCATTTGTTTGACTATTGTAGTTGTTGTGTCTTTCAGCTTTTCCCGGTTAGGGGTCGCCACAGCGGAACTCCGGTTCGCTAATGATTGGTAGTTGATTTTTAAATGCTGAGTTACCAGCCCTGATGCACAACCTTCAATGAAGGTATGCCCATTCATGCATGTCTCCATGCAGAGGACGCTCTAGCTGAGAATCGAACCGGACAGCATCTTACTGTGAGGCGACAACGCTACCACAGCACCACCACCCCTGTTTGACTATTGTAGTGAGTACTGTAATATGATGCTTTACAAGGTATTTGTTTCAGAAACATTGCTTTTACTTTATGACCAAGCTAGGTAGGTGGGAACTGGAGTGTGCAGGATAAATTGCCCTTATGAACATGGTTTTAACTTTAAGCATCAGGAGAGCAGTTTGCATATGTTTAGAATTCAAAATATGGGTTACATACATTAAATGCAGATCTGGTTGGAATTACTGGTGAACGATGGATGGCGCTGTGATGCAGCAGTAACATTGTCACCTCACAGCTAGAAGTTCTCTGGTTAAATTCTCGGCTGTGCTTTCTATGCGGAGTCTGCATATCCTTCCTCCGTTCATATGGGTTTCCTACCACATTACAAAGACATACATCTGGAGCATTTCTCTCCGGCCCTCCGCTGAAAATTGGCTTTGTTCCAGTTCGACTTTCCTGGTTAACAAATGTTAAATAAATGAAATAAATAAACAAGTGATAAATATGAGAGAGGACCCGTATTCATTTGATTTGATGTGAAATTGTGGTATGACTGGGAGAAGTCTGAAGAGGGATATTGAATTGCTGAAGGAGGACAAACCAGCTGAATATAATGATTATGGAGCTACAAGCAGTAGTTAGTAAAGTGCAAGCAAGCTTGACTGTGGGAGATTAAAGTATTGGGGTAGGTATGGTCTTCGACTTTGCTGAGAGAGGAGGAGGAGACCAGGATCATGGGTGCAAGTTAAGAAAGCTGAAAAGGATATTACAGAAGGAAATGTATTCATGGTTGAAAGAGGAGGAAATGACCACGAAGTGAAAAGCAGGAATCGATGAGGATAATAGAAGTTAGACAGTAGGAAGAGTAGTATGACAGTTATGTTGCAAATGGGGGAGCAGACCAGAACATAAAGAAAACAGATGAACACTGCAGGACCTGCATACAGTTGTGCAAAGCACAAAATGTACGGCATCTTTGGAGAGGAAGTGAAGCAGGTAATCAGACCTGGTGCTGAATGACAGAATGAGATCCTGATGATTAGGAACAGAATCACCAGGGAAATCAAGAGCAGCTTGGTAAAAGAGGCAAGAAGGGACCAGATCACAACAAAGCCAGTTACTTGAGATAACAGAGAATGTGAAGTTGTTCAATCTCGCCGTTCATTCTTCACTGATGGGTTCGGAGCCAATCCATTGGCTCCGACACGGCCATTAGCAAAGCTCAAGGTTTACCAGTAGCTCGAGACCAAGCCCCTTATCCCATGATGCACTGCTGGAATTACCTCAAATCTAGTATGCTGCGGCATGGATCTCAGGGGTTCCAGTTCACTCGAGCCTTTTTTGACACAAAATCACTATTTGCAAGCCTTTTTCAAAACTTTTTTTATCTCTTATAGATAATTACTCATATATATATATATATATATATATATATATATATATATATATATATATATATAGTCCTGTAGTTGTCTCTTTAGACCTATTCCCTTGGTGCTTCATAGTTTATTATATTTGTAGCGACCTCATGTTAGGCCTAATTTTCACTGTGTGTGTGTGTGTGTGTGTGTGTGTGTGTGTGTGTGTGTGTGTGTGTGTGTGTGTGTGTGTGTGTGTGGGGAGGGGGCCGACCTGCTGTTCGTGGAGCCTTTGGAGCCGAGACCTACCCCAGTGTCATCGATTCCATCTACTCTGACATACTCTGTACCGACTGGGGACTCTAGGGGCCGACACTCTCCTGTCGGGTCCGGGGAGGATAGTCTCACCATCTTGGTGCCGACTCTTCCTCTTGGGGCCTCGGCTCGGATGAGCTTGGCTCCTACCTCTGGCTTAGAGCCCATGGCCTTGGTGTGGAAGGGGATGGCGGTTCCCTCAGATCCGTCGACTCCTCATTGGAGCTGTGATGCCTTAGAAGCCATGAGGAGAGCCTTGTCCCCAAAGACATCCTCGACACCAGGCCTGGCCTCTTCTTCCCCCAAAGTGCCTGTGTCTGCTTCTGCCTCCATTGCCCAGGCCAAGCATAGAGGCCCTGAGCCTCAGATAGCCCCACAGGGCACCTTATGCTCTTCCGAGACCTCCCCAGAGGCTCCCACTGAGGGGGTCCCCAGGAAGAGATTGTATAAGAGGAAACACTTGGACTCCCCACAGGATTTGACATCTGATACTGACTTGGATGAGTCAGAAGGGTCCCCCCCCCCGATCCCCCTCTGAGGATATCTCCTTTGCGGAGATACTTGAGATCCTTAGGGAGAGGGGTGGTTGGCAGTCCAAAAGCCCTACTGAGGATGAGTCAGTTCTCCTGATGGCTTTGGGGTCTCAACCTTTCACCTCTTGGGTGTCTCCACCCTTCGATGAACTCATGCAGCTGGTCTCTCAAAGTGAGTGGGAGTCACCGGAGTCCATGGTGCCTGTCCCTCAGAGGCCAAATAAGTTCATTTCTGCACCCGTAGATAAGGATTTTTTGTCCAAGGGAGTCCCTGTTGATGCCATGGTGGTGGTGGCGGCCACCAAGAAGGAGATGTCTGAGACTTCCTCGATGATCCATCCTCCTAACAGAGAATCCAGGATCATGGATCGTTATGGGAAACACATGTTTAGTTCAGCGACTTTTACACTCCGATCCCTGAGCTATTTGACCCACTTCACCAGACTGCAAAGAGATCTCCTTAAGGAGTTGGGAGATACTCTTCAGGGTACTGTAGCTGCAGGGGCTTCGGACAAAGTTGCCGCCCAGCTTGCTACCCTAAACTCCATTGTGAACTCTTCCATGCATCTCATATCATATGCAGCTGATGGGACGAGTAGAGCAGCGGTTACAGGAGTTGCGCTAAGATGACATTCCTGGATGTGCTTGTGTTCCTTCGCAGAGCCCTTTAAGTCTTCATTTGTCAACATCCCGTTTGATGGCTCATCTCTCTCTTTGGGCCCAAACTGAAGGAAACCCTTACCAGGTGTGAGCAGGAGGGAAAGACTCTGTCTGCCATAAGAGTCCATTTATCCACCCTACTTGGCCTTACCCCAAAGGCCAATGGGGAGGGAAGATGTGGTTCCGAAAAGGCCAAGGAGCCTTTCAGGACACATGTGGTCAACCCCCCTCTAGAGGTAGAGGAGGGGATAACAATGGAAGACGCCGCCCTCATGGCAGAGGGGGTCCACAACACCAGGGTGACACAGATCACTTCTCTGGTCAAACCTATCTGCGCTCCTGAAGGGACATCTGACTGTCCTGCTCTGGAGGCAGTCGGAGGTTGCTTGTCTTTATATCCAGATGCCTGGCAAGATATAACAAATGACAGCTGGGTACAAAGAATTATTTCCAGAGGCTATTTCATACCATTCTTCACCCAACCTATGCCCCCAAGAAGAATCCCGGACGGTCCACGCAGTTACCTGGAACAAGCAACTATAGAGGTCTGCAAGTTGGTAGATAAAAAGAGTAATCCAACCAGTCCCAGCAGTCCAAATAGGATTCGGAACTTACTCAAGATTCTTTTTGGTTTCAAAGACAGGGGACTGGAGACCTATTTTGGACCTCAACAGACTCAACCAATTTGTAAAGAAAGAGAAGTTCTGGATGGTCACACTTCAGTTGATACTTCCCTTTTTAGGGAAAGACAATTGGATGTGCTCGATAGATCTCAAGAATGCGTACTACCACATAAAAATGGCCAGGCCATGCAGAGATCATTTGCGTTTCCGGCTGGGAGCCAATCATTATCAGTTTTGAGCCCTGCCCTTTGGTCTCACTACAGCTCCCAGAGTGTTCACCAAATGCATGGCTGTGGTCACGGCTCATCTAAGGCGTCTTGGATTCCAAGCGTTTCCATACCTAGATGATTGGCTCCTTACCTCCAACACCAGGCATCAACTTATTCAAGCAAGAGAATACACTCTGACACTCTGCCATCACTTAGAAATTACAATCAACTCAGAAAAATCTGCCTTGTTGCCATCACAGCATATTGTCTTTATAGGGGCAGAGTTAGACACTTCAACCACCACTCTATGACTACCAACCGAGAGGGTTTATCTCCTTCTTCAGCATGTCAAGTCATTAGTGTCAAAGGACAGCACCAGCCGCAGAAGCCTTAAAAGTATTAGGTTTGATGGCTGCAGCGATCTTGGCCATATCTTTAGCAAGGATGCATATGCGGATTCTTCAATGGCTGCTGTTCACCCAATGGTCCTATCTGGAACTTCCAATGAGTCATATGATTTTGATTACAAACTCTTGCAAGAGAGATCTTCAGTGGTGTTTGACGTCTCTTCATGTAACCATAGGATATCCCTTTATTCTAACTCCTCCAGTAGCCACTGTGACCACGGATGCTTCCCTGATAGGGTGGGGGTGGCATTTTCAGGGAATGACCACCCAAGACACATGGACGGATCAAGAATCACACCTGCATATCAATGTTCTGGAGATGAGAGCAGTACTTCTGGCAGTGCAGTACTTTCAGTACTCTCTTCCTCTAGGGACAATTGCAATTCAGACAGACAACATGTCGGTAGTCTGGTATTTGCACAAGCAAGGCGGGACCAAGTCTTACCCCCTTTGCCGAGAAGCCCCCAGAGTCTGTCAGTGGGCTGTCTCCTCCGAACACTTTCTGTTGGCAGTGCACATCCCGGGGAGATCCAACTTGATAACAGACAAACTGAGCAGGGCAATTCTGTTGCCACATGAATGGTCCTTCAAACAAGAGATTGCAGACAGGATTTTCCGCAAATGGGGCCAGCCTTGCTGCAATCCTTTTGCCAGTCACGTCAACACAAAATGCAGAAGCTACTTTGCCCTGATACCCCCTCTGGTACAACCCCCGAGAGACGCACTCGTACACAATTGGCCCCCGGGTCTCCTCTATGCATTCCCTCCAATCCCTCTTATACCAAGACTTCTACAGAAAGCAATGTTGCTGGGAAGGACTATCATCCTCATAGCCCCACATTGGCCTCGGCAGATTTCATTCCCATTCCTTCATCATCATCTGTTGGAGGATCCATGGATTCTGGACCCAGTTCCAGACCTTCTGACACATCCGTCGGGGGACTTCCATCCTTCATTGCAGTCACTGAAGCTCACAGTTTGGCTGCTCCAGTTCCCATCATAGCCAGGCTTCATGATCTGTCTGATGAGACAAGACAGATCCTCCTGTCTCATAAGCCGTCCACCAGGAGACTATATCTTAGTAAGTGGAAGAGATTTTCCATATGGGTTTCTAAGCAGAACATTGATCCTTATCAAGCCCCCTTGCTGTGAATTTTAGAATTCTTGACTATGATTTTTAATGAAGAAGCTGCAGCTGCTACAGTTCAAGTCCAGTTGGCTGCTATATCTAACTTTCATCTCGGAGTGGACAGGTTAAACATAATGTCCCACAAGTTGTCCAAGGCCTTTCTCAAAGTGACTTTCCACATGAGGCCTTCAGTGAAAATTCCTTATTCTCCTTGGAATCTAAACTTTATGCTGTCTCGCATGATTCTTCCCCCATTTGAACCAGCATCATATTGTGATCTCAAATCTTTATCACGGAAAAACATATTTCTGGTGACTAATACTTCTGCCCGCAGTGTCAGAACTTCAAGCCTTATCTATCAGCCCTCCTTATTTGATTTTTCATGCTGACAGAGTATCTCTTAGGACAAACCCCTCTTTTTTGCCTAAAGTTTGTTCTGAATCCAATATCAACCAAGTCATTGAGTTGCCAGTCTTCTTCCCTAACCATTCCAACAAATTAGAGTACATGCTGCACAAACTTGACATTCACAGACAGCTCAGATAATATTTGGATAGAACAAAAGAAGTTAGAAAATCAGACCAGATCTTTGTGTCTTTTTCTGAAGCCAGAAAAGGTAGAACAGTGGCTAAAACGCTGTCAAAATGGCTATCTGATTGTATCACTTTTCTTTATTCAGCTGCTAATATGCCCTTACTGTACAAGATTAAAGCTCATTCTACCAGAGCAGTTTCTACATCATCTGCATTTCAAGCCGAATTACCCCTTGGTAACATTTGTGCTGCAGCCACTTGGTTTAAACCTCATACCTTTATCACTCATTACAAAGTTGATAAGGCCTCCAGGGACGGGGCTTCCTTTGGGTCTACAGTCCTGAAGAATGTACTCCCATGAGCCACCCGTGATTCAGGATGCTACCCATCAGTGAAGAATGAATGGCGAGATTGAACAACTTCACATTAAGAAGTAATGTACTCACCATAACGTTCCATGTGAGTTGTTCCATCTCACCTTCATTCTTACATCCCTCCCTCCCTCCATCCCCCACCTGGCTGATAGTTGACCTAGAAGCTGATCTCATCCTGGTTATTCAATCCTTCTCTCTCTTGGGAGAGTAGTTCTTTCTTAGGAATATGGTACACGCAGCCCACAAGATCTGAGGTAATTCCAGCAGTGCATCATGGGATAAAGGGGGCTTGGTCTTGAGCTACTAGTAAACCTTGAGCTTTGCTAATGGCCGTGACAGAGCTAATGGATCGGCTCTGAACCCATCAGTGAAGAATGAAGGCGAGATGGAACAACTCACATGGAATGTTATGGTGAGTACATAACTTCTTATTTTATTTTTTTATTTAATTATTGCTTTTGTTTACCAGGAAAGTCAGAATGGGCAACAAATCCTCTTTATTTCTGTGGCAATCACTTTTTTCTTTTCCTCATGACTGGAAACTTCAATTAACATTTTTTTTTTTTTTCTACAATAAACAACAAGGCATTGCACATCTACTACTGAACCTCTCGACTGCAACATTCTACATTCCTTTTCAACTAGCAAAAGGCATGTAAAGTAGCAAATACAAGATGTGAAGTTGTTCGATCTCGCCGTTCATTCATCACTGATGGGTTCGGAGCCGATCCTCGGTTCCGACTCGGCCAACTAGCAAGCTCAAAGTTCTCCAGTAGCTCAAGTCCCCACTCCTTATCCCACAATGCACTGCTGAAAATACCTCAGATCTAGTTTGCCACGTCACGGATCTCTTGGTTTCCAACTTTGCTCGAGACTTTATTCAGAGTTTTTCAACTTTCAGCAAGTTATATTTTTCGATTTTTATATATACTTGATCTATATTTAGTAGCAGATATTACTAGTTAGTAGATAGTAGTTTTTCTGTGTTCATCCCCTTTCCCCAGTATAATCTATCTTTGTCTTCAGCCCTTTGGCCTTAGGATCCTTTCTTTAGTTATTAGACTGTTCCCTGTTGGGGCTATTGTAGTTGGATTACTTAATCCTGATTATATATAGTTGCAGTTGCCCCTTTTGGGCTGTGTGTCTGTTTGTGTTAGTTAGTTAAAAATAGCTCATAGTTAAATAGTGTGTTTCAGTTGTGGAAATGTCTGAACAAAAAGGCAAACATCCAAAGTCTGGGTTTAAAAAGTGCCCAGACTGCGGACAGAAAATGTCAGTCATGGATGCCCATGTGCAGTGTGTCTACTGTTTGGGTGAGGTGCACCTGCAAGAGTCTTGCAGTATCTGTCACTCCTTTTCCACCAGAGTGCTAGCAGAAAGAAAGAGGAAATTTATTGATAAGGGGTATCATCAAACACCCATTTTCTGAGGCATTCTTTAACCAGGATAGAGCCAGTAAATCATCTAAATCATCAAAATCTTCCTCTGATTCTAGGTCTAAAAAAGGAAAAAGGTCAGAAAGTGTGATGACTTTGGCTCCACTGCCTTTGGAACTGACAGTCTGTTCTTTTTGGAACCAGGACACTGCTCTTGAACTGGTTGCCGAAAAACCTCCATCCATATTGCTACAGTTGGCTCCATCTGTTCACACATCCAGGTCCTCTGTCAGCCTATCTGATCTGGATATGGACCAGCTGATTCAGAAACTCTTAAAGGCATCAGGCCTAGCTAAATTCATGTCAGCTCAGACACAACCGTCGGATCTGAAGACCACTAATCTTGAATTGACTGCTCCTCCTCTGCGCCATACAGGACCTTCAGAGCTGGAGGAGGCCGACCTGATGATTGTGGATCCCTTGGAGCCGACACCTGCACCAGTGTCATCGGCTCCATCTGCTCGGACGTTCTCGGCGCTGACCGGGGACTCTAGGAGCTGACACTCTCTGGTCAGGTCTAGAGAGGATAGCCGCACCGACTTGGTGCCGACTCTTGCTCTCTGGGCCTCGGCTCGGGTGAGCTCGGCTCCTGCCTCAGGCTCGGAGCCCATAGCTTCAGTGTGGGAGGAGATGGCGGCTCTGTCGGAGCCATTGACTCCTTCTCATCAGAGCCGAGGTGCATTCGAAGCCATGAGGCATGTCTTGTCTCCTAAGACTTCCTCATCTCAAGGTCTGGCCTCTTCTTCCCCTAAAGTGCATGTGTCAGTTTCTGTCTCCTCCAGTCATCCCAAGCTTCGAGACTCTGAGCCTCAGGTAGCCCCACAGGGTGCTCCCTGCTCTTCTGAGCCCTCTCCAGAAGTTCCCCCTGAAGAGGTTCCCAGGAAGAGGTTATGCAAGCGGAGGCATTTGAAACCCCCCCAGGAGTCTTTCACATCAGACACTGACCTGGATGAATCAGAAGGGTCCCCTAGATCCCCCTCTGAAGACATCTCCTTTGCAGAGATTCTGGAAATTCTTAGGCAGAGGGGTGATTGGCAGTCCAAGAGCCCTACTGAGGATGAGTCAGTACTCCTGAAGGTGTTCGGGTCTCAACCTTCCACATCTTGGGTATCTCCACCCTACGATGAGCTTATGGACCTGGTCTCTCAGTGCGTGGGAGTCCCCAGAATCTATGGAAATTTATTTCAGCCTCTGTGGATAAGTCCTTTTTGACCAAGGGAGTCCCTGTTGATGCCATGGTGGTGGCAGCAGCCACCAAAAAGGAAATCTCTGAGACTTCCTCATCTATCCATCCCCCTAACAGAGAATCTAGGATCATAGATAGATATGGGAAACGCATGTTCAGTTCAGCAACTTTCTCACTCAGATCACTGAACTACTTGACACATTTTACCAGACTGCAGAGAGATCTCCTTAAGAAGTTGGGAGATACTCTTCAGGGTGCTGTAGCTTTGAGTGTATCCAACAAAATTGCCACTCAGCTCTCTACCCTCAATTCAATAGTCAACTCGTCCATGCATCTTGTATCATACGCAGCTGATGGTTCGAGCAGAGCCGCAGGTATAGAAATCACTGTTCGTAGGCATGCCTGGATGTGACTCTGTTCCTTTGTGGAACCCTTCAAGTCTTCCTTTACTGATACCCTATTTGATGGTTCATCTTTGTTTGGGCCAAAGGTGAAGGAGACTTTGACCAGGTGTGAGCAAGAAGGAAAGACTCTGTCTGCCGTTGGAGTGTTGTTCCACCCTCACGTGACCCTTTCCCAAAGGTCAAAGGGGAGGAAAGATGTGGCTCCGGAAAGCACAAGGAGCCTTTCAAGACACACGTGGAGAGCCCCCCTGCAGAGGCAGAGGAGGGGGTTTCAATGGAAGAAGCTGCCCTCGTGGCAGAGGGGGTCTGCAACACCAGGGTGACAGAGATCACTTTTCTGGTCAATCCTACTAGTGCTTCTGAAGGGAGGCCTGGCTGTCCTACTCTGGAGGCAGTCAGGGGTTGCTTATTATTGTACTCAAAAGCCTGGCTAAATATAGCAAATGAAAGTTGGGTACAAAGTATCATTTCCAGAGGGTATTTCATACCGTTCTCCACCCAGCCTCTTTCCGTCAAAAAAATCCCGGACGTTCCACCCAGTCACATGGGACAAGCAGCAATAGAGGTATGCCGATTGCTAGAAAAAAAAGAGTCATCCAGCCAGTCCCAGCTGACCAGACAGGATTCAGAACTTACTCAAAGTTCTTTATTGTTCCAAAGAAAACAGGGACTGGAGACCCATTTTGGATCTCAGCAGACTCAACCAATTTGTGAGAAAAGAAAAGTTCCAAATGGTCACGCTGAAGTCCATACTCTCGTTCCTGGGGAAGGACAATTGGATGTGCTCTATCGATCTCAAGGATGCGTGCTACCACATAAAGATGGCAAGACCATCCAGAGATCACCTGTATTTCCGGCTGGGAGCCATTCATTATCAATTCTGAGCTCTGCCCCTTGGTCTCACTACAACCCCCAGAGTGTTCACCAAGTGCATGCATGGTAGTAGTCACGGCTCACCTGAGGCATCTAGGATTCCAAGTGTTTCCGTATCTAGACAACTGGCTCCTTACCTCCACCACCAGGCATCAACTTCTTCAAGTGAGAAAGGCTACTCTGACACTCTGCAATCAGCTAGGCATTACAGTCAATTTCGAAAAGTCTGCCTTGTTGCCATCACAGCATATCATTTTTATAGGGACAGAACTAGACATGTCAACCACCACTCTTTGCCTTCTGCCAGAAAGAATTTCTATTCTTCTGTGACACATCATGTCCCTGATATCAAAGAACAGAGCACCAGCTGCAGAGGTATTGAAAGCCCTAGGATTGATGGCAGCAGCTATTTTAGCAATCCCATTAGCAAGGATGCATATGAGAATCTTTC
The DNA here is from genome assembly GCF_019279795.1 of Protopterus annectens. Lineage (NCBI taxonomy): Eukaryota > Metazoa > Chordata > Ceratodontiformes > Protopteridae > Protopterus > Protopterus annectens. Next base: position 1,339,276,416 of record NC_056735.1, on the reverse strand, counting down.
AATGGCTTCTATTCACGCAATAGTCTTAACAAGAACTTCCAATGAGTCACATGATCCTGATAACGAATTCCTGCAAGAAGGATCTTCAGTGGTGGTTGACGTCTCCATGTCACAATAGGACGTCCTTTCATGCTCCCCCCCTCCAGTTGCCACTGTGACCATGGATGCTTTCCTGATAGGGTGGGGGGGGGGCTTTTTTAGGGAAGGACTGCCCAAGGCACATGGGCAGATCAAGAATCACATCTGCATATCAATGTCCTGGAGATGAGAGCAGTACTTCTCGCATTGCAATACTTTTATGACTCTCTTCCTCTAGGGACAATTGCAATACAGACGGACAACATGTCAGTGGTCTGGTATCTGAACAAACAAGGTGGAACCAAGTCTTATCCCCTTTGCCATGAAGCCCTCAGAGTATGGCAGTGGGCACTGTCATCCCAGCGCTTTCTGTTGGCAACGCACATCCCAGGCAAATCCAACGTCATAGCGGACAGACTGAGCAGAGCAATCTTATTGCCCCATGAATGGTCCCTCAAACAAGAGATTGCAGACAGGATCTTCCGTAAATGGGGCCAGCCTTCCAGCAACCTGTTCGCCCATCACATCAACAACAAATGCAGAAGTTATTTTGCCCGGATTCCCATGCCAAGTCACTCCCGAGGGATGCTCTTGTCCATGATTGGCCCCCAGGTCTCCTCTACGCATTTCCACTGATTCCCCCTGATACCCAAATTTTTACAGAAAGCAAAGTTGCTGGGACAAATGATCATACTTAAAGCCCCTCATTGGCTTCGGCAGATTTGGTTCCCATTTCTTTACCATCACATTCTGGAAGATCCATGGATCCTGGACCCAGTTCCGGACTTGTTGACACATCCGTTAGGAGATCTTCATCCATCCTTGCAGACACTGAAGCTAACCGCTTGGCTACTCCAATTCCCTGCATAGCCAGGCTCTATAATCTTTCCCGTGATACTAGTCAGATTTTGTTGGCTTCCCATAAACCTTCCTCTAGAAAATTGTATCGTAGTAAGTGGAAGAGATTTTCCATTTGGGCTTCTTCCCACAACATTGACCCTTATCAAGTGCCATTGTCTTCTATCTTACAATTCTTAACATAAATCTTCAACAAAGGAGCAGCGGTGGCTACGGTGCAAGTGCAGTTAGCTGCTATATCTAATTTCCATCTAGGAATTGATGGTTTGAATATTATGGCTCACCAATTGTCTAAGGCTTTTCTAAAAGGTTCCTTTCACATATGGCCTCCAGTGAAGACACCTTATTCCCCCTGGAATTTGAATTTTGTTATCTCGTATCATTCTTCCTCCTTTTGAGCCTGCGTCATCTTGTGAACTAAAATTTCTGTCATGGAAAACTATCTTCTTAGTAGCCATCACTTCAGCCCATAGAGTGTCAGAGCTCCAAGCCCTATCCAGCAAGCCCACTTATATGATCTTCCATGCTGACAGAGTATCTCTCAGGACAAATCCATCCTTTCTGCCCAAAGTATGTTCTGAGGTTAACATTAATCAAGTCATTGAGTTGCCCGTTTTCTTTCCTAATCATACCAACAAATTGGAATATATGTTGCATAAACTCGATGTTCATAGACAACTTAGATTTTATTTGGACAGAACAAAAGACATTAGGGAATCAGATCAGCTCTTTGTGTCTTTTTCTGAGACCAGGAAAGGTAAACCAGTTGCTAAAACAACCCTGTCTAAGTGGCTGTCGGATTGTATCAACTACACATATGCTTGTCATAATATGCCCTTGTCTAGTAAGGTAAAGGCTCATTCAACCAGTGCAGTTTCTACCTCTTCAGCCTTTCAAGCCAAATTACCTTTGGATAACATCTGTGCAACAGCCACATGGTCTAAACCTCACACTTTTATAACTCATTATAAAATGGATTAGGCTTCCAGGGACAGGGCTTCATTTGGTTCTACGGTTCTGAAGAGTGTACTTCCGTGAGCCACCCAAGATCAGGGTGCTAGGGATGCTACCCATCAGTAATGAATAAACGGCGAGATCGAACAACTTCACATAAAGAAGTTATATACTCACCATAACATTCCATGTGAGTTGTTCCATCTCACCTTCATTCTCACGTCCCTCCCTTCTTCCCCCTCCTGGCTGGCAGTTCACCTGGAGGCTGTCTTCATCCTGGTTTTTCATTGTGTATTCATTCCTAGGCAGAATAATTGTTGTACTTCTATATGGTACGCAGCAAACAAGAGCTGAGGTAATTCCAGCGTTGCATTGTGGGATAAGGGATGGGGTCTCAAGCTATTGGAGTACTTTGAGCTTGCTAGTTGGCCGTGTCAGAGCCGAGGATCGGCTCCGAATCCATCAGTGATGAATGAAGGCGAGATGGAACAACTAACATGGAACATTATAGTGAGTACATAACTTCTTTTTAACTCTGTGGTATGTCTTTATTATTCATTGTTAACTGAGCTTGCAGTGCACTTAAGTTACTTGTTAACAAGGCTTACATCTTTGTCTCATTTAGTTGTTTGTAAAAGCAACTGCATCAGTTCAGGCTAAGAAAAGGTCCGTTGCCTGCCTCCCCCCCTTTCAATAGTTTATCTATTGTTCATGAATAAAATTTGGGCTAGGAGTGAGTTTGCATATCCCCAACTAATAAGTATTTTAGTCCATAATTAGCAATATAAATGATTTTAAATGAATCTCTCCACCATTACTTGTGCTAAAATTGCCTGCCTACAGTGATTGTCTCCTGCCACTATCGTTATTTATCTTTGCCCACTTCACTACTGGACCCTTACATTTATTCCTCCTTAACTCTTGCTACAATTTAATACATATTATCCACCCCTTAAAGACATATAAATTAAAAACTGCCTTGCAATTTCAGTCTTCTGTCAGTTCCTGCACAGCCCATTCCATAGACTTAAAACTTTCTTTACATACACTCTCAACCCACTTTTTTCTGTGTACACACACTCCTTCTTACCAACATCTTTATCAATCTGTTCACACACACACACATGCGTAAATTATATAAAAAAAAAAATATATATATATATATATATATATATATATATATATATATATATATATATATATGTTTATATAGGTTTACTGTCATAATTCTGAATCGAACTCCGTCTACTGCACTTTTGTCGAACATGGAAATTGAA